>NW_023458559.1:20507355-20514282 GCF_013731165.1 Rhagoletis pomonella | reverse complement strand
GCACCAAAATATGTATGCAATACCTTTACATATCGTCATTTAAAGTACAAAACCACGCATCAAGAAAATACAAAACCTCGTATGTGAGGTTGCCTAAATTTTACAGGAGAGAGAAGTTTTACTCTTAATTAAAAACGGTTCTCTCTTTTAAACTTAATTATCTCTTCTCCTTATGGCTAGGTATCGATATTTAGTATAAATGGTTAAGGGTTTGATGATAGGAGCTTCCGGTGAGCAAATATGTTTTTTGGCACAAATGTCAGTTACGAGGTTTTGCAGAACCCCGATACGCGCTTTTGTACTTTAAACGACGATATACAGATTGGCGCTTACACAATATGTTAGTGTTTGGCCTAGTTTCTCCTCCGATATGTGGCGTGCGCCTTGATTTTGTCACACAAAGTAAAGGACTGCGAACGGCAATTGTATTGTTATGAGAAGCTGTTTCCATGACAGAATACACTCGGAGGTTAACTATTACCAGCAGAGGGGCGACCGCTATTAGAAAAAACTTGTTTGTTTTTTATATGTTGATATTGGTGGGAAACTCGGCTTGAACTCTGGCGCTGCGTAATGGTAGCGCGTACTGCTAATAACTATAGTTATAGTATACTCTACAGCAACCGCCACTACTTTTACATATATTGCTGGTATATTTAAAATACTATCCCGAACATCGGAGTGTATATATATGATATAAAAAAGAATGAGAGGTACTATAAGAAAATGTACCCAAAATTCAGGAGCAAATGAAAAAATGCTCATTGAAAATAATTCACATGTATAAATTAAAAGATATAACTTAAGCGGTTACTGGGCTAAACAAAAGGAAAAGTTAGAAAAAATAGCAATGCGGTTTGAAGGAAACCTGAGGCCATAAAATGTTTGTTTGTGTCGTTAAATCTCTGAAACTTTTAAGATATGACACTGCATTCTTTGCAGTAGTTTGCAAATATACACTAATTTTTGTAAAATCGCAAACATTTTCGTGGAATGTTTTTCTTTGATTTCGAATTGAAAATACATTACGATCATCTTGTACCGAAATAAGTTTGGCATCCCTGCATTTTGTAAAAGCCAGAAAGAAGCATTAACTGCATGATTCCATAACACAAGGTTGTGTAATTTGTGACAGCTACAATTTGACACTCCTTTATCTAGATTTGTATTTTGGAAGTAGGAGAAAGGGGAAGAATGTGATCGCCTTTTGCGAAAACGGTATAGAAAGGTACTACAAAAAGTACGCAAAGTAACAATTGGAAGTAAAGGTGTATTATTAATTCTGTGCGAATTTGCAATATATTTGGTGTTTTAATGGAAATACTAAACAATACATAAAAATATGCATTTTTGATTTAAGTTATTCGTCATTTGCAGGAAGAAATCTAGAATACCGACCGTTCAGCTATGCAAAAACGAAAAATGCAGATCAGTAGAACTTTTTTGCTCATTTAAACTATGCCAAAATTATTTGGCGCAAGTGAAAAATGAAGACGTTCTAGAAGGTTAAATTTCAGTTTTTAGAATTTTTAAATATTAATATCTTATGAACTATATAACCGATTAAAAAATTAATAACGTCACCACCAAGATAATTGATTTGTATTTCAGCCGATGCACATAATTTATAGGTTTTCGTATTTTTAAACCAAAACCACTAAAAACGAACAAATCGATGGCTGAGTGGAAGATCGACCTATCTCGGCAGCCAGTTCGAAAACGCCCTATCTCAGAAAACTTTTCAAGAACGCCCTACTTCAGAATTTTATTGAAAAACAATCTATTTCAGAATTTTATTGAAAAACACTCTATCTCAGAATTTTGTTGAAGAACGCCCTGCAGCTGATATAGGGCGTTACTCAACCCAATTATCAGGTAGGGTGTTTGCCAATCAAATTCTGAAGTAGGGCGTTCTTGAACAGTTTTCTGAGATAAAGCGTTGTTGAAAAATTTTCTGAGATAGGCCGTTTTTGAACTGGCTGCCGAGATAGGTCGATCTTCCACTCAGCCATCGAAATGTAATTTTTTCTTGAAATAACCTTTTTTGAAAAAACTGCATAATTAATGGTAAAGAAATTACTATTATTTAGAAAGTACAAGTTATTACCTTTAATTCGATATTACATATTTTGTCATTATCTACTTTTGGGTTTCAACAATTTAGTGATAATAAAAAATACAAATAAATAAAGCAAATAAACCTCTTATATCTTCTTTATTTATTACCTGCGCCGAATTTGGTATCGTTCAAATCAGCGTGAAAAGTTCTATCAATCGGTATTTTTGGTTATTTTATAGCTAAACGGTCGCTATTCTACACTTGTTCTAGAATAATTACGCAAACGAAGGTGATGCTCACGAATATTTAGTATGAAGAATTTTTGGTTTTAATACTAATATGATTAGAAACTGTAGAGTAAGCAACACTCTGCACAAGTAAAGGAGCCGATTTTATGTGGGGAAGCGAGAAGACTGTTTTATTACAAAACCTTTCTATTATTGAATCATGCATTAACTGTATGAAAAAATGAAAGGGAGAAGTATACATGCCTTATATAATTTTGACTTATATGTATATTTGGCAAGTATTTGTGTAAACAACAAAAAATACACACCCTGCAAACCATTTTTTTCAGAGTAATCTGCATTGTAAAGAAATTTTAAAGAATTCGTTAAGAGTTAATTCGATTTTTTGCCGAATTTTCTAAAATTAAATAAATTACGCACACTTCCATTCTTTTACGAAATTTCGGAAGAAAATCTGTGAAGCAACGAAAATAATGCTGCTATGTGAAGAATATCTTTCAGAATTTTTCCAGAATTTTCTTTATTTTTCGTACAGAAATTTCTTTACGAGTTCGTGTCAACCACTTCATATAATTTTCTTTAAAAATTCGTAAAAAAATCGTTACAGAAATGAGATACTCCTAACAATTTCCTTAAGATTTCGGGAACTTTGGTTTGCAGGGACATTTTCATTTCATTGCCAGCTTGGAAAATATAGGCTTATTTTTACTTAAATGTGATATGAAGCTCATTAAAATGTTCTGTAATGTCTTTTTTTTTAAGTTTGTTATCATAGTGCTTTGTGTTTTTATTGTCTAGTATGCGTAAGTTGCTTCTATTTAAAAAGTTCTAGTACAAAGAATTTTTTTGTTTTGAATTTGGTTGTTTATTGTTTTTAATTTTTAAAAATTAATACTTTTGACATGTATGTGAATGGCGGAGTTGCCGCTTTCGTCCTTTTCGGTGGGTTTTTATATTAAAAAGGCATCAAAATGGGAAAAAACCTCCTTGGTATCTCTGCATCTGTTAAACTTTTTATGGGAAGATGTATGAAAATCCAACTTGCTATAATTTCATATGCTTAACAGTATCACAACAGTGTGTTTACAGTATCTCCCCATAATTTTTCATATGAAAAAATTTATTATATGCATCCCACTCGTTATCACTGAGTTCCTCATTGGAACATGTAGTCCCTCTATTTCAACGTATCAACAGTTCATATGGCTTCATACCATGTAAATGCACCAAAAGTTTGATCGATTCCCAGCAAACATATTCTGAGTGTACAGAATATATGAGTACGAAAGGAGACCTAGGTTGGTAGGAAATATAAGTTTCAAAAACGAAACGATGATCCAAGTTATGAGCCAGCATCTTGTGCCAATATAAAAACAATAAAGATTCGAAATTTATATCTAACCTTGTTTATACAGAAATTGAACATAATTAGAGAAAAACAAGTAAGAGCAGCGCTGTCTTCATCTATGCCGAAGGCTTCATACCAGACAACAGCATGAGTATACTCACTTCCATCTAAACAGTATGAACATATTGCTGTGAACTCTATAAGGTTAGTGAGAAACACCGTAGAAACAGTGAGATTCATAGTTAGTTTTGAAATCAATGTTTAGCTGCAGTGTACTCATTTGATTTCAAATATGGCATTGATATACTCTTTCCAAATCAAGTCATGCGAGTGAAAAATGCTGTTATGAAAAGCAAGTCGAGCAATCGAATGACACCCATTGACTTCAAACAATTAGTAGAGAGTACGACAATTTTGAAAAAAATGGATATTGATGAAGTAGTTTTTTAAATATATTAGTTTTACCAGAGTTGTGAAAAATGCATTAATTTTTTAATGCATTAATGGTATTTAAAGCAATAATTTTAATGTAAAAAATTAATGCATTAATTTATGAAATTTAATGCAAATGAATATTTCAATGCATTAATTCTGAAAAATGTAATGCTAATGAAATTTTTTTTTCATTAAATTAGCCAAGCTAATGCTAATGAAAAAATTTTAATGCACTAAAATGTTTAATACTTTTGCTCGTTTGCATTATTAATAACCATTAAATTTTTTCCAACAATTTATATTGAGCTCGAGGCCGTTTTTTAAATGAAAATTTATTGTGGAAAAGCAACAATAATTTGAAAAAATGGTAGAAGTGATAGCTATTTCGGAAATCACCACATTTCCTCATCAGACTTCTTTTCATTAAATTTTTTTTCTAGTAAAATATAAATAACCTCTTTTGGAAGGACTTGGAATAATTACTAATAGTTTTTTCAGGTTCTTTATATTATGTGTATTTGTAGAAAAATTCTTCTAAACATTGTTAGATGTTTTATGTATGAAAATGAAAGCCAATGTGCATGCAACGCAGAGTGCTTTTGTAGATTTTTATGTTGATTGTTGATGCA
This sequence comes from Rhagoletis pomonella, assembly GCF_013731165.1. Classification (NCBI taxonomy): domain Eukaryota; kingdom Metazoa; phylum Arthropoda; class Insecta; order Diptera; family Tephritidae; genus Rhagoletis; species Rhagoletis pomonella. The sequence goes on along the minus strand of NW_023458559.1, from coordinate 20,509,563 downwards.
TACCGATTACATATATGAAGTATGAGCCAAAAACGGACAGATAGCCAGTTTAGCAGCGCATGTACACGACTGAGGACCTACTTTGATCTAAATCAATTAATAAACCGTTTTTCAAATGGAGCTATGACAATGTGATTTTACCTATTTAACGACAAATGCCATTGAACTTGACATAGTGAAAACCAGCCTTAACGCCCGTCACTATCTTTTTTGACCTTAAAATTCTACCCTCAACGTCAGCAAAGAATTTTTACTTCAAAATAAAATTAGTTAATCGGTTTTTAATGCTTGTTATAATGTTAATGCAATAAATTATTGCAATAGCATTCATTTAAACATTTTAATGTTAAAACAAAAAAAAATCATTGGCATTATTTCTTCGGAATTAATGCATCGAAATTTTCATTTACATTAAATATCAAAAATTAATGCATTAATCTTTTTCATTTACATTAAAATGCTATGCATTAAAAAATTTAATGCATTTTTCACAACTCTGAGTTTTACGAAAGTATTTTGTTATGCACCTGACGTACATTTATATAACTAGTCTACAAAAGAAATGCAATGTTACCTCAGAAGACATCGGCTTTATAAGGGAATTGAAAAATAAGTTACTTTATTATTTAAAAACAGTTGCTGTTGAAAACTAACAGATTTGCACAAAATTGTGCTTTTTTTATACCCGCCAGCAAAAGAGCTCAAGAACTTTACCGAATCTGAGCAAAAGTACACAAAAGGGAAATGTTTACAAATTATGAGAACGTTAACTGAGAATTCTGACAGTACAACGGAACCACAAATTGCGGATACACCTTTGTTACTTTCAGACAACTTTGAGCTGTTTTCAGGTCTTCTTAAACAACCTACCTTTATGAGCAGAACTGATAAAGCTACTGCAGAGCTGCGGCGATATGAAAATATTGAGGTATATTTTCATACGGACTTCGATATAATTAATTGGTGGGAGGTACACAAATGCGAAATGCCGCAGCTGCATAAACTCAGTCGTAGAGTAATAGCCACTCCTTCAACTAGCGCACCGTCAGAAAGAGTTTTTTCTTTTGCTGGAAATGTTATTTCTGACAAAAGGTGCCACCTTTTGTCAAATGATGATGCATTATAATATGCAGTTAGGAAACCAATAAAATTAACAAAAATTGTCTTTACAAATGTTTTTTCATTGATACTTTCATTACAGCAGTTATGCCATGCACTTGTTTTTCAAATCAAGCACTTGTTATTTGAATCGAGCACTTAATAGTGTGAATTACTCACTCAACCGACAATATTTTTTCAGTGCTATCGCACGTTATGTTTGGAAATAAATGAGTGCGGGTGTGTGCAGATGTGAAAAGAAAGCGAGTGACTTAAAATGTAATTTGAGTGTATCCATGCAGCTCTCTGCTTCATACCTTTCACGAACAATTTCATGAAAATTTTACTTTAACAGATTACTGCATTTGAAAAAATTTATATATTTACAGCATACATAGATAGAGAAGATACATATATAAAAAATCTAAACGATCAGAGTGGAAGTTATACCTTATATATGATTTTCCTTGCGGTGTGATCGGTATGTAAACCGGTAACACAATTTAATGGGGTTAGCTTCTTACATAAAGGAGATATATCGCAAAAACTGGTATCTGAACAATCAGTGGTATAAGAGATAAAGCTTATACAGCATAAATTTTGACCATTTTCTCACTAGACCTTGTATTATCATTTATAAAATAGCTTACGAAATGTATCGGTTTTAGCTGTCCAAATAAAGGAGTTTTACAATAAAACCCCAAATCTGAACAATCAGTTGTATGAAGGCAATAAATGGGCTATAGTGATCCGATCTTTGTTAATTTTACTGTAAACTTTCTGTTGACAATGAGTGCGAAGTTTCATGATTCTAGCTGCATATATGGAGAAGTTATAACAAAAATTCTCATATCTGAACAATAATTTGTGTGGGGGCTATAGGTTATAGGAACCCGATCTTCGCCATATGCACTGCAAGTATTTTTTTGATAATGGGTGGAAATATCATGTTCCCAGCTGCACAGATGGAGGAGTTATAACAAAAATTCTCATAACTGAACAATCAGTTGCATGGGAGATATATGTTTTAGTGACAAGATCTTTGTTATTCTCACTGTAAGTATTCTGTTAATAATGAGTGAAAACGGTGCGAATTTTCATGTTCCTATC
>NW_023458559.1:20502899-20507255 GCF_013731165.1 Rhagoletis pomonella | reverse complement strand
TAAAAAATCTCTTCGCTGTCACGATGTCGTAGTTTATAATTTCATAGAAACGTTGTGAACCGATTAATTTCGCAAAGAATAGAGGGCGGATGGAAGTTTTGCGAATTTATGCTCTAGCGGACGTGACGTATTTTCAATCAATCATTAAAAAAAAGTTTTATTAAAATCGAAAGTTTGCTGTCCACGTTATTTCTGTTTATATCTGAACACTTTAAGGTAGAAGTAGCAAGCGCTCTACACGTTTTTTAAGTATTTAGAAATATTTTGGTAAGAGTCGTAAAAAAACCAAATTCAATGATTCGCTTTTAGTAACATAACCAATTGTTTGATAACGTCGATACATAAACCGGATGCAATAAACAGCCAACTGTCAATGTTCTTATATTTCACAAAATTGCACATTTCTAGTACGCATGAATAAGAAAATATGTGTGTATGTACATATGTGTGTATATACATAGATATCAAATAAATAATTCGACCTTACATTTTAGGAGAAAAAAATTGCAGAAGAACCGTTTGTATGTTTTGTTGTAACTGAATGAGCGGAAACTTGATACTACTTTTTTTTTACTGTGGCTCGGTCTTTAAATCATAATTACGTACACACTTACTTCTGCAAATGCGTGCATATAAATTTTGGGCGTATTAATTTACAAGCCATTAAAAAATCAAACTCAAGAAGCAGGAGACATGCTACAAACAAGCAGGATGTGCAAGTGTAACAATCATTTCCTGCGGGTGACACAGGTGTTGTTCCATCGATACTTCCTTTTCATCTTAACTTTTATTTTATATTTTTTTTCCTAAGCGCTCACACAATTATCTGATTTTGTGGTCTAGGAACACTTTTTATAAAAAAATGTCAGCATTCAACTCTTCAAAAATTATTAATTAGGTCCATGGGCGTAGCCAGGTAGGGGCAGGGGGGTGCTCGAGCCCCCCTAGCTTTAAAATTTCCTTATATATATATAAAATAGTACCCTGAAATGCCAGCTTAATAGGGTCGAGCCCCCCCCCCCTAAATTTCATTCTGGCTACGCCGATGATTAGGTCCATTATAAAGGATTCTGAAGTAGCTCAGACGTGGTTCAGGTGGAGCCATTCCTGTCTGGTACGACAGCATCAACAACCCTTTTAAGCAACATAACTCTCGTTCCCAAGAAACAGAAGTCATATTCAGTATCGCTAAAGGGGGCGACACGCTCCTAGCTTGGTAATGATTTTAACACCTTTGTTCCAAAGGTTTCAGGCTGTGAAGATATATTAAGACAAACGGAATAAATCTCGGACCAGCATACTGAGTAATACATTGAGTGGAAGTGACTTCGGTTGAATCATTTAGGATCCCATTACACAGAGTGGGGTAACTTTGGTTCGAAACTTAACTTTAAATTGTGTTTAAAAACTATTGTCTAGCCTAGACTATTTTGGTCGAGTTCAACAAAGCACACCAGTTGTCTGTCGTCTGTGCTAATATACGCCAATTGGTAATGCACCCAAAGTCCTTCTCCACTTGGTCTTTCCATCGCACGGGAGGCCTTTCTCTTCTTTTGCTACCACCAGGGTTCAGAGTTGAATACTTTCATAGATGGAGCGTCGGTGTCCATTCGAACGACAAGGCCAAGCCAGTGGAGTCGCGGTATTTTAATTCGCTGCACTCTGTCCTTCTCGCTGTATAGCTCATACAACTCATCGCTCCATAGACTGCGGTAAACGCCGTCGCAAAATCTCTATTTCGAATACTCCAAGTGCCCGCTCATCGGATGTTGTCATCGCCCGTGCCGTGTAAAGAGTTTCGAGATACTTGGTCTTGGCATCGTTTAGCACCAGACCCTTTCTCAGGGCAGACTTCGCGTTTTTTGTTAACGATGCTGTCGTTATCATTGGCGTATGCCAGCAATTAGACGTTCTAGTAATACATTTTTCTTGAGCGGCTAAGTTCTACAACTCTTACTTCCTTTTTCAACATCAGATTAAGGAAATTACAAGACGGTGTCTCCCTCTCTGAAATCTTCTGGTGGTATTGCTCAACGCCATTTTACGCTGCAAATTTATTCTTTGGCGGACAGAGTACACTCGATAAGATCCTTTACCCTATTCTTAGAATGCTGATGCCGCGGTAGCTGGCGTATATAGCGCGGTCGGGTTTCTTGTAGATTTAGCAGAGCACACTTAAATTCTAGTCGTTGTGCATGCGTTCATCTGACCATATTCTATATAAGAGTTGACGCATGAAATTTACTAACTCCTCACCGCCATACTTGATAGCCCAGCTGGCAGGCTGTCAGCTCGACAATTTGGGTATCGCTCACCATTTAGGTAATCCTTTTCATCCTTACAAAAATTCTCTCTAGTCTTGAAACCTTTCGTAAAAATAAACTTTCTGATAAAATTTTCGGGCGTTGCCTCTGTCGCTCAGTACTTCAAGCTCTTCGCAACCACGTAGAAGAAGAGATAGACTTCTTATTAAGGCTGATAAGTCTTGACTTCCTGTATCGATCCCACACAGCCCGATAGGCGACATCTTTTCTCTCGGCAAATTCGTGGCATTCGTCATCAGCATATGTCGGTATGTTGAAGAGGGCTCATAGAGAGTCAAGTGGCGAAGACGATGTGTGATTGTAGCTATAAACATAGAGCTGTCCTTGTGTTCTGCAACTTTTTGCTGAAAAGGGTCGTGTACGCATCTGGGCTGTAACAAGATAATGTCACAGAGACGATGTTTTTTCCTCGGAACAACGGACGAATGTATGTATGTCAAAAACACTGAAAGCGTGCCTTGCCTCTATCACAACATGAGCGACTTGGTTTCTCGTTTTTCAATCTGGACATAGCCACGTAGCTTGATGGATTTTTTATGCTGGAACCTAGTCTGCATACCTACTACCATGTTTCGGGCTGGAAGCGCTAATAGAAGAGATCCTTGGATGGTTTATCCTTCTCTTCCGTCGGGTCGTGGGCTCAAATGAGTGAGATGTTCAAAAATCTTGCTATAATGCAGATTGCGGCGACACGCTCGTCCACTGGGGTGAACATTATTCGGCGACTGAGTCAAATTAATGTAATTTCTAAAACTAGTTTTGAGCTAATGCACGCTGGTTAAACGAATTTCGCAGAAAAATTTGTTCAATGATCTATTTTACTGGGCCATTTGCTTTATAAAAAATATCTCGCCGTTATCTACGCATACAAAATTATTTGCAAATATAGTTTCAGACACATGTCATTTGATAAGAAAACGCTGATAGTAATTAACAACATACCGCTTGTTTTCAATCACGGGTAACAAAGCACGTTTTCACCTCATTGACGAAAGTCCACCGGCGCGTGGGAGACATGGAAGAAAGGCAGCAAACGCCGGTATTGCTACTCCGATCGTGTATCACAGACTTTTGCATCAGCTTGAAGATTTTACTCAAATTTTTATTGATTGCTTTTTTGTGCTCGAGTTTAATTCAAATCGATTACACGCGGTTACTTAACCTTGAACGGGGCGGTAATGTTTATCTATCAAAAGCGCCCAACGTCTCGCATCCGCGTATCTTTTGTCTAATTTTCACCAGCGTTGAGCGGCATGAATACATTGCGATTCATGGCCTAAGTACTTGGATTAAAAATTGTGATCGTTACCTATTCGTGAGTAATAAAATGCATGCAGTTCTGGAACCGTTGGTAATCCAGAATCGCTACCGCTGGGGCTCAATATTAATTAGCTTCAGCTACGTTTATAGATATTATGCTGATGAAATCGACTGGCTGCTGAAAGTTAATGATGATAAGTAAGAGCAAGAAATAATTTAGTTGATACGAATGTATCTTAATCAGATTACGAAACACTCGGCTTTGAAGTTCGTTGAGTCGGTAGGGACAAAACGATACTAGTAAATACAAGTATATACTCGTCCGATATCAAGTAATTTTAGTATCGATACTTTTGAGCCGAGTACTGAGTAGGTATCGGAAGAAAATACATGTATTGAAACCCGATTCAGTGACAATTTTATTCCCGGACTTTTATTTTTTAATCTAATTATTATTGTGAATATAACATTATTGTGAATAATTAAAAATTTTTGGCAGTTTATTTGCCAATGAAAAGAAAGTCCTACAAAGAAAGGCCTTCTATCATCTCACTAACATATCGCTAGCTTAAAGTGAAAAGTTGCTAAGTTGGATATAAGAAGCAAGGCAATTAAAAACGCAACGTCTCCAAAAGGATTAATTAACGTGCTTGTTTTATTTCTTCACGTTTATATTCAATTAAAGGCAAATTTACTAAGCTCACAAAATCGTTTAATGTGCAACGGAATCTTCTGCAAAATTCTTGAAGGAAATGTTTTAAAAAGTTTTTTT
>NW_023458559.1:20498185-20502799 GCF_013731165.1 Rhagoletis pomonella | reverse complement strand
ATTCAAATTATTGTAGTTCTTTTATTGAATGGAATTATAATTAATAAATATTTATAGTGCCGGATCAAAGTATTGGCAGAGAATTTTTCGCAATGTATGCAAAGTTTTTTACTTGAATTTCTTTTCGCACATGTATGTATATTCTTCCATGCAAATTATGTGCGACATTTTTTTTTTTGTATGGAAGAAACTGCGTATAAAAAATTGCCAAAAAACAAAGAGGTGTTCTAGCTATTCAAGCGAGCACTTTATTATACTAAAATTAAATGGGCTATAAAACTGCATACTTAGAATTTTTCTAAAAAATCTGATTTGAAAGTAGAACTTCATACTAACTATATTTTTATAAAAAACAATTAGAGAAGAAATCAGAATAAAAACTTTGCATTCATGGCGAAAAATTCTCTGTGCCAATATTTTTTCCCAGCACTGTATATGTGAAGATATTTCCAGATAAATAAATATTAACAAACTATCTATTAACAAATTAACAATTAAATAAGAGGGGTTTAATATATATTATAAGGTAGCTGAATTTATTTTTTATCTTTTTGCCGATAGGCTGCCAATTTTTTTGCCGGTCGTGTGCATATTGGAAGTGCTTCTTTGAAACAGAAATAAAAACTTCTTAGTCGGAGTTAAATTTTTGACGAAAAGCACCTAAGAAAATAAAGTGAAAGATTAAACTCCATTGGAAATCGGAAAATTTAAATAAGTAAAAAGTGGTAATAAATAATATTATTATCCGTACTTCTTTTTGCCGCAGTCGTTGCCAAACCAACAGCGCTATAGGGGAATTAAACGTTAAAATCCTTTAGTGTTGCTCCGCGCAGCCTGTGAAAGAATTGCTCGAAGAAACTCGTTAAATTAATTTGTATTTTTGAATTACATATGTAGTAGCTACTTACAAGAAGTTTAATTATAAAAGAAAGTGGTAGGTCGTCCTTTGCGTTTGCACCAGTCTGCCAATAAATCACATACTTAACAATTTTCTTAAATTGAATATTTAACAAACTACTTACTTATAAAATATTGTGATTGAAGAAAAATTGTCAACAAAACTAAAATTTTTTCTTGTGCTGACAAATTACTACAAGCCTCTTTCTATTATATTTTTTTGTTTTATCGTTTACGAGCTTTTCTCTAACTTTTTGGCGATACGAGAATCCCTCGTAAAACATAATGTTCGTAAAATCTACGTTTTCTTGCTGGCTGGGTGATATGTATGTGTGTCTTAATGTATGTATGTCTTAATGTTCACGAACACTTTGGAAATAAAAATCCATATAGAAATTATTCAAGTTGTCATAAAAAACTCATTAATTTGGGTTTCACAAAAGTTAATGAAAGTTGTTGTATAAACCTTTTGTTTGAGATGCGACAATGTGTACTTCCATCTCATGGTCAGTTTCTAAGAATAAAGCTTTGGCATCGGGTTTTTAGTCCGGGATCTTCTTGAGGCCAAAGTAAACCTTTCTGTAGCTTTTCACTGTGATGTCAAAAGCTTTCGTTTCGATGAGAAACAATACTACCCGTTTACTCCATATTTACTACTCACAAATTGTGAAGGAGGTAAGCTTGGATTTCACAGTAGGTACACCTCTGAGATTTCTGCTGGATTCCATGGTGTGACCGATATCAAAACTCTCGACTTTGTGGGAAGCCTCGGCATTTACCAACTACTTCCAGATGAACTTCTGGAATTACTTAGACTAATTTACCGATCGCTGCCTTGCCTAGTTTCTTCACTTAGGTACCCCTCGAAACAGCCTGGTTCCATGCATGATGAGGCCAATTCTGTGTTATTTCACGTTCCCTGTAGCTTAACTTTGTTCTTAATTGTTTTCATCTATAACGTCTACTTATTAGCAAGCCTTCGCTTATTTTGAGAACTTCTTCTCATTATTTGGCACTACAACCGTTTGGTCGGTTTGGCCTGAGAGCGAAAACTAATGCAGATAGGTTCCTCTGCAGTTGGTCCTTCCATTTTGTTCGTGGGTGCCCTGGATTTCGTGTCCTTTCATGGGCGCCGAGTCGAAGGATCTTTTCACTGGTGCGTCGTCATCCATCGTACAACATGCCCAAGCCAGCGCCATCGTTGTATTTCTATGCGCTTAACTACATGTGTACATATGTATGTCCATGTCGTTAAAAAGGTCGCAAACGCAAAGCGGCTTTAAGATCGACAAAAGGATGATGTTGACAAACTGTACAAATCAGCCAATGGTGGACTCACCAGCCTTACTGATAAGGTCAAATCACTTGGTTCAAAATGGTAACATTTAGAACGCTTACTCCGCGATAATTGGCGCAAATGGTCGTGTAGTTAACAAAGTATTCACCATATACAATTCTGACTAACAACTGGTACATGCGAATGACCAGCTTTTCGCCGCCGACTTTGAACAACTCAGCCGGTAAACCGTCTGCTCCACGGGTTATTTTTAAGCCACCTAATTGCTGTTCTAACCTCGTCTTGGTCGAGTGCCATAACGTGAGCATCGTCCCTGCACTTTGGTGAGGGTTCTTCATCATCTAACGCGCCGTCGATGTCGCCCTTAAAAAACACTTGTAAGTGTTCCCTACATGTCTTAAGTGTGCTCTTTACATCTGATACAAGATTTCCATCTTCGTTTCTATAATAACTAGTCTCGGTCTTTAAATCATTTTATTACTGCCTTATTTTCTGACAGAATTTGCATTTCTGTCTCACTCACTTCTTTTTGCCGTTATCACTCAGCTGTCGGTCACGTAGCTATTACGGTGCGGTTACACGATCAAGGACTTGGTTTCAAGTTTATCACACATACTGTTTGTCAAAATTCACTTGAATTGACAGCTGTGACGCAGGCTGCAAGCAACTTGATAGTCAATTTTACTTTTAAGATGCCGTAGTCCAGGCAACAACTTGAAATTCTCGCGTCGTTCCCGTACACATATTTATAATACTTGCAGTAATATCTTCCTAGCTATTTTTGTATAAATCCAGAAGTACGGAAACTAACTAATTGTGATCAGCTGTTTGACTTGACTTTCAAGTAGCCTCACGACTTGAAAGGAAAAATTGATATCTATTTTTGTATAAATCCAGAAGTACGGAAACTCACTAATTGTGATCAGCTGTTTGACTTGACTTTCAAGTTGCCTCACGACTTGAAAGGAAAAATTGATATCAAGTCGACGTTCAAGTTGTAAAAGTGCGAGTGTGTTAGTAAAAATTGTGAGTGTATTGCAACTTGGTTTCAAGTTCTTGATACGTGTAACATCCAAGTTAACTACAGAGCGGCTTTGCATGCTACGTAGTTTTCTGTGGCAGCCACGTGGTACTCTTCTTCATACCAGTTATTCCTGCGTGGGCGGTAGAAGCAAACCACCTCTTCGTTCTTTGATCAGGGAACACCCGAGTGGCTTTATGGATGTTACGATGCTGGTTTCTTGTACTACTAACTACCATGTTCCGTGCCGGGTTTCGAGTTATTCGAAAAAAAAATGCAATTCAAAAAAACCGGTTTCCGATTTTGAATTAAGAAAAAGATGGGTAGGTAAACCGATTTTATTTTACATAGTTCTCGTACAATGAAAATGCTTATGTTGGTATGAAGTCATGACCAAAAATTACAATAAAATTATTAACAGTAAAGATTAGGGCTGTGCGATTATTCGATTACTCGAGCAAGTTGGTTAATCAATTATTCGGTTAATCAATTACTCGAGTAATCAAGATTTTTATTACTCAAAACGATGATTAATCGAGTTACTTGAAATATGATAACTCAAAAAAATAATTTTGCTCGTTAATAGAGTTTGCTTTGGAAAAAGCTTATTTTCTTTTTTACATTCTGTATATGAAAAAAATTGTTTGCTTTAATTTTTGAAAACAGAAACATTGTTTTCAAAGTATCAAGGAAATTTAACTACTTTATACATATGTAAAGAGTTGAAATGTTGATTACTCATTTTACTCGAAATGTTGATTAATCATAAAGCATTTTACTCAAATATTTTTGTTTTTGGTTAATCAAAAATCTTGACTACTCGAGTAACTGAACTTTTGAGTAATCATAATTTCCAATTAATCGAATAATTGAGTTATTTACTTTATGATTGATTAAAATTTTGAGTAATCAATTAATCGCACAGCCCTAGTAAAGATAAGTTTTATTAGCAAAAGAGCAAAACAAAATTAATTCAAAGTTTTTTAGCTCAAAAGCTCTGGCCACCGTAGCCGAGTGCTACATCTAAGCATCTACTGCCACCCGGGAGGTCCATGGTTCAATTTCTGATCCCAGAAAAAAAAAAAAAAATTCAAATAACGCAAACCTCCGAGTGTACTTCTGCCATAAAAAAAAACTTCTTCGGAGGTGGAATGAGTAGATATCTTCATTTATGTCACAACATCAAGAAGCAGAACACGAATCGGAGGAGAAGCTCATCCAAACTCGTAAAAAACGGTTGAGCGCCAAACATTCATTTATTTTTTTTTTTTTTTAATTTTTATTTTTTTTTTTTGAATCTGCCCTGCCTAAGAGCCTAACAATAAGTTTTCGAATCTTAATCTATTCACTTAATCCCCTAGTTGGGATGAGTATTTTCTTAACTGGCCCTAAGAAAAGA
>NW_023458559.1:20494945-20498085 GCF_013731165.1 Rhagoletis pomonella | reverse complement strand
TGATTTAACTGATCTTAATTTACCAACCCATCTGGATATCTTGAGATATTATTTTTACTTAAGCGAACGTGCTAAAACAGAACAAAAAAAGTTTTCCCATAAATCATTCACTATTCAAGTACAAGATAAGTTGATTGGAATTTGGGAAAAACTTGGTATGGAAATAATGCTGAAAAAAAGTGTATTTAATAAATTGAATAAATTGCTTGACAAGTATCAAGAGCAAATCAAGAGAAGAAACAACACCCAACAATTTACAGAGTATGTAAATTCTCTGGAAACAATTTTTTACATTGGAACATGTAAATGCGATTTGAAGGCAGCTCCATGTGCATGCGGCTGGGTTCCCGAATGCCTCAAAGAGTTCATGCACGATCAACATAATCAGAGAAGACTAACAATGGATGCATTTGTGATGGAAACTGAAGAGCAAGGAGCAACGTCTATGTCATCAATGCCAACATACCAAGATCCCGATGATTCAACATACGCGCCGCCACCGGTTCAAGAAGATATGGATAGAAGCACAAGTTCAAAATACACAGAGAGATACGATTGTTTTAACTTTGCCTTGGTATGTGACAGATTTGGTGTGCCTGACAGAGTAGCATCAGCATTGGGAACCGCTCTTTTGCAAGATTTTAAAATTAAAGATAAGCATGGGAAACCTCTCATCATGGATAAATCGAAAGTTCGCAGAGAAAAAGAGAAATGCAGACAAGAAGTGCTTCGCAAACGGTTAGATGATACCAATTTGTTAGCGTTTTCATTCGATGGCAGAAAAGATGATACTTTAACGATAGATAAAATTGATGAGAAGTATCATACTAGGATGGTAAAAGAACCTCATCTTGTTATTCTGAGATTGGTTACGTAAGACTGGAACATGAAACCGCTGAATACAAAACAACCAAATTAAATGGTTTTTTCAACGATAAAAACTTATCACTGGATGCATTAATTGGAATATGCACTGACGGTGAGCCAACAAACACTGGCCCACACGGTGGAATTATACGACGATTCGAATTGCTGTTAAAAAGACCATTGCATTGGTTCGTTTGCCTTCTACACTTCAACGAACTTCCGTTTCGGCATTTGTTTGAAGATTTGGATAAATCAACCAGCACTGGACCAAGATCGGCAACCGGAAAACTGAGCCGTCAAATCGAAACTTGTGAAACTCTTCCGGTAAGTTATTGCTATCACTCATTTATTATAATTGTCAACCATTTTTAATTATTTTATTATTATATATTTTCAGGTGGTGGACGGCTTCCAGAAAATTTAGTTGCAAAATATGCCCCCTGCTCCAGAAAAAATTGAATTTTCCACCGATTCGAAGTACTTATACGACATGGCCCATGCAATTTCTAGCGGCGTGGTTCCGGTGGATCTGGCTAACATAAAACCAGGGAAAATTGTACATTCTCGGTGGCTCACCAAGGCCGCTAGATTATTGCGATTATATGTGACAACGGAAAATCCAGATGCAAATTTAAGAATTCTGGTTGAATTTATAATTAAATGTTATGTGCCAATGTACTTCAATATCAAGTATTACAGCTCTGTCGTGTACGGCAGTGCATTATTTTTCAAGTTCATTGATTGGTTACGATTTCTAGAACCTCGTTTACGCAAAATTGTCAATCAAGTAATTAAAGATAATTCATATTATGCGCATTCGGAAAATATCTTGTTATCAATGTTGTTTGATGATAGCAAAGAAAAGCGCGACTGTGCCATCAAGAAAATTCTACGCTATCGAACCGATGTTGACGAGCCAATGGAACTTAGAGTTTATAAAAAACCAGATATAAACTTTAATTGCACAAGTTATACGGAAATGATCAATTTGAATGATATAAATATCGTATTTGAACCACCAAGATGATCCACCGTTTAATGATCCAAAAATTCCATCACACATACAAGGAACGGAACGACATGTTCAATTGCTAGCTAGCGTTTCCAAACGGGTTATACCGGAAAATGTAGAGGCTGTTATGGCGACGACATTAGAGAGCCGTGCGAAATTGCCCAGACTTGAAAGTAAAAAAGACTTCAAACAATAATTTTTTTTAGTTTCTTTTCTATAACTCACTTAAATTAATTTTTTCATTTACATATGTTCTGACTAAATAAATTTCTTAAGAGAAAAAATAGATATTATTATAAATAAATAATAAATATTATTATAAATAAATAAATAAAAATAAAGAAAAAACAGCCATTTAGCTGATTTTTTCATGTAAAGGCCAAAAATGGTGATTTTTTGAAATGATTGTATGGGGAACCCCCAGGGGAGTTCCAGTGGGTGTGCCACTGGCATGGGTGGATCGGCCGTCCAAAGTTAGTGGGGGTCGGTCATACATTTGGACTCGATTGGAGCACTCTAAATGGGTCAAAGTGGGATTTTTCAAAATTTGCCCCTACCCAAAAGTTCGACCCAAATTGGGGGACATCAGAATTCGTTTTAGAGGTATGGTTCCTTCGGCAAAGTTTCTTATTTTGATCCCTAGAATACGATTTTCACAGAGCAATGAGCGATTTTTAAATCGACCCGCCCTAATCGATATACATTTATACATATGTAATTATATAAAATGTATGCAAAGAAATTTTTAATATATTTAAAGATAACTACGAAAAATAAATCGGGAACGGAAAGTTCATCAAAAGTCTACCAAAATGAGAAAAAATTTACCTTTTTACCAACCCAATTTTTTTCTACCAATTTTGGTAACAATTTACCAAAGTGGCAACCCTGATTATATGTAATTTGGTAAAAAAAGGTCACGCGACCAACTTCGAGAAAGAATATATGGTATGTACATATAGATGTATGTGGAACCAGTGGCTAATGCAGAATTTTGGTTGTGGAGAGGCGACTGGAGTAACTTTTGACAAGTTAAACTCGTCCAACACGTGTCACCGATGAGTGACCTCTCCAAGCTATTTGACCTAAAAGTATCACCCGTTAACATAAAAAATTTTACATCAGATTTCCTACAGTAGTCTGTCATTCAAACTCGTTTAACCTTCAATGGGATCTGGATAACATTGTCGTTTGTACTTCTTATTTATAACACATTGTAATCTGTATGTAAATAAATAAATAAATGAAATACATATGTGAC
>NW_023458559.1:20468722-20494845 GCF_013731165.1 Rhagoletis pomonella | reverse complement strand
AACTCGGTTCATAATGAGCTAAGTTACAGGCTTATAAGTGCGTAAAAAAACAAAAACCGGTTTTTTAACGGTAAATCAAGAATTTGGGGGTGTTTGGCAAATTTCATATTTCGATTCTGGTTTTGCTCGAAAAGACCTACCAGAAAATATACATAACTTCCCAGGTATTTCTACTTTATGACTTTTTGTAACAATGTGTTATTTTTAAAAGGTAGATGTAAATACAACTATTTTATTTATACTCCCAAATTTAGGATATAAAATCCCCTCCACCAAAAAAACTTAAATTGGGTAACGCCGCTTCGAATTTTTTACAAATGGGCAATTGTCAAAAATCTCCTTTTTAATCAAAAAGTTGTTTATTGAAACTACCTTCTTTTTTGTATCATGGGTAAAAGTATATCTAATACCTGCGCCGGGTATTTAATGTTCGGCTCCGCCCGAACTTAGACTTTCTTACTTGTTAACTATAAAGTGAATGCCGGTCCCAGGAGATGTTTCCTTAATTCGGATGCAAAAATTTTGATGTCAAATAAATTCTTCGTTCTGGTCGGCCGGTCACTAAAAAAGTCGATTTAGAAACTTAACATTTCTTTTTACTTTGCCTTTGTACTGCTCCCTACTTGCTCTTTTGGGCAGCAGCCCATTTTCCTGTATTTTCAAAATACGTTGTGTATGCAAGTTTTTTTTATAAGAGCGATTTCTTCATTAAACGTTTTTTTTTAGTATAAGTAATGTGACCAACTATTTCAAAGCTCAAGTACAGTGTAGTAGTACAGTGGGCCAATTCCTGTTCTGTGAAAACGTGAAGTGAAAACATTTTTCATCACTTCACATAAAATTACGATGCTGTTTTCAAATGTTAATAAATTAAATATTTGTCAATGTTATTGTGGCTTATTAACATTTTATTTTTATATTTTTATTGAGGTTTGCACCACGATTGTTTCACTGAAAATAAAATCTACGTAAATATAACGAAAACTTGCGTACATTTTACTAAAGTTTTCGTCATTTTGAGCCACGAAAGTTTTCGTTGATTGAAAACATTGTATGCTTAAAAGCATTTATCCACAGCTTTAACATTTAATTTTATATTGTATTTTTATCCAGCAAAAGCTTCTTAAAACTTTTCAGATTACCAACCAGTAGTTTTGCAATGACACGCAGTACATAAAAATATGATGAAATATTAAACTGACGGAAATTTAATATATTGTACGAAAATATTCGTCTGTTGTACGAATTTAAAAAAAATGTTTCTACATTTGTTCTACGTACGAAAGTATTAAGTAAATTGTACAAATACAGAATTGAAGATTTCGTAAATTTTAATACCATACGTAAATATTACGAATGCCTTCGTACAATATACAAAATTATTCGTACAGAGATTTGTTCAGTAATTTACGAATGTGTTTCGTAAAATATTCGTAAGATTTCGAAAATTGTACTGAAAAAAGGCTTTACGAAAGTCCTTTCGTTATATTTACGAATGGATTGTAAAATCTTGTTTCGTTGTGAAAAATGTGTTCGTATTATGAACGAAAGTTTCGTACATTGTACAAAAACCAAGACTACGAAAGTTTTTCGTAGCACTTTTACGAAATTTAATTTTCAGTGTTATTAGGAGAAATTGAAAAAGCAACAAAGTCTAAGCGGTAGAAGTTATAGCAGCTATTTCGGAGACCACCACAACTCCTCATCAAACTTATTTTTTTCCAGACTTCAGCAGGAATAAATTAATTAATTTTTCAAAAATGTTTCACTGTGAAAACTTTTTTTCACAAAGTTACGTCGCTGTGAAAAAGAAAAGTTGGGCGCTTTTCTCAAAACCATCATCCTGTGACAACAAATATTATTGTCTTAAACTCACAATAATTTACCAAATAATTACTTGCTATATGTTAACGGAATAGCCTTTAATGATCGAGAATCGCATAAAATGATATATTTATCGAAACGATAAAATGAACAAATTAAATTTTCACTGACATTGAATTTTTCATTATCACTTCACAGTTTCATAGAACCAGATTTGATCCTCAGATTAGGTTGGGTTAGGTTAACGCCGCTAGCCGATTACGAAATTTCGAATGCGGCTAATTTCGATCCCTGAGAGCTCAGTGTTTGTCCAGAAGTGCGAGCCAAAATGCTTTCATCTTAGCCTCGCGAAGGTTGGAGAGTCTAAAAGAAAGTTTGGATATTATTCCACTTCATCTTCCTCTTTACAGCTGATGCAAAAGGATCAGTTGAAATTCCAATTCTTACCGCATGTATACCAATCGCACAATGGCCTGTCAGAACCCCCCATCACTAGCCCTTGGGAGGTAACGTGTTTTTCGACACCTTTAAGGGGTAACTTCTGTCTTGCCCTATAAAAACATTTGCTGCAGAAGAGAAACGTCTTCTTTTCCTTTTTTTATGTCACAAAAGAACCCGGTCTCCCTTAGCCTAATAGCATTTCATGCTGCGACAATTCTGTTTGCAATATCCACAGACGCCGTGTTCAACATACGTTAAGCGCCAGTGTAGGTGTGGTTCTTAATGCTCCGATAATTCCTGTTTTGCAAGTGTAACCTCCTCTAGTGAGTTCCACCAGACAAAGGCTCCTTGAAACAAGATAGGCTTAAATCTGGTTTCATAGAGATAATGAATTGTTTGGGCCAGAGGGCTTACGTTTTACCGAAAGTTCCCCACAACATTACAAGGCAACCGACATCTTTCTTACCCTTTCCTCTATGTTAGGCTTCCACGACAGCCGCCGTTGGTCACCGACCTAGTTACCTGGTTTAGGTAGCCCTGAACCAGATCAGAAAGGCTGTATAGAATCGTGGGATGGTCCCACCATCATCTTTATCATTTACATAGGCGATCACCCGACAGCCCACTTTCTCCAGTTCCTCGTTCCTCTAGAAGGTCATTTACAACCGCAATCCAGACCAGGGGAGAGAGAACACCACCTTGTGGAGTGCTCCTATTGACTCTGCGCTGAGGTAATGCGCTCTCCCACTCTGACGGGGCAGTTCTGTCACGAAGTAAGCTGTAAATGGGGATCTAATGGAGGTGTGAAGTGAATCTATAACCTATCCTTCCCAAACGACAACCTCACCCACTGCCCGTCAAGGCTTGGTGGTCACTGTTATCGCTAACGAGGTTCTGTCGACCGGTGCGAGACGGTATATCCTCGCTCATGGCTGAGCTTCCGTGGTTGGACTGGACTCGGACTGCACAAGACACGTTTCGACGAACACTCAGGATGTCACAAACTTGTTGACGAGTGGACCATTACGCACGGGACCTCATGGTCTTCATTCCTAACGCAGAAAAAGCGGGCCACAACATTGCAAAAGATTTTCGACCCATCAGCCTTTCATAATTTCTTCTCAAAATAAATATTTAATATAGAGGCTTCTGAGTCTGCAGATCACGCAACGCCTTACTCCTGGGAACTTCACCGAGGCTCAGCATGCCTACCATAAAGGTAGGTCGGTTGAAACAGCCCTGCACGAGGTTGTTGGGAGTATTGAGCAAGCACTGAACCACAAGGAATATGCGCTGGCAGCCTTCTTGGACGTGGAAGGCGCCTTTAACAATGTTAATTTGGCATCCATACACTGCTCCATGGTGGCCGTAGGACTGGAACCAATGATCACTCTCTGGATCGACAATATGTTGAGCACCAGAAACATCAATGGCTCCCTGGGAACATCAGAAGTAAGGAAAACAGGCACACGTGGCACACCTCAAGGGGAGGAGGTGTTATCCCCCCTACTCTGGAACTTCTCACTAAACGAATTCCTGCTCCGTACATCGAAAGCCGCTAAGGTCGTTGCTTATGCGGATGACTTAGTCATTCTGGTCGTGGGAAAATTCCTCTCCACGGTCAGCGAGATTCTACAATATGCAATTAACAATCTGGCAACGTGGGCAGAAAGAAACGGTCTAGGGATCAATCCCACTAAAACCGAACTTGTTCTCTTCACCAAGCGATAGACAATTTCCGACCTCCGTCCCTCAATGGAGCAAATCTTGAATTGTCAAAAAGAAGCAAAGTTTTTGGGGGTTATTCTCGACTCTAAGCTTTCTTGGAAAAGGAACTCCCGAGAGCGGAAAAGAAGGCGTTCCATGCGCTCCACAACGGGCCATATGTATGACGAGTTTAGCCGTAAAAAATCAAAATGGGATTTTGATGTTTTGATAATTCCAACTTGTTAAGAAATGTCCAATTACATAGAAAAAATTGTCCTTTGGTGTTTGAAAGCCCGCTTTGTTTTTTTTTGTTGGTCAAATTTGAAGTTTTAAAACTTCGTTTTTGGAAAAGTACAAAAATCAAATAGATATTTTTAAAAAGTGGTCTATTGTTCATCACAGTAGTGTACCAAGACGCTGGAAAAAATCTATTTGGCACAGAAAACGATGCTCTTTTTTATGAAATAGAAACAATTAATATATGATGAGGGACGTAGCTGGGGTAATGTGTAAAAATTTGGCGTTTTCTCGTCAACAATTATCAACAAAGTCGAACTTTTTTGGACAATCTAAACACTGTATTGTCATGTATTTTTCTTAAAATTTTTTTGTGAAGCTCTTCATGATATCTTCTTTTAGATATATAAAAAATAAAAAAGTAAAGGTCGTTAAACAAATTTAAATAAATATGTTTTTTGTATATTAGAAAATATGTACATGTGTATGTATATCGCACATTTCTTTCTTTCTGGCATTTCCTAAATTAAGTTTCACTTCTTCCGCGCATAGGGACTACACGCACTGAGCTTTTTTTTCCTTTCATAGTGCAGAAATTTGTGTGTAGTGTTCTTCTTCGTGTTCGTGCTCGTCTCCGCTTTATTTTCGTCTTCGGATTTGTGCATAAGGTAGCTAAGTTTTCTGAAACAGATGGCAACCCTCCAAAATATAGTTAAGAAATAAATAAATTTCGGACAATGCTCCTAAATACAGGTCAGAAACAAAGCCTTCTTAAACCCATTTCATTTGATACCCATAATTTTAATAATTGCTTTAACTTATTTATTAAAAAATTAGAGTTTACCTTTTTAAACAGGTGCAACCCAAAATGAGATACGCAATGAAAGAGCGTAGCCTTCTCATGTACAAAAACTTTATTTTTTTTTGAGTAGGGTTGCCACCTATTTAAATATTATTAGTTTATCCTTACATAATATAAAGCAAAGTCGAGATTTTTTGACTACGCTAATCTGTGATGCGCGGCCGCTGTGGTTTAGTGGTTGGCAGTGCGCGCTACCATTCCACAGGGCCGAGGTTCAAGCCCGGTTCAACCCAAGATGAAAAACAGCTTCTCATAAAAATGCATTGTAGGCCTCTCCCCTTTGTGTGATAACATCAAGCTGCACGCCGGCAATCTGATGAGAAGCTCGGCCAAACACTAACATATGTATGTGTAGGCGCCAATCTATTATTATTTTTATTCTCGAAAATTACTGAGCGGATTTGGACGAGATTGTGCTTAATATATTCTGTAGAACTTACAATTTCTATAGGGTTGCCACCTAGCTAAAAAATTATAAGATCTTTTCGTTTATTTAGAAAAAGTGAGACGTGAAATGAAAGGGCTTGACCTCTAGATATTCAATAATGTATTATTTTTTGAGTAGAGTAGTCATCTTAATAAAAATTATAAGATTTCACCGTTTACATGACTAAAAAATTAGAGAAAGGATATGGGTTCCGGATTCGCAATAAGCTTTTAAGTTCATTAAATTTAAAAAATAGGGTCTTCAGATGTCCAATAAGTTTTTATTTTTTGGAAGAGGTGTACCACCTGTGCGAAACATTATAAGATCTGGGCTGTTCGTTGGAATACGAAAAATGAGGTGTGATGAAAAGGCTTGGCCTCTAAATGAGGTACGAAGTGAAAAGAATTGGTCTCCGGATGTGAATAAGCGTTTATTTTTTTTAGTGGGGTTAAAAATTACTATCTTACATATAATAAGTGAAGGCGGGTTTTGTTAATAAAATCAGATTTACACAGTTTATTCAATTATAAAAAATGAGGTGTCCAATGGAAGAGCTTGGTCTTCGGATGTGCAAAAAGGCTTAATTTTTTCGAAGTGGGTTACCATCTGTACGTAAAATTATGAGATGTGAGCCGGTCGTTGGACTAAACGTGAGTTTTAAAATGAAAGGACTTGGCCTCTAGGTGTGCAGGTAAGCGTGTATTTGGTTTGAATAGAGTTGCCGCCTGTCTAAAAATTATAAGGTCCGTTCGTTGCTTTAAAAACATAAGATGTCAAATGAAAGGGCCACAGGTGTGCAATAAGGGTTTATTCTTTACATATATATACGTAATTATGTACACATTCAGCGCGTGGCGAATACGGGGCCGGCTAATTTCAACAAAGAATTTTTTTTTTCAAAAATTTTCGCAAACATCAGCGAAGAAT
The DNA here is from genome assembly GCF_013731165.1 of Rhagoletis pomonella. Lineage (NCBI taxonomy): Eukaryota > Metazoa > Arthropoda > Insecta > Diptera > Tephritidae > Rhagoletis > Rhagoletis pomonella. Next base: position 20,488,420 of record NW_023458559.1, on the reverse strand, counting down.
TGTCATAGGACATATGTATGTATACGGAGACCATTTGTACCGATTTCGGCGGGAAAGTACCGATTTTGAGAAAATTGTCCTGCTGAATATTTTTTAAAAGTCGGGACGTATAGAAGTTCTCCCAAAAGAAGTTACCTATTTATATTTCACTAGGAAAAAATTTATGGTTTTTAATAATGCAAACGAGCAAAATTATTACAAATTTTAATGCGTTAAAATTTTTCATCAGCATTAGTTTGGATAATTTAATGAATTCAAATTTCAGTGGCATTATATTTTTCAGAATTAATGCATATCTAAAAATTTTACTGGGCATTCGATTTTCGAACTTTTTTACACTAACGTCAATGCTTTAACGTACCATTGATTAATTTCAAAATTAGTGCATTTTTCGCAACTCTAATGTAAACATGTGTATAAGTTTGTCAAAATTTTTCTTTTTGTTTTGTTTTAAATATGTATTAAAAATGTTTTGTCTTTTTATTCTAAAAACAAAATTTTATTTTTGGATTCGATGCTTTAGAAATGTTCCGAATTTTGCCCACAAACATCTGGTCACCGTAAGTACATATACATATATGTATTGTACATGTACAGACGCGTGCCTGTTCAGAGAGTTCACTTGCCTTGCACTCAACTCGAATTGTTGATTGCGGAATATGTGGGCATTAACCGCCAAATAAAACTTTTCACTCAGTCGCAAATTTCTCGAAAACTCAGTAAATTTGTTTATTTCCGAATGAGGTGGATGAAGTGGGGTTTTAAGCAGCCAAGCAAAATGAATCATTGTTTGTTTTAAGAATTAATATCAGATGTATTTGGTTAGTAAAGTCCTATGCAAAAAATGAAATTGCATACACGAATAATATTTGGATAAAGGTCATTGCCGATTATGATAATTATTAAATGTTGATTGTTACTGAGTAAAATTGTTGCATTCATCTTAAAGCATTCCCTCATTGCTGAAGGTACTGTGAAAAAAATTAAAAGCTGACATAATAGACTCGTTTCACTTTGAAGAGTTTCGGCTATATTTCTTTAGTTTATTTTATGTTTCATATTTTTTAATAAAAGCCTAGAGAGTTATACAACAAACACCATACAAGTCCGCTTCTCAAACTTTGTACAAAAATTATAAAAATTCGATAAATTTTCACCAAACTTTCAAACTTTTTATACAGAATTTTCAGAGAAAAAGTTTCAGTTGGCTACAAAATACCGGTGTCTTTTAAGTTTTTTTTTTTCTGTTGACGGTGTCACGCAATTTTTCCCATACAAAGTGTGCTCGAAAATTATTTTATATACAGAGTTTGCTAGAAATGCCTAGCATCATCAACAAAAAAAAAATGATAAAAATCTACGATATTTTCCAGCCACTTGAAAATTGCACTTTATTATACTAAAATGAATGAGCTACAAAATGTATACCAAAAGTTTTCTAAAAATGCCGAATAAAAAGTTTGAAAATTTTGTGAAAATTTGTCGAATTTTTATAATTTTTGTACAAACTTTTAAAAGGGGATTTATATGGTGTTTCTTGTACAACTAACCAGGATTTCCTAAAAAATACTAAACGTAAAATAAACCGAAGAAATATAGCCAAAACTCTGCAAAGTAAGACGAATCTACTATTTCTGCCAACAGTGTACATACCAGGGTTGTTGCGAATATTCGCATTCGGATTCGCAACCGCGGAACTTCCGCATTAATTTTAACATTCACATTCGCTTTCGCATTCGCAATAATCAATGCGGAGCTTTTGCGAATGCGAATGTTGTGCAAGTGCATCGATAAAACGTATATATGGCAAAATGACAAATTGTAGCCAATATTTTTGCCTGTGGTCGTGGGAGTATTTGTGTAACATAACTGGTCAAATATCATATTTATCAACTTTCATTAAAATGTCTTTAAACATATTATTTATTAAGCTATATAACCGAGCTATCAATGGGTAGTCATACAAGTTCTCACTTCCACTTGACCTTTAACGTACGTCAAAGAGAACATAGTCCTCGTTCCCACGACAGTCGGGTCTACGTAACCGGAACGACCCAGATTTATATCTGGCCAAGGACTGTCACTCCAGCAACACTCACCAAAAAGTCTATGGGGAATTTGTATGCTGCTACAACAACAACAACAACAGAACATAGTCCTTTAAATAATATTTTTGTTTGTATTTTTAGCAAAAATTTTAAAACAGTAATTTTGTTTACTTGTCGGGCAATATTTTTTCATATGGATATACATTGGATCCTTGGCTAAAAACTTCTGTGGCCAAAACTGTCCCTTCTTTGCTATTTAAAGTCAAAGCATAAGCTCCTTCCCTAGGGACTTCCAGCAGAAATGATCACCGTCTGGCTATAAATATAATTAAAAAACTATGGGTCTGACCTTTAATAAGATAAGAATAACGTAACTATCTGAGATTCAAATGCTTATACAAAAAACGGGTTATGTTTTAAAAAAATAACAAGATTCTGATCCGATTCGGCTGGCAGTCACGACTTTGAAAACAGAATTTTGTTCAAAATTTTCATTCCTGGAAAATAATAATTTATTTTCCATATACACCTATTTGGCTCGCTATAAGCACAAGTTTTTCAAACCAGTCGCAGAAGAAAGTATTAAAAATTAATTACAACACTGAAATCAAAAAACGCTGATGAAGTTACAGATTCCCCAAATTCTGAAACAGCCAAAGGAATGAGAATGAGGAATTCTCTTTAAAAAGCTTTAGAAAAACCTGACATATGTATGTATCTGTTTTGGCTTGTAAGAGCGGTTTAAACAACGATCTCGCCATTATGCGACATTCTAATTGTTTCTTGAAAATACTTGACATCCGCGTTCGCATCCGCATAGCTGTCAGATATTCGGATCCGCATTCGCATCCGCGGATGTCTAAAATTCCACATTCGCAACATCCCTAGTACATACTTACGTACGTATCAGACATTCTTTTTCCATCCGAAAGAATTATATATTTGATTCCCTATCTTCGTTTTGCTTCAGACTTTTTACGGCCCCTTTAATGTTGGGACTTGTAAAGAGGGCTTCTGGTAATAAGAAGTTGTGGCAAAAATGAGATTTGGAAACCCTGAACTCCAGGCACTGAGATTTGTGCATACAAATCGTAAAGTCGTTAATAAAGCAACAGATTTGTAAAATAGAAGCTAGAGAAAATACCGCCTATCAAGGCAATTCCTTCAAAGAAAACCCGTTTTGTCGCTCTCCTGTAAAATTTGGGTGCCGTCAGATAAGCAGTTTTGCAATTGGTCGATGGGCGGTTTGGACAAACATTGTCGATATTTTTCTTAAGAGTCGTATAATCCAAAGAAATATGAAATATGTATGAATGGATCGTCACATATGTATGTATGAATATATTTATACCCGAGCGCACTTGTGCACAAGGGTATTATACAGGGTGGGCAAAAACTCGGAGTTCGAGCGAGCGAGCGAGCAAACTCCTACTCAATGCCTCGCAGACAACGAGGCGCTCGCAGCTCGTACTCGTAGCAGCAATGAGGCTAGGCACGAGAAGTTTGGCTCGCTCGCCAAACGAGCGAGCGCTGCTTGTTTGCTCGCGCTCCTATTAAACGAGCGAGGCTGTTGTGTGTTGCCTCGCTCGCAGTGCGAGGCGAGTAGATGTCTGCATACTCACTCTGCTAGGAAAGACGAGTGAGCTACGAGCAAGCGCTCCGAGTGTAGTATACAACACATGCATTTTTGTGCATAAAAATGTGGGAATGTATGTCAATAGATTATGTACGAAAGTATGTTAATAATTGTATGTATATATGCATATATATATGTAAAGTATTATATTAGGACAGCATTTAAAAGAACAAATAAAAATTATTACATACATAAGCATAGATTATGGAATGAATTATTTTTTAGAGTTATATTCATACATGTGTACACACTAGGGCTGTGTGATTAATTGATTACACAAAATTTTAATTAATCATAAAGTAAATAACTCAATTATTCGATTAATTGGAAATTATGATTACTCAAAAGTTCAGTTACTCGAGTAATCAAGATTTTTGATTAACCAAAAACAAAAATATTTGCGTAAAATGCTTTATGATTAATCAACATTTCGAGTAAAATGAGTAATCAACATTTCAACTCTTTACATATGTATAAAGTAGTTAAATTTCCTTGATACTTTGAAAACAATGTTTCTGTTTTCAAAAATTAAAGCAAACAATTTTTTTCATATACAGAATGTAAAAAAGAAAATAAGCTTTTTCCAAAGCAAACTCTATTAACGAGCAAAATTATTTTTTTGAGTAATCATATTTCAAGTAACTCGATTAATCATCGTTTTGAGTAATCAAAATCTTGATTACTCGAGTAATTGATTAACCGAATAATTGATTAACCAACTTGCTCGAGTAATCGAATAATCGCACAGCCCTAGTACACACATAACATGCATATTTATATATGTTTGTATGTACGTATTTATGTATATATGCATTTATGTATGTATGCACATATTCATGTATTTTGTCTTTACAGAGAAAAGTAAGTAACGAATATATTATAATCGTTTGTGCCGCAGAAACAAAAAACAAGTAAGCACTTGTTAACACCCCCAAAATAGTTTGCTGCTTGTAGCAGTTATGCTCTATACCTGAATGAAATATAGTCCTTGGTGAAAAAATTTATTTGTGGCCTGTTGTTCAAGGACATATGTACATATGTATGCATGTATATATGGATATGTAGACATGGGAGAATTTGCGTAAACAAAGAATAGAGACCGGTTCGCATACTACTTTGGCGTTGCGTTGGCGTCGAATTTCAAAGCAGCCGTCCACATATCCAAAATTTGGCAACGCTAAGGCCAACACAAAGCAGAAATCTCGCTGCGTCGGTCAACAGCTGTTGCAAATAAATAAAATTAAATGAAATGTTTTTTCCTTTTAATGAAATGAAGGCAATAATATAAGTTTTCATGCAGTTATTGATATGAAATATAAATTTATCTCTCGTTAATATGTTAATTTAGTGACCAAAGTAGTCTCTGCCAAGCTTCATTGTAGAACGCATACTTTTAACTTGCGTTCTGTCAAACCAACGCCAACTACAAAGTCAACGCGAAAGTTCTATGGGAACCAGCCTTAATTATCAAATAGTAGTTTGTATTATCCTACATACATATGTATGGGGGCTAAACCAGGAATATTCATTTGAAAATGCTGATGTCCTACTCATTTATGAAATGAAAGACAAAATAATGATTTTTATAAATATTATATTCTCATTTATACATATGTAACATAGTTTCAGAAGCATTGCCCCTTACATATTGAAAAAACGTAATAAAAGCTCTCAAAAAAGCAAAATCGCTACAGCGAAAAAAGTGTTTGAAACACCGCATAAATTCAAATCCGCATAAAAAGAGACCTAAGTGTATAAGTTGAAATTTTATAATAAATTATTGAACATTAAAAACATTATACCTACATAGATATGTATGCACATATGTGCCTACCTAGTAGATAAAACTGGTCCAAATAGCACGAATCTACTCTTCTGTGCATGAGAATATATACATAAGTATATACAAACATATGTGTATATACATATGTATGTATATACATATCTGCATGTGTGCATACAATCCTTTACTCGAAATTCTTAGTTGCTGCAATTGTTATCCCATACATTTTTGCCGACCAAACAACGCGTTTGCCTGTCTAATCTGCTTGCCTCATTTGCCTCGCTCGTTTACTCGCCTCATCTGCCTCGCTCGTCTGCTGCTGCAATGAGTGCCTCGCTCGCAACGACGCCCTCGCGAGGGCAGAGCTAATGAGGCCCTCGTTTGCTTGCTGCTCTACTCTTGCGCTGCCCTCGTTTGCTTGCTCGCTCGCTGGATGCTCAGCGCCTGCGCTCTTACTTAACGAGTGATCGTTTGCAAACAGCCTCGCTTGTTGCTCGTGAGTTGCGACCGAGGGGCTAAAATGAGGCAAATCCGAACCCTGGTATTATAACTTTGTTCACATAATGGATATAGACAAATGTATACATAAATTATCAGAATGAAAAGAGAAATCGATTAAGCGGTGACTGACTGTCCGTCCGTCTGTCCGCCTGTGTACACGTTAATTCGAGTAAAAATTGAGATATCTTAACGAAACTTGGATCAGTGTTGCCACAAAATTTTTTTATTTTTTACCAAAATCACCGGAAAAAGTGACCAAATTCAACAAAAAATTACCAAACTTACTTTATGTGTAGAACTGTTCAAACATGCATATCGACGTAACGTAAGCGACTTTTTTCAAAATTTTCTTTTTCATACAGAAATGTTCCTAGAGCATCTAGGAAAAGAAAAAGAAAAGAAAAAAAGATCAAAGGGAAAATTTTGAAAAAAAGATTCGCTTACACTATTTTGGCAGTTAGAGCTCGATATGTCTGTACATACATATGTATATCCGAAGATACCAAGCTTTTCAGGCAATCAGCGCTCCATCAACCTCAAATTTTTACGAAAGTCTGTTGATTTTTTTTAATATTGAACAACGTTTGAATATTAAATTTTTTGGGGTCCTGTTAAAGAAATAACAATATTTTTATTCATAAAGTATAATCAAAATTAAATTACAAAAAAAATAATATGTTAAAACTTATCAAAATATTGTGCAGCTATACTTTTTCGACCACTGTATGTAAACAAGTGCCAAGAAAATATATCAAAAATTCAACGCTTGAAGGAAAGTTTTCGACTCAGACATAGACAGAGTGAAGTCCCCCGATGAATGCCGTAGCTTCTTGAATGAGAACATACATATTGAGCCCTATCCACCAAAATAACGTAAGCGAAAAATGCTGCTTACGATATTTTGGCGGTTAGGGCTCGATATTACGTAGAATTCTACTCATATATATGGTTGCCGGGTACACCGGAAAATTTATGGTAATTGAAAAGCTGACGAACTGACAGACTGTGTCGCCGTTTCCGGCTAGATTTAGCCGGTTGCGATAGCAAACAGCCGGAGAAATTTCGGTTTAGGCGGCAGCCGATTTGTTAGCCGCTTTACAAAAAAAAAATAGCCGATTTTGCCACTTGCCTTGTTTTCTTAAAATTCAAATACATATGTTTCCATTTTTGACTAAGCGACCCAAAATCTGTCAGAAATGGCTACTAGCCTTATCGCGGAGAAAATTGTCATGTCAGGCAGGGTTATATACAATTGGGCCGATTTCAATTATTTTTATTTTAAACTAATTAATTAATTAATTTTCTTCATAAAATTTTTGTTATGAATGGCTTAAATTTAAGTGTGAAGTTTTATTCCCAACCTTAGAAAATAACAAATTGTTTCACTGTTTGCTTAACACGCGTTCGTGTTTGGATATAGTGCCAACACATAGAATAAATATTACAGGTATTGTCTTCCCAGATAGCGCATATTCAATTCTGCCTTGATTACAAAACGTCATTGTTGCCCACGCTTAAAGGCTTAAGGTAAGGGAGAAATTGAGATTTTCAAGCACTATGTGCACATATGTGTTTTTTAAACAGCCTTTTTTGGTGAGAACTTATTTAAATTCTAAAAACCGAAGGCCAACTTGAATTAAAAGAACCAACACTGAAATGCGTTAAAATTAAAATAGGTAGAAGAGCAAACATTTTTATGTAAAGCAAAAGTCTCTTGGAAGAAAATAGGTTTGTTCGTCGAAAACCCAGCGGGAATTATAACTCAAAATATCAGATAGTAAGAAAAAATGCTGCCAAATTCTCTTTCAAGTAGAGAAACTTGCAAAATTCTGCACGAACGCAAATTTGCAAGTTTCCTTGCCAACTAGTGTCCACGGTTGCATTTCAAACATAATAAATTTGTATTGGTATGGAGATATACGAAATCAATCGCATACCCTTGGAGAAAAATTTGAGCTATTGTAAAAAGGGGTGTGGCATCTCCCATACAAACCGAATTTTTCATACTGCATAGCGCTGGAAATTTTTTGGTAGAGTTCTGGATCTTTGTATGGAGATGTACGAAATAAATCGCATACTCTTGGAGAAAAAATGGAACTATTGGAAAAGGGGGCGTGGCATCTTCCATGCAAACCAAATTTTTCATACTGCATATCTCTGGAAGTGTTCATGGTATAGTTCTGGAACTAGGTACGGAGATATACGCAATCAACTCTTGAGGAAAAATTGGAACTATTGGAAAAGGGGGCGTGGCATCTTCCATACAAACCGAATTTTTCATACTGCCTATCTTTGGAAGTGTTCATGGTAGAGTTCTGGAACTTGGTATGGAGATATGCGAAATCAATCGCATGAAGAAAGGGGGGCGTGGCACCTCCCATATAAATCAAATTTTTATACTGCATATCTCTGAAAGTATTCATGGTACAGTACTGGAACTTCGGATGGAGATATGTATGTAATTGAAATCAAGCCCATACTCATGGAGAAAATTTGGGCTATTTGAAAATGGGGTGTGAGGCCTACAAACGTACCGACCTTTAGCTACCTTTGAATGTATTTATAATTCCTTTGTAGGTGTGTTTGTGAGTGAAATCCTCCTAAATGGTTGTACGGATTTTAAAGAAACTTTTTGTGTGTGTTTGAGTGGGTCTCTGGATGGTTTAGTTTCACAATTTAATCCAACAGTTGGCGCTGTAGTTGAGTTATTACTAAAAATCTTATTTATGATCCGATTTGGCTAATGTTTTAAATATGTATGCAATACTATTGCAAAAACGTGCTTCCAAGTGGTGCTGAAGTCGAGCTATTACTAAAAATAGCCAAGTGAGAAAAGGGGCCGTGAAGGTCAGAGTAAATCGACCTGTTGCACCATTGAGTATATCGAACGCTCCTGCGTTGCGATTGGCCCAATGGATGTGATTTTCCAACGTTCAAACCTTTAAGGTATTTCGTCTGAAATAAGTATATGTGTATTGCATTTCTGTAGAACAATGATTCGCACCCATTTTGAAATTGCCACCAACTATACTGTAAAGCTTCTAGGACATTCACTATAGAACCGGGTCATTGTTGCCGCCAGGGAGTGAAGAGGGAAAAATTTATTTCGCTTTGCGAATAACCGTGCTATGAAATGTCTCACAACTGGAGAATTTCAAGAACACCTTCACGGATATAAAACTTTCCTTTGGTTATTTAAAGCGGCAAATGACCACCAAACCATAATCTTAGCAGACGAATGTGCCAATGAAAATCGTAAACGTGAATTGTTGGTGAAAATGTTGGACCAAAAAGTTTCAATAAAATATATACAAATTTTGGGCGGGACAAAGTTCGCCGGGTCTGCTAGTGTTACATATATTCAATCATTTCAATTGGGGCTCTTTGGGGAATTTATTTTTAGAAAACATTTCAAAAGCAGTCATTTGGTTTACTTGTCGGGCAATATTTTTATACCCGAGCGCACTTGCGCACAAGGGTATTATAACTTTGTTCACATTGTTGTTTGTAACAGGCAAAACGAATCGAGATAGATATAGACAAATGTATACATAAATGATTAGGATTAAAAGAGAAATCGATTAAGCGGTGACTGTCTGTCCGTCCGTCCGTCTGTCCGTCTGTGCACACGATAACTCGAGTAAAAATTGAGATATCTTAACCAAACTTGGTATGTGCACTTCTTTCGGGAGTAGGACGGATGGTATTGAAAATGGGTAAAATCGGACAATAACCACGCCTACCTCCCATATAACGGTAATTTTCAGAAAAACGAAAACTGCGATATTTTAGTAACTACTGAAGATTATTCACTCAAAATTGATATTTACAATAAGTTTTAGACGAAAAATAAGAATATTATTAATTTTTGGAAAATGGCCCACTTATGGTTACATGTGTATAATTTGGTAACCGCTGCACGAATTTCTTCCAAACTTGGCGAAATCTTCGATAAATCAGTAATTATTGAAGCTAATTTATTCAAAATTAATGCTTGCAACAATTCTTTACCAAGAAATACGTTTAGGATAAAATTTTTAAAAATGGGCGTGGCACCGCCCACTTATGATCACATATATGTATCTCGGTAACCGTTCTACCAATTTGTACCAAACTCGTGTGGTTATTATGCCTGCTACATAGAAGCAAAACGTTGAAAATTATTGAAATCGAACTAAAATTACGGCCGCTTTTCATATAACAGTAAATTTCAGAAATGCTTGAAGCTTCAATATTTCGAAATTTAAGGACGCTAATTTACTCAAAATGGATACACCCCGGTTTACCATGTAGCGGTAGCTTTCGGAAAGGTGAAAAACATATATTTAATACTTGCGCCGGGTATTTAATGTTCGGCTCCGCCCGAACTTAGACTTTCTTACTTGTTTTCATTGGGATACACATTGGATATTGGGCTAAACACATTACTTTACATTTTTCCAGATTTAAAGGCATGCTGTTTAAGTCTGCTTGTAACAAATGCTTTTCGTTGATTGATACGTACGATTTATAAAGTTTCACATCATCTGCGTACATTAAAATTTTTGAAAATTTTATATCTGTAGAAATATCGTTTATAAAAGCAAGAACAGAATCGGGCCTAAAATTAGGTTGAAGACCAAGAAGACCAAGTTTATTGAAGAGCAACGAGTGACATACTTTGTCAAATGATTTACTAAAGTCGGTATATATAACATCCACATTTTTGTTTTCACTAAACGCTTTTGAGATATAGGTTGTGAACTCAAATCAATTTTTTGAAGTTAATTTGCCTTTGCAAAACTCATGTTGACAGTATGAAATAGTAGAGGAGATAGAATGCGTCAACTGATTTGTAATAATTGCTTCAAATAACTTAAAATTTGCTGAGAGCTTAGCTATGCCCCGATAGTTCTCCACCGAGGACCTGCTACCGCTTTTATGTAGCGGGGTTATGAACGATGTCTTCCACACAGAATCGCTTTTAATTTTTCAATTATCGAGATCAAACTTCATAGTAAAAAATTTATAAAAACTATGGTAATAAAAAGCAAACAAAATAAACAATAACAGATTAGTTTTAGAATATATGTATCGAACAGTTTGAGTATCACTGTATTATGAAACTTAATAAATGCAAGGCAAACAGCTGTGACAAGAATTACTAAAAGAAGTAAACAAAAAGAAACGATTTCAGTTAACTACAAAGGAATTACAACCAGAATGATAACAAATAATGACTCGGCAAGATTAGATGTATGCTAGTGAAATATACGCCCCTATTGCGAGTGTCGACTGGCAGTAGAATAGAAATTTGTCGATCGAGTCGATCATCTTTTATTTTGCTATTGTGTAAATTGATCAATAAAAATTTGTACTATTGTGAATGGTTGACTGAATTGTAAACAGCTGTTTGTTTGTTTACATTTGTTTTTTTAGTGTTTCATTTACATCATTTTTAAAATAATTGCTTTGATTATAAAATTTTTAAAATTTATACAGTTGAAATATAGTTTAATAGATTAGTAGAGTTGGCTAAAGTAAGGAGGGAATTACGAAATTCGTCGGATCCCGAGTTTAAAAACTTTAACATACAAGTGTAGTGAAAGAAATAAACTTTACTTTAAAATAAAGATTTAAAATTTCCGAGCACTTCAAGTTCAAATTATGCAATTTTTGGACACTTTGATGTTGGTTCTGCGCAAAAACACTGTGGATGACGTAGCCGGAGTTATATGCACAAGATATATTGCATATCTTTCACAATAGAAGCGGAGCTTCCGCCCCTACTCTTTCCGAAAATTCCTTTGTCTATGTCCTCATTCTCTTGCATCAGCTCGACCAACCGCGCAAGTTGCCTTTTGTTGCTTACAATTTTTGATCTGTAATTCAGACACATACATACATATGTATATTTCAAAATTTTTTACAACTTTCAGTTTAATTGACTTACTTTTTATCCATTATAATAACACTTTCTTATGTCGCTAATTGAGCGACTAAGCGACACTCACAATAGCATCGATAATCGACAATCGCTTAATAGTCGTTTATCTACTGCCAGTCGACATTCGCCATAGGGGTGTTAATTAAATTTAATATAAGACACAAAACTTTCACTTAGCTTCGATTATTTTCACACTAAGATGCTTGTAGGCACTTTTTATGACAACTTCAACTCAGAATTCGCACAATAAACTTTGCAAATAGAAAGACAAATTCGAGCGCAATATAAGTTGAACCTCACAGCTTGACGTTTGCTTACTTCTAATGAACCAGTTCAATTAAAGGAGCTGCCACCTTCGCTGTTTAGTTCAAAAGTTCCTCAAGCCTAATATCTTCATATGAGCCGTTCAGTGCACACAACGATTAACTCCATCAACATAAAGTTTGGAGATGCGATCAAATAATGTACATTATTTTTTAAAATTCCATGTATATTATAAAATCAAATAAATAATGTTGTTATAAATATTATGTACTAATGTATCTATCTATACATATTAGGGCGGGTCGATTTAAAAATCGCTCATTGCTCTGTGAAAATCGTATTCTAGGGATCAAAATAAGAAACTTTGCCGAAGGAACCATACCTCTAAAACGAATTCTGATGTGCCCCAATTTGGGTCGAACTTTTGGGTAGGGGCAAATTTTGAAAAATCCCACTTTGACCCATTTAGAGTGCTCCAATCGAGTCCAAATGTATGACCGACCCCCACTAACTTTGGGCGGCCGATCCACCCATGCCAGTGGCACACCCCCTGGAACTCCCCTGGGGGGTTCCCCATACAATCATTTAAAAAAATCAACATTTTTGGCCTTTACATGAAAAAATCAGCTAAATGGCTATGTTTTTTCTTTATTTTTATTTATTTATTTATAATAATATTTATTATTTATTTATAATATCTATTTTTTCTCTTAAGAAATTTATTTAGTCAGAACATATGTAAATGAAAAAATTAATTTAAGTGAGTTATAGAAAAGAAACTAAAAAAAATTATTGTTTGAAGTCTTTTTTACTTTCAAGTCTGGGCAATTTCGCACGGCTCTCTAATGTCGTCGCCATAACAGCCTCTACATTTTCCGGTATAACCCGTTTGGAAACGCTAGCTAGCAATTGAACATGTCGTTCCGTTCCTTGTATGTGTGATGGAATTTTTGGATCATTAAACGGTGGATCATCTTGATTGAAATATTCTTTCAATGTATCGTACGGAATGCTTCGCGTGAATGGTGGTTAAAATACGATATTTATATCATTCAAATTGATCATTTCCGTATAACTTGTGCAATTAAAGTTTATATCTGGTTTTTTATAAACTCTAAGTTTCATTGGCTCGTCAACATCGGTTCGATAGCGTAGAATTTTCTTGATGGCACAGTCGCGCTTTTCTTTGCTATCATCAAACAACATTGATATCAAGATATTTTCCGAATGCGCATAATATGAATTATCTTTAATTACTTGATTGACAATTTTGCGTAAACGAGGTTCTAGAAATCATGACCAACCAATGAACTTGAAAAATAATGCACTGCCGTACACGACAGAGCTGTAATACTTGATATTGAAGTACATTGGCACATAACATTTAATTATAAATTCAACCAGAATTCTTAAATTTGCATCTGGATTTTCCGTTGTCACATATAATCGCAATAATCTAGCGGCCTTGGTGAGCCACCGAGAATGTACAATTTTCCCTGGTTTGATGTTAGCCAGATCCACCGGAACCACGCCGCTAGAAATTGCATGGGCCATGTCGTATAAGTACTTCGAATCGGTGGAAAATTCAGTTTTTTCTGGAGCAGGGGGCATATTTTGCAACTCAATTTTCTGGAACCGTCCACCAAAATGGTTGACAATTATAATAAATGAGTGATAGCAATAACTTACCGGAAGAGTTTCACAAGTTTCGATTTGACGGCTCAGTTTTCCGGTTGCCGATCTTGGTCCAGTGCTGGTTGATTTATCCAAAGCTTCAAACAAATGCCGAAACGGAAGTTCGTTGAAGTGTAGAAGGCAAACGAACCAATGCAATGGTCTTTTTAACAGCAATTCGAATCGTCGTATAATTCCACCGTGTGGGCCAGTGTTTGTTGGCTCACCGTCAGTGCATATTCCAATTAATGCATCCAGTGATATATTTTTATCGTTGAAAAAACCATTTAATTTGGTTGTTTTGTATTCAGCGGTTTCATGTTCCAGTCTTACGTAACCAATCAATTCAGAATTGGGTTCTCTCAAAATAACAAGATGAGGTTCTTTTACCATCCTAGTATGATACTTCCATCAATTTTATCTATCGTTAAAGTATCATCATTTCTGCCATCGAATGAAAACGCTAACAAATTGGTATCATCTAACCGTATGCGAAGCACTTCTTGTCTGCATTTCTCTTTTTCTCTGCGAACTTTCGATTTATCCATGATGAGAGGTTTCCCCTGCTTATCTTTAATTTTTAAACCTTGCAAAAGAGCGGTTCCCAATGCTGATGCTACTCTGTCAGGCACACCAAATCTGTCACATACCAAGGCAAAGTTAAAACAATCGTATCTCTCTGTGTATTGTGAACTTGTGCTTCTATCCATATCTTCTTGAACCGGTGGCGGTGCGTATGTTGAATCATCGGGATCTTGGTATGTTGGCATTGATGACATAGACGTTGCTCCTTGCTCTTCAGTTTCCATCACATATGCATCCATTGTTAGTCTTCTCTGATTATGTTGATCGTGCATGAACTCTTTGAGGCGTTCGGGAACCCAGCCGCATGCACATGGAGCTGCCTTCAAATCGCATTTACATGTTCCAATGTAAAAAATTGTTTCCAAAGATTTTACATACTCTGTAAATTGTTGGGTGTTGTTTCTTCTCTTGATTTGCTCTTGATACTTGTCAAGCAATTTATTCAATTTATTAAATACACTTTTTTTCAGCATTATTTCCATACCAAGTTTTTCCCAAATTCCAATCAACTTATCTTGTACTTGAATAGTGAATGATTTATGGGAAAACTTTTTTTGTTCTGTTTTAGCACGTTCGCTTAAGTAAAAATAATATCTCAAGATATCCATGTGGGTTGGTAAATTAAGATCAGTTAAATCAGTAGACACACCAAAAACAGTAACATCATGCTTGGGTATATGACTCATTGGGTTTTCGATAGTTGTTGATGTAGTTGCTTCATCTTGCGGTGTAGAGGATGGTGGATTCATTGTAAACTTTTTGATTTGGAATGGTCACTTCACTTATTATTTTTTTTGAAATATTTTTTTATCTGAAATTAGCACTTCACACTTTGAGTTCTTCACAACGACTTAATGCATTCACAAAAACTGTTGCGTTATATATGGTCTACGAGACGAGGTAATAAGAATGAAATGGTAATTTCAATTCTACCTGCTGTGTCTTGTGGTGGCTTAAAAAAATAACACAAGCAATTTTACGATCCGCAATTGTGTCACAGTGATACCTTCATTGTTTAAAAGGGTTGCGGTGCATTCCAGTGATACCTTAATTGTTAAAATGGTTGCAAAAAACGCGCATTTCTTAAGAAGGTGCCTTAAAATACCCACAAAAAGGGTTGTAAAAACAACCTTCATTTCTTAAGTAGGTGCTATAAAAAAACTACACAAGTAAGTTTACGACATGCAGCTGTGTCTTAAAAAACGCACACAAGCAATTTTCCGATTTGCAATTGTGTCACAGTGATACCTTCATTTTTTAAAACGGTTGAATAAAAAACCCACACAACTATGTTTACGACATGCAAATGCATCACAGTGATGTCTTGGTTTTAAAAGGGTTGTAAAAACGCTAACTTCTAATAATTTTTTTTAATTTAGTTTCTATTACTAAGTTAAATTCATTTTTTCATTTACATATGTTCTGACTAAATAAATTTCTAAAGAGAAAAATAAACTCCAAAAAGAAAAAAACATAGGCATTTCGCTGATTTTTTCATGTAAAGTGCAAAACCGGCGATTTTTTGAAATGTTTGTATGGTGAACCCCCAGGGGGTTCCAGGGGGTGTGCCACTGGCATCGGTGGGTCGGGCCTCCAAAGTTAGTGGGGGTCGGTCATACATTTGGACTCGATTGGCGCACTCTAAATGGGTCAAAGTGGGATTTTTCAAAATTTGCCCCTACCCAAAAGTTCGACCCAAATTGGGGGACATCAGAATTCGTTTTAGAGGTATGGTTCCTTCGGCAAAGTTTCTTATTTTGATCCCTATAATATGATTTTCACAGAGATTTTTTTGCCTCCCCACAAATCGACCCGGCCTAATACATATAATAAAATTTTAACAGGCCGATGTCCGTACATTATAGATATTAAAGAAAAATTAATGTGGGGGGTCTTTATTAGAGCACCAGAAGCCAAATCAACCATTTTTAGAATTTTTGTCTGTATGTCTGTGTGTCTGTCTGTATGTTTGCACGCGCATCACTCGAAAACGAATGCATGGATTTCAATGCAGTTTTCACCGATGTATTGCTAGAGGTCTAACTTAAAATATAGAAAAAAAAAATTAGAGAGTTGCCACCTGTTTTAAAATTGCAGTTTAAGTAAATTGATAAGAAAAAGTGAATATTGCAATATGGGCGTCAAAAGAAAGAGGCTTAAAGCCAAATTTAATTTAATTTAATTTATAGAAAAATTTAATATTGTAATATGGGTATCAAACTGAAGGAGGTTTGGAAATTTTACTGCCGAAAATATTTTTAGGGAGGATTGCGACCTGTTTGAAAAATTTTATTGTATTAATAATAATAATAATAATAATAATAATAATAGATTGGCGCTTACACATATGTTAGTGGTTGGCCGAGATTCTCCTCCAAATTGTGGCGTGCGCCTTGATGTTGGCACACAAAGCGGAGGGACCTAAAGTTTTACGCCGACTCCGAACGGCGATTGTATTTTTATGAGAATTGAATGCAGTTTTCACCGATGTATCGTTAGAGATCTAACTTACAATATAGAAGCAAAAAATTAGAGAGTTGCCACCTGTGTTTAAAATTTCAATTTAGGTCAATTGATACGGTAAAGTAAATACTGCAATATGGCTGTCAAAAGAAAGAGGTTTACAAAGGCTTACAGCTGAAAATATTTTTGTGGAAGGTTGCCACTTATTTGAAAACTTTAATTTAATTTAATTGATAGCATAGATAAAATATTGCAATATTGGCATCAAACTAAAGAGGCTAGGAAATTTTAATGCTAAAAATATTTTTAGGGGATTTGCCAACTGATTGAAAAATTGTATTCATTAAAATTTGTAAAATAAATGAAATATTACAATACGGACAATAAACTAAAGAGGATTAGGAAGCTTACTTTTGAAAATATTTTTGAAGCAGGTTGTCACTCGCCTTGATATAACCACAAACTTAATTTTATCGACATTCAATTAAGTGTGATAGATCCCCCCCTTCGTCAGAGAAATTAAACTTTTTATTTTTGAATTAATAACACAATACTATTTTACCCTTCCGATATATATTTTTTTTTATTTCAGAATGATGACAAATTATCTTTAAATGAATATATAAAATTATCGGTTGGTGGATTATGTATTTGAATATTTGCGAAATACACTAGGCCATTTTGCTTAGTTCCCCACAGTGTTGGGAAATAATCTATAATCTATACAAAAACTGTACTTTTCGACTGTAAATTGTTTCGACTTTTTAATTTGCTCATATGCATGCATGCACATAGATTCTCTTCAAGACCAATGCTTTGATGGTATTTACGGGAAAGTTTATGTAGGTACATTTACATATTTTACACTCTTAACATAAATGTCAAGGCAGATATTTTAAGATACACTTCTTAACAAACAAATTTTCTTGAGTTATTATGAATGGATAAAAGAGACATCTTCTTTGAATTCAGTACTAAATCTTGACATTTCAAGTGCTTATCAAAACTTTATACATGTTAACTAGATTGGCCATTTATCTTAAAATTATATAATTTTAATTTGTTTATAAAAACGCAGTTTACACTTTAACAAAACCCGTATAAATCCAAGGTTTAATCTTTGCGCAACATTAACAAAATCAGCAAAATTTCGTAAAGTTTTTAATTAGATTTCCTATAAATACATATTTTGAGTATGCAGTTTTGTAGCCCGATCAATTCAAATAAAGCGCAAGTTTAAAATACATAGCTGCGACTTATCGTTGATTTTCAATTTTTTTTTTGATGAAGGCGTTGCTTATTTTCTTCATTAAAAAATCGTCAAACATACTTAGATAATATGGAAGAAAATTACCGACATCGTCAAAAATATGCCATACATCAACTGTAAATCACAGCTACTTTAAATTTGCACTTTATTAGACTAAAATTGAATGAGCTAAAAAACTGCAAAATATTAAGAGATAAAATAGAAATAGAAAGTTCGAAAGTTTGAAATATGCACTCAGGCGACGCCTCTAGCCATTGTGTGTCACAAATTTAAGTTACCAATGAACATTTTCTTTTTAAGGAAATACCAAATGTATACATATCGAGCCCTAACCGGACACCATTTTATTTTGTTTTATGTAAAAATAAAGGCTTGTAAAAATTATAATCTGATGCATTTTGTATATTATTGAAAGTTATTCATATAAATTCATAGTCATCGCCAAATGTATTCATCATGCAGTACTAAGCTCTAAAGATAGTTATTTGTTTAATTTTTTCTAAATAAATAAGTGTAATATTTTTCCAAGTTTTCCCAAATTCTAAATAACACTAGTTTACAAATAATTATCTCCAAAAAACTACAAGAAAATTATGTGTTAGTATGAACTTCCTGATAACAAAGTGCATCTCTTTAAATTTCTACCACAGGTAAGTTTTTGA
Organism: Rhagoletis pomonella; assembly: GCF_013731165.1. NCBI lineage: Eukaryota > Metazoa > Arthropoda > Insecta > Diptera > Tephritidae > Rhagoletis > Rhagoletis pomonella. The sequence goes on along the minus strand of NW_023458559.1, from coordinate 20,469,608 downwards.
GATAATGGTAGGTACCTACTTCTGTGCTTTCTGGGTTTGATTTCATAACAAAAAAAATGGATAAAATACGTGTCGAGCCAAAACTAGCTTTATAAATCAACTTTATTTATTTTTTTTTTTATAAAAAAATCCATTAATATTTGATAATTGTTTTCTTTTGTTATACATATATGTATTAGGGCGATTGACGAGGTTTTTCAAAGCCGGTTTCCACCGGTTTTTTTGATATCTATGGACGTTTGTTTTTATACCCGAGCGCACTTGTGCACAAGGGTATTATAACTTTGTTCACATAACGGTTGTTTGTAACAGGCAAAACGAATCGAGATAGATATAGACAAATGTATACATAAATGATCAGGATGAAAAGAGAAATCGATTAAGCGGTGACTGTCTGTCCGTCCGTCCTTCCGTCCGTCCGTCCGTCCGTCCGTCTGTCCGTCTGTGCACACGATAACTCGAGTAAAAATTGAGATATCTTAACGAAACTTGGTATGTGCACTTCTTTCGGGCTTAGGACGGATGGTATTGAAAATGGGCAAAATCGGACAATAACCACGCCTACCTCCCATATAACGGTAATTTTCAGAAATACAAAAACTGCGATATTTTAGTAACTACTGAAGATTATTCACTCAAAATTGATATTTATAATAAATTCTAGACGAAAAATAAGAATATTAACATTTTTTTGAAAATGGGCATAGCCACGCCCACTTATGGTTACATGTGTATATATTGGTAACCGCTGCATCAATTTATTCCAAACTTTGCACAGTTGTTGGCCTTGATACAGCATACTAAATGGCCGAAAATTTTAAAAATTGGACAATAACCACGCCCACTTCCCATATAACGGTAATTTTCAGAAATACGAATACTGCGA
>NW_023458559.1:20431035-20443722 GCF_013731165.1 Rhagoletis pomonella | reverse complement strand
GCACCATGGCACATAAAAAATCGCTTGAGGTACTTGATCGATTGTTGCGAGATTTGCGTGGAAACGTTCAACCATTCGGGAATGAGACCCCACATACTGAAATTGAAAATAGGTGTGACAATTATCTTGTTGCGGAATATTAATCAGCCAAAACTTTGCCACGGCACGCGACTCGCATTTAAGAAATTGATGAAAAAGTAGTGTAAGTAAATATTAAACGTGACCTTTCAAAGCTGAAGAATTCCAATGATTCCGACCGATACCCCATTTCAATTTAAAAGATTGCAATTCCCAATTCGATTGACATTAGGAATCACAATCCATATTGCTCCAGGTCGAACTTTGGAAAAATATGGTTTAGATTTAGATGCGGATTGCTTCTCAGATGTTGCGTGTTCCTGTATCGGCAAACCAGATATCCTTGATATCTATGCAGAGAATGGAAAAACAAAAAATATTGTGTGCACACAAGTACTTATTACATAACCAAACACCATATAACAGGAATATGGCACAGCAAAGCGTGGCAGGGTACAGCTAGTAAATTATAAAATAATAGCTTTTGATCTCGATCGCTTTCTCTTTGTACAGAATAAATATTTATGTACAACAAATAAAATACGTACATAAAAAAGATGCAAATTCTATTAACAAAATTCTGTGGACTTTTAAAAAAGCAACTTATTGGACTTTGCACTTTTTTGTATTTTTTTGGTAAAACATGTTTTAAAACCTAAAGTTTTTCTTCAAAAGATTAGGTACCATTCGTCTTAAATCAAAAACGCTAATCACAAAAGTTATTTTGACAAAAAGTCATAGATATGTGATAGCGGTTTTTATACAATCAATTCTGATATAGGTAAATATATCGATATAAGTGGGTATCGATACTTTTAGCGCGAAACTTAGTAGGTATAGAAACTTTCTTTCGATGCTATTTCCAAGCCATGGTATCGTTTTATCCCTATGAGTCGGTATAATTTAAAGTACCAACCTTCAAAGCAACTTAGAAATCTCGACCAGTCTAACCGGGTATTTCTTTGCCCACCCTCTTGGTTCCATTTAAAACCTTGATGGTGATTAATCTTTATTCTAAAAGATAGACGACGTATGTAGGCTCTTGAATACCCGGCTTTCACCAAGCGAAGCTTGAAAGATTTTTTGGACTAATGCGTGAAAATCAACAGCCGATTTAAATGACAATAATTCCTACAAAGGATTTAAACTTTTTATTTCGCCTTTTCGATTTTAGCACATCATGAATATGTATCTGTTTTGGTTATTCTAAAAAATGTGTTTCCAAATATGAAAATAATGCTGGATTTATCAACAAAATGCAAAACCGCGTATCAGCAAAATGCAAAACCGCCTATGTGGAGTTGTAGAAATTATGTTCTAGAGTGTTACGCTCTATAAAATAATTTCTACAACTTCACATACGCGGTTTTGCATTTTGTTGATACGCGGTTTTGCACTTTAAACGACGATATATGTGTACATTATGGGTGCATCACGAAAATATTTTTGTGTGTGCCAGGTTTAATAGAACACTTATATACATATGTATGTATATTAGAGTGGTCCAAAAAAATAAAGTCGGAGTTTTAATGCCGGCACACCCTAGGATTAATCCATATCGAAAAAATATACCCCTATTTTTTATTTTGAAATCAAAAAATCAAAAAGCGTTCAAAGCTTTCCATGTGTTTTATATGCAGAAAAAACTATTTTTCGTAGAAATGGTATAAAACTCTTGAAAATCAATATTTTTCAACCGGAAAACTATGGTTCTCTTCAGGAGACTAATATCCAATTGTTTATTTAACCATTTTTTATGATTAAAGATTTTTTATTGGTCCCCCCCATTGCATTTTCTAAGGGCTTTTGAGGAGCTATAAAATATAGTTACCATGAAAAAATGTTTAAAGAAACAATCGAGTATTACTACTGGGAATCTCCTGAAGATAAGTAAAGTTTTCCGATCGAAAAATATTGATTTTAAAGAATTCTACACTATTTCTACGAAAAGATGTTTTTTTTCCATATAACATACATGGAAAACTTTGAGCGCTTTGAGCACTACCTAAATTATTTTTTATTTCAAAATAAAAGAATATGGGTATATTTTTTCGGTATATAACAGTCCTAGAAGGTGGCGGCATTAAAAATCCGACCTTTTTTTTTTACATACATTTTTGGACCACTTTAATGTATATAGAGGGCAAATTTCGGTTGTAAAACGTTATCTGCATGTTTTGCTGTAACTTTCTTATTTGATGTCCAATTCTTGAACTTTTCATGTTTTGTTTTTATAAAACTGTTTGCTTTTTTCATTGGTAGCTTTGTAATATTAGAAAATCTGCGTAAAATGCTTTTGCCATACTCCCCTGATGATCCACTCAATTTTGGTTGCAAGATGAAGGATGACGAAAATCAGGTAAATATGTAAATTAATACAACCGGAAAATAAAATACATCCTTAGTTACTACATACTTAGTAGCATGCCATCAAAATTTACAATCTTTAATAACGGCTATTTGTGAAAGATACTTACATACATACGTATGTATGTATATTAGGGTGGTCCTACGTCGATGCTCCTATAGTCAAAGATGCCACATATAAATTTTGGTCCCGATTGGAGATGGTTAAGACGTGTCGCCCAGGAGACAATGTTCAGAGTCCTCCAGGGAGACTCAAAAAATTATAATTTTTTTTTTCGTCTAATACCAAAAATCGATACTAATTAAGTCGAAGATATCACATTTAAAGTTTTGCCTCGATTGGAGTCGGTTAAGGCGTGTCGCATGGGGGTCAAAGCTCAGATTACCCTATGAAGACGTCTTAACCGACTCCAATCGGAACCACCATTTATATGTGATATATTCGACTTTAGTAGTATTGATTTTGGGTATTAAATAAAAAATAAATAAGTTTAATTTTTTGAGTTTCCAAATCCTTTGGCCTTGACCCCTTTGCGACACGCTCAATGTACTCCAATCGGGACCAAAATTTATTTGTGATATCTTCGACTAAGGTAGTATCTACTTTGGGTATTAGATGAAAAAAAAATAATTTTAATTTTTTGAGTCTCTTTAGAGGAATCTGCCCCAGTGCAACACGCTTTAACCGACTCCTACTCCGACTCGGTACCAAATTTATATGTGAAATCTGTGACCGTTGTGTTACCGATTGAGGGGATGGGATTGAAAAAAATCATTCATTTGATTTTTTAAGGACCTAATGTAATAGGATGATACGTTTTTGAATAAAATAAATTCATAGAAAAGGACCTGGGCGTCGACTGAACGCAGGATGCGAATAACAATTGACCTTTTGGCATGGTTCGTATAATTTCGTTCTTCAATTCTGGAATCGTCTCGAACTTATTAGCATAGGCCATGGTTTTCATGTAGCCCCAGATCTAAAAGTCCAAGGTTGTCAAATCGCAAAATCTAGGCGTCCATTTGACCTCGCTGTTTCATGAGTTAATGCGTCCTGGGAACTTCGTTCCTAATATGGCTATTGTTTCATGCGCTGTTTGGCAATTGTGGCACTGTCCTGTTGAAACCAGATATTGTCCAAGTCGATGCCTTCTAATTCAGGCCATAAAAAATACGGTATCATATCACGATAGCTGTGCATGACGACGATTTAAGGTTTCCGCGGCCTGGTCCACACTTTGGTAAACAGCAGCAATCTTTTCGACCGAAGGATCTATACAAAGACGCTAGGGTTTTGAAATGTTTTTCACCGACCCGGTTTCTTCGAATTTCTGCAAAAAACGGCTCATTGTAGACTCAGATGGCCGGTTATATTCACCGTAAAAGTCTCGCAACGCGTGACCTGTTTCATAAAACCTTTGGATCTCTTCGGGCTATAGTAACGCTCAATTAATAATTTTGCCAAAGCTAGCAGTACCAAGTGTCTAAAAAAAAAATAAAATAAAAAACATTAACATGTAACAAATAATAACTGTCAAAAATTTGAATCGCCTTTAAATCACCCATGTTTGCCCAAAACCCACGGCTTACTTTTATTAACTCAGTTCCCTCAACTCGCTCAACTGTTTCATTTTTCTGCAAGCAGGTAATATAAAAATATGTTAAATGTAACTTTTTAGGTGGCCGATAAAAAATCATACTAAAATTGAAAACCCCGGCGTTTTAAAAATTTGTGGCAAAAATGATCTTTTATTATTATTATTTTTTTATCTAACACAAATTCGCTGGTGGATATACATACAAAAAAATTTGTGGCAAAAATGATCTTTTATTATTATTTTTTTTGTATCTAACACAAATTCGCTGGTGGATATACATACATGAAGTATCGACATATTTTCAGACATACATGCATGGCGGTTATGTCCTCAGCCGTGAAGCATTATATCGCCTTGTCACGGATAGCTTCACAAACTCAAGTCTGTGTTACCTGCAAGATAGTCCTGACGATGACCTAGAGTTGGGTAGATGTCTGCGAAATGTTGGCGTTGTTGCTGGAGACAGTCGTGATGCTATGGGTCGCCAGCGGTTTATGCCATTTCCACCGGAGGAATATTTGGTAGACCTTAAACCAGATAAGCAGGAATGGTTCGTGAATCGCTCCTACTACGAAATTAATGTAAGTATTTATGAAGATTTCTTAAATGGACGTTTTTAAATTTTTTAAATGTGTCTCTGCTTACAGGCCACTACGAGACAGATGGCAAGAGATGCAATTTCGTTTTATAATGTGAATGCTCCAATAATGGTCACACTGGATTACTATTTATATAAAATGAGAATTTTCGGAAGAAAAAAATCTACACCGAACGCAAATAAAACGAAGCTAACAACTCCAGGCAACTGAATTTAAATAAAGATATACGCATTTAGAATTTTCGTTGTTTATGTTTTCGACAGGGAGTATTATGTACATATTTTGGAACGAAAAATTACACTGAAGATGGCACAACGCCGACACCGAGTTATCTGCATACCAAATTTGACAAGGGAAATTTAAACACATTTATTTTCGACAAGCGACTTTCAAACCCGCAGAAACCGTTAAAGACTAGAAAAAATCCATACACATTACATTTATACTATTAGTTGCGATCCCGTTCGAGTCCGGACTAGTCAGGAATAGTCAGAATCAGTCAGATTTTACTGGAAATCGATCCCGTACTCGGTTCTCTGACTATTGAGAGGACAAAAAAGATAGTAAATACGGTTATCTCTCTGTCAGAAGTTGCCAGTTTTAGTCCGAGAATTTTTTGCTGGTAAATTATGGTAAATGTGTCAAACGATCAGCTGTAATTAGGGATGTCAATTTTCGGGGTTTTGTCGATCCCGGGATTTTCGGGATCTGAAAATACAATCCCGGGATCCCGGGATTGTCCCGAAATTCAGGTAACACATCTGTGATCATCCTATTATAGTATTTTAAATCAGATTGATATAACAAAAAAAAGTACAATTTATTGTAATTCATTTACATATTTATTAAGGCGATAAATCAGTATTTTCAATCAACAAAAAACAAACATAAAATTTGACAAACATATATGTATGTAGGTACATATCCTCATTAATTTATAACATAGTTTTTGTACTACAAGTACAAATGCATATACGGTCATCCCAGAAATATTTTGCATAGATTTTTTTTTGCAATATTCAGAATATTTTTCATGGTATTTTTTTTTGTTAATTTAAAAAAATATATACGTATGTGCAATTTTGAAGTTGCTAAAACATCCCGTTGACATTTTATATATTTTTTTTTGCCACAAAAAAATTCGTTATAAGGAAGAAAATGCCCAACATCGTCAGTAAAAAAATTCAAAAATCAAGGGAGTTTTTAGCAACTTTAAAATTGCACTTTATTGTATTAAATTGAATGGGCTATAAAACTGCATAATAGAATTTTTTTTTTAAATTATAATTAAAAAGTTTGATATTTTCTCTTAAGTGTGAAATTTTGATTTACATGATTATTGTTGTAAAATGAGGTATATATTTTTTTAATTAACAAAAAATACCATGAAAAATATTTTGAATATTGCAAAAAAGATCTATACAAAATATTTTTGTAAGTGACTGTATTTGGCACAGCAGTAACTGCCTATGTAACTATATAAAATTTTTTAAATCACTGTTTGAGATCAATTTAAGATATTATCAGTATATTTAAGTAATAATAAAAAAGTTAACACATTTAAGTAAAAAATAAATATATAAGCGCATCACCTATTCCATTTTGAGCGAAGCAAAATTATTCCTTCTTTTGATGGAAATGCGATCTTAAAGAAATTATAGCATTAAGGGTTGCAAAAAATTCTTGTTTTGCCCTTGAGAGGGGATATTTGTGATAAAAATTTAATTGGCTAACAAAAAAATTGTTTCCAGCAATCCCGGGATTTAAATCGACTAATCCCGGGGTATTCGGGACTAAAAAAGACCGGGATCCCTAGCTGTAATGTGTTTGGCAACCAAATTGTAAACAAAAGAAAAGTGCACTCTGCTAATTCATATTGAAAAGTATTTAATTACTTGTTTAAGTGGATTTTAATTAATTTGAAAGTATTTTTGGTTATTTACATGTGTGAGCTTAATGTGTTTACATACAAAATAAGCAAAAACTTACAACCAAATTTTGGAGGTTATGTTGAAGTTGACAGAAGTTACCATTTTTTACTAGAAAGCGATCCCGTACTTTTCAATGTTACTCTCTCACTCTGAGCGATTTTTTATTTTTTGACAGTTTTACTAGTTTTAGTGCGAGGAATACGGGATTGCACCTATTATTAGCTGTACCCTGCCACGCTTAGCTGTGGCATATCACGGTTATTAATTATTAACGAAACAAAGCATACGTTTCATATGAGTTTGATTTTGTAATAAGTACTTGTGTGCACACAATATTTGTCGTATTTCCATAGACATAGATATCAAGGATATCTGGTTTGCCCACGCGGGAACATGCTACATCTGAGACGCAATCGGCATCTAAATCTAAACCACACTTTTTTAAAGATTGACCGTAAGCTTTATTGATTGTAATTGCGAACGCCAATCGAATTGGGAATTTAAATCCTTTAAATTGAAATTGTGTATCGGTCGGAATCATGGGAATTCAAGTTAAAATCTTTGCTTCCACTACGTTCTTCATCAATTTCTTACCTGTGAGTCGCGTGCCGTTGCAGAGTTTTGGCTGATTAGTATTCCGCAACATGATAGTTGCCACACCTATTTTCAATTTCCGTATGTGAGGTACCCCTGAAAGATTAATCGAGTTCAAAGATTTCGTTGGATAATTAATTCCTTCCTCTTCCTCTGTTACCAACATCGCGGCCCGCGTTCAATACTTTCAGATCAGGAGCGTTTCTGTCCATTCGAACGACATGGCCAAGCCAGCGGAGCCGCTGAATTTCAATTCGCTGCACTATATCTATATCATTGTAAAGCTCATATAGCTCATCATTAAATCGTATGCGGTATTCGCCATCGCCAACGCGTAAAGATCCGTTAATCTTTCGCAGAACCTTTCTCTCGAAAACTCCAAGAGCCGCTTCATCAGATGTTTTTATTGTCCATGTCTCGGAGCCATACACCAGCACAGGCATGATGAGTGACTTATAGAGTGTGATCTTTGTACGACGAGAGAGGACTTTACTTCTCAATTGCCTACTCAGTCCAAAGTAGTGTTGCCACAAAAAAATTACCAAATTCCCCAAAAACAAATGAAAAGTGCTCAAAATCCGGACAAATTACTTAAAATTTTCTTATTACAGATATGAGTATTGTGCACTGCCTACTATTTACAGGTACTTAGTATAAAAAAATTAGTTACATTCTGCAATTCAGTTGGTACATTTGTTCTTGCGGCTCAAACAAAGTATCACTGTTATTTTATATGGCTTGGTTTTTATACATATAATATTGCTGCTACTATATCAGTGCTCAATCTGGTCCTCAAATCAGTCCAACACATTTTTAAACTACTACATATACGTTCTGATAAAGCATTAGAAAAGGGTTATATTAGTAATGCAGTTATAATTTTTATATCTTTCATGAGCATGAAATGGTATTATAACTTTGGTCCGATGTTTGTAAGTACCAGAATATAGACCCATTAAAATGTATACATAAATGATCAGAACGTCTAGCGGAGTCGAGCTAGCCATGTCCGTCTGTCTGCCAGTCCGTCTGTTTGTATGCAATCTAGTCTCTCATTTTTCGAGATAGCCGGATGAAATTTAGTAGGTGGATGTATTTTTATAATGTTTTAATCATTTGTCGGAACCGGAAGAATCAGTCCACTATAACATATAGCTCCCATACATCTGATTGTTCAGATATGAGATTTTTCGTTATAACTCCTCCATTTAAGCAGCTAGGAACATGAAATTTTGCACTGTTATCACTTTTTATGAAAAGAATACTTTCAATGAAAATGGCGAGGATAGGGTCGCTATATCCTATAGCCTCCATATAACTGATTGTTCAGTTATGAGATTTTTTGCCGTAACTTCTCCATTTATGCAGATAGGAACATGAAAATTCGCACCGTTTTCACTCATTATTAACAGAACACTTACAGTGAAAATAACAAAGATCGGGACACTAAAACAGATACCTCCCATGCAACTGATTGTTCAGTTATGAGATTTTTTGCCATAACTTCTCCATTTATGCAGATAGGAACATGAAAATTCGCACCGTTTTCACTCATTATTAACAGAATACTTACAGTGAAAATAACAAAGATCTTGTCACTAAAACATATATCTCCCATGCAACTGATTGTTCAGTTATGAGAATTTTTGTTATAACTCCTCCATCTGTGCAGCTGGGAACATGATATTTCCACCCATTATCAAAAAAATACTTGCAGTGCATATGGCGAAGATCGGGTTCCTATAACCTATAGCCCCCACACAAATGATTGTTCAGATATGAGAATCTTTGTTATAACTTCTCCATATACATATGCAGCTAGAATCATGAAACTTCGCAATATTTTCAGTCATTGTGAACAGAAAGTTTACAGTAAAATTAACAAAGTTCGGATCACTATAGCCTATTTATTGCCTCCATACAACTGATTGTTCAGATTTGGGGTTTTATTGTAAAACTCCTTTATTTGGACAGCTAAAACCGATAAATTTCGTAAGCTATTTTATAAATAATAATACAAGGTCTAGTGAGAAAATGGGCAAAATTTATGCTGTATAAGCTTTATCTCTTATACCACTGATTGTTCAGATACCAGTTTTTGCGACATATCTCCTTTATGTAAGAAGCTAACCTCATTAAATTGTGTTACCGGTTTACATACCGATCACACAGCAATGCAAATCATATATAAGGTATAACTTCCACTCTGATCGTTTAGATTTTTTATATATGTATCTTCTCTATCTATGTATGCTGTAAATATATAAATTTTTTCAAATGCAGTAGTCTGTTAAAGTAAAATTTTCAGATGTTCATGAAAGGTATGAAGCAGAGAGCTGCATGGATACACTCAAATTACATTTTAAGTCACTCGCTTTCTTTTCACATCTGCACACACCCGCACTCATTTATTTCCAAACATAACGTGCGATAGCACTGAAAAAATATTGTCGGTTGAGTGAGTAATTCACACTATTAAGTGCTCGATTCAAATAACAAGTGCTTGATTTGAAAAACAAGTGCATGGCATAACTGCTGTAATGAAAATATCAAAGAAAAAACATTTGTAAAGACAATTTTTGTTAATTTTATTGGTTTCCTAACTGCATATTATAATGCAAAAATATCAAACTGGTTAAGGGCATCATCATTTGACAAAAGGTGGCACCTTTTGTCAGAAATAACATTTCCAGCAAAAGAAAAAACTCTTTCTGACGGTGCGCTAGTTGAAGGAGTGGCTATTACTCTACGACTGAGTTTATGCAGCTGCGGCATTTCGCATTTGTGTACCTCCCACCAATTAATTATATCGAAGTCCGTATGAAAATATACCTCAATATTTTCATATCGCCGCAGCTCTGCAGTAGCTTTATCAGTTCTGCTCATAAAGGTAGGTTGTTTAAGAAGACCTGAAAACAGCTCAAAGTTGTCTGAAAGTAACAAAGGTGTATCCGCAATTTGTGGTTCCGTTGTACTGTCAGAATTCTCAGTTAACGTTCTCATAATTTGTAAACATTTCCCTTTTGTGTACTTTTGCTCAGATTCGGTAAAGTTCTTGAGCTCTTTTGCTGGCAGGTAAAAAAAGCACAATTTTGTGCAAATCTGTTAGTTTTCAACAGCAACTGTTTTTAAATAATAAAGTAACTTATTTTTCAAGTCCCTTATAAAGCCGATGTCTTCTGAGGTAACATTGCATTTCTTTTGTAGACTAGTTATATAAATGTACGTCAGGTGCATAACAAAATACTTTAGTAAAACTCAGAGTGAAAAATGCATTAAATTTTTTAATGCATAGCATTTTAATGTAAATGAAAAAGATTAATGCATTAATTTTTGATATTTAATGTAAATGAAAATTTCGATGCATTAATTCCGAAGAAATAATGCCAATGATTGCTATTGCAATAATTTATTGCATTAAAATTATAACAAGCATTAAAAACCCATTAACTAATTTTATTTTGAAGTAAAAATTCTTTGCTGACGTTGAGGGTAGAATTTTAAGGTCAAAAAAGATAGTGACGGACGTTAAGGCTGGTTTTCACTATGTCAAGTTCAATGGCATTTGTCGTTAAATAGGTAAAATCACATTGTCATAGCTCCATTTGAAAAACGGTTTATTAATTGATTAAGATCAGAGTAGGTCCTCAGTCGTGTACATGCGCTGCTAAACTGGCTATCTGTCCGTTTTTGGCTCATACTTAATATATGTAATCGGTATGCATCAACAATCAACATAAAAATCTACAAAAGCACTCTGCGTTGCATGCACATTGGCTTTCATTTTCATACATAAAACATCTAACAATGTTTAGAAGAATTTTTCTATAAAAATACACATAATATAATGAACCTGAAGAAACTATTAGTAATTATTCCAAGTCCTTCCAAAAGAGGTTATTTATATTTTACTAGAAAAAAAAATTTAATGAAAAGAAGTCTGATGAGGAAATGTGGTGATTTCCGAAATAGCTATCACTTCTACCATTTTTTCAAATTATTTTTGCTTTTCCACAATAAATTTTCATTTAAAAAACGGCCTCGAGCTCAATATAAATTGTTGGAAAAAATTTAATGGTTTTTAATAATGCAAACGAGCAAACGTATTAAACATTTTAGTGCATTAAAATTTTTTCATTAGCATTAGCTTGGCTAATTTAATGAAAAAAAAATTTCATTAGCATTACATTTTTCAGAATTAATGCATTGAAATATTCATTTGCATTAAATTTCATAAATTAATGCATTAATTTTTTACATTAAAATTATTGCTTTAAATACCATTAATGCATTAAAAAATTAATGCATTTTTCACAACTCTGGTAAAACTTATATATTTAAAAAACTACTTCATCAATATCCATTTTTTCAAAATTGTCGTATTCTCTACTAATTGTTTGAAGTCAATGGGTGTCATTCGATAGCTCGACTTGCTTTTCATAACAGCATTTTTCACTCGCATGATTTGATTTGGAAAGAGTATATCAATGCCATGGTGAAATAATAACAAGGTGTTGTCAGTAGCGACGTGTTTGTTGTAATTTTGACAAGATCGGCATGCTTATTTTCAGTGCTGCCGATCTTAATTTTTATAATGCTATTAGTTGGGAAATTGTATTTAAAATACTCCATTTTAGTATTTCATTTTATCGTGATTTTTAAAGAACTTGGTGTTTTCAGAACGATATTAATAATTAAAATTGCTGGATTTGTATAATTTTTGTCCTCAAAATATAAAATATAAAAGATATCGTAGTTATCAATGGAAAAAGACGTACACAAAAATCGTATGGAAAGTCGATTTTTTTATATTAAATATCTTTTGCTGCATTGTCATAATATCGAGCCAAATGGACTACTGATACACTAGAATAGAGCGGCAGCATGGTTAAATTACGACTTCGCTTATATTATCGATATTTATGTGTTTTAATCTATATGTCAGCCGCTGTGGCGTAGTGGCAAGCAGTGCGCGCTCCACTCCGCAGCACCTGGGTTCAAACCCTGGTCAAAGCAACATCGCAAAAAATATAGAAAAAAGGTTTTTTCTTAACAGCGGTCGTCCCTCGGCAGGAAATGGCAAACCTCCGAGTGTATTACTGCCATGAAAAACAGCTTCTCATAAAAATGCAATCGCCGTTCGGAGTCGGCGTAAAACTGTAGGTCCCTCCGCTTTGTGTGACAACATCAAGGCGCACGCCACAAGTCGGAGGAGAAGCTCGGCCAAACGCTAACATATTGTGTAAGCGCCAATCTGTATATCGTCGTTTAAAGTACAAAAGCGCGTACCGGGGTTCTGCAAAACCTCGTAACTGACATTTGTGCCAAAAAACATATTTGCTCACCGGAAGCTCCTGTCATCAAACCCTTAACCATTTATACTAAATATCGATACCTAGCCATAAGGAGAAGAGATAATTAAGTTTAAAAGAGAGAACCGTTTTTAATTAAGAGTAAAACTTCTCTCTCCTGTAAAATTTAGGCAACCTCACATACGAGGTTTTGTATTTTCTTGATGCG
>NW_023458559.1:20407647-20431025 GCF_013731165.1 Rhagoletis pomonella | reverse complement strand
TACTTTAAATGACGATATGTAAAGGTATTGCATACATATTTTGGTGCCTTTTCAGGTATAAAATCCATTGAGAAACGAAAGAAAACGGCATCCCTATGATTTCAACTTATTAAAAACGTTTTTAATATGAAAGACAAAAAACGTAAACAAGCAATTTCTGAATAAAAAACTGTTTATCCACAAAGATGTTTGAATGGAAGCATTACAGATTTGAAAAAATGGCAAACCGCAAGGCTTTATTGGCAATAGGTCCTTTTTAAAGCATATTAAAGAAAAATAAGCTTCTACATAGTTTCGAAATTGGCACAAAATGAAATTTTTTTGTTTGTTGTTTACAAATAAATACTTGCCAAGCATACAAGTCAAAATTGTTAAATATATATCGCTTTCATTCATTTCTTCATAGAGTTGTTTATAGGAAAATTCATAGGGCTTATGAACAGATTCGTCGGCCGCTGTGGTGTAGTGGTAAGCAGTGCGCGCTTTCACTCACCAGCACCTGGGTTCAAGCCCTGGTCAAAGCAACATCGCAAGAAATTTAGAAAAAGGTTTTTCTTAACAGCGGTCGCCCTCGGCAGGCAATGACAAACCTCCGAGTGTATTTCTGCCATGAAAAACAGCTTCTCATAAAAATACAATCGCCGTTCGAAGTCGGCGTAAAACTGTAGGTCCCTCCGCTTTGTGTGACAATATCAAGGCGCACGCTACAAGTTGGAGGAGAAGCTCGGCCAAACACTAACATATGTGTAAGCGCCAATCTATTATATTATTATTATTATTATGAAAAGATTCATACCATGTAAATGCACCATTTGATTGCGTTTTCCCACAAAATTGAAATTTCGAAATAATGGTGTATACATATCACGATGTATTGAAAATGAAAGTTTATTTCCTAAAATTATGTACGTACATAGAGAGATATGGGCCAAGGATGCGAAAAGTAGAACTTCGTGAGACAGAATTTTGAAAAAGCAGAATTAAAAATACAGAATACAGAATTTTGTTCGATCAGAATTTTTATACATTTTTTTTTTGATTTTTTTCAATTGAATGGTAACTATTTTTTTTAGTCAGTGGCAACCCTGGTCGATATTTTGTTTGAATGCCTCCATAGAATAGAGATGACAGAATAGTAATTTGAAGAAAAATTTTATGGATATACCTACGAATTGATAACCTCCTTTTTGAAGTCGGTTAAAAACATTTAGAATACAAGTTATATAATATTTTAAGAAAAAGTAAATATTCAACAAGTGAATAAATATTTAATCAAGGAACGTTCCGGTTTCGGTTCAGTAAAGTGTTTCGGTTTCGGTTTTGATTTCGTTCTTCAAATTTGGTTTCGGTTTTGAAATAAAAATATTAAAATAAGTTTCACAAAAAAGCAGGGGCCGAAACTAACGATAATTTTTTTTACCTTGGCCAAATATTTATACAAAAGTCATTTCCTGATAATAAACAAACCGCTTATCCAAATTAAACAAGTTTGGTATCAAATCAAAGAGGACTAAAATAGCTTTAAAACTGAAATGTCTAAACGAGGAAAGCCCCCTATTGGAAAAAAAAATTTAGTAAGAAATGTTATTTAATTACTTGTTTTTGTTATTTTATGGCCTTATAACAATTATATTCAACAATTTTTATTGAGCTTGAAGCCGTTTTTTAATGCAAAACTATTGTGGAAAAGCAGCAATAATTTATGAAAATGGTAGAAGTGATAGCTATTTCGGAAATCACCGCATTTCCATATCAGACTTCTTTCAGTGGGATTCGATCCAACGAGCCCATCAGACTCAGCCAGTTGCCTACGCACTGTGCTAACCCAGCAAAAAATCGGTAATCGCTTTTAGTGGTAACGTGTTCTAGAAGGCATAGCAATGTATCGTAGTCAGCTGAAAAATAGAATGAATATCCAAAAATTCTTTTTGTACCGATACTTGCTGTGGAAATTTTTCTCGCATAAAAATCATGTTTTGCTTTGTTCAATTTTCAGCGAAGTTGAAGTCAGTCAATGAAGTGAAGTACAAGAGTGAGGAAGTACAATTTTAAGCTTAATTAAATATGCATGTATGTACATACCGATTTTTAAGTAAAATCTAAATACCTAACATACATATGCACATACATAAAAACTTATTTATAAAAATTTTAATTAATTTTAATCTTTTAAGACATTTTCTGATTTCAATTTAATATAAATAAGTATGTTCTTATGTAGACATTCTATATTAGTTTCTCTGTAAGGCATTCTTTGTTAGCTTCTCTGGATTCTGTTTTTCCATGCTTTCTCCCTTCGTTCGAATGTAATGCTGGGGGTAAGAGCTTACGGCCAACGATACGCCCATGTTAAAATAATTCCTTCTTGAAGCGAAAAGGTAAGCGATTCCCATCGCCTAGCTCGTTTCGACTTTCGTTTCTGTCGTAATCGCGTTTTTTGCTGGGAAGTTTCGCCTTATAAACCCTTATTGTTTTTTCCACTTTTTCATTTGTGAAGCCAACTACAATCAATCGCAGCTATTCCAGTGCTATTTAAACTTGTGGTTCTTGGTTTTCTTGGTTTTTGTCATTTGTTATTTAATTACCATAGAAGAAGCCTTGGATCAGGTATATGAATTTCTTTTGTATTAGATTATAAACAAATATAAATAAATAATATAATGATAAATTTGTTTAATTTGGATAAGCGGTTTGTTTGTTATCAGGAAATGACATTTATATAAACATTTGGCCAAGGCGACTTTAAAAAAAAATAACTGTTTTCGGTCCCTGCAAAAAAGATTATGTACCTTCCAAGATTTGTTAAATTTTTTTGTTACTTTAAACGTTGTGGTTAACTTTATTTCAAATAAAGAAAAAACTCTGAATCACTCACACTTTGCAAATTGCCTATCAGCTTGAAAGCAATTTTTCTTTCAAAACCATCGGCCATTTTTCGTTCAATATCAACAGCTGAGCGATCAAAGCTTTGGGAAGTGAACTTTTGTTTTCAGAAAATTGTGTGTTTAATAAAATATGAAACAATAGTAAAGACGACCCCTACGTGTGAAAACTATACATGTGAGCAGATTAAAAACAATTTTTGAACGTGTAAACGCAAAATATCGCTTGTTTCTTTTTACTTGGACGTTACACGATCAAGCGCACTTGCACTTTTAAAACTTGGTCATCGATTTGATATCAATTTTTCCTTTCAAGTCGCGTGGCAACTTGATAGTCAAGTCAAACAGCTGATCATATTTAGTCTGTTCCAGTACTCCATGATTTAGTCAGATTTTGTGTCAGACGGTGTATGTATATTAGAGTCACCAAATTGAAGACGATGGTAGGTGGATTTATCGTTGAATAGCTTAAGTTTACCGACTACACCAGTTTGAAATTGTATGTACATTAGACTGTGTCAAATAAAACGAATGTTTGGTTTCTTTCGGTCCCATATAAAAAATGTGGCTAGTTTTCAGCCGCCTTCCTCCATTTTTCAGTTAGCGCTCGCAAAAATAAGAATTTTTAATGAAAAAAGTTTTCTCTTTTTTAACCGAGTTCATCTAAAGGAGGAGGATATCAATACGTCGGATTATTTTTTTGGTATGTATTTTACCACATAACTTTGGACCACGTTAACCGATTTCTATAATTTTATATATATTTTTTTTTAAGTAAAGTTGGTACCTCAGAGGTGGGCCCATACTAATTTCGTTTAGATCCGATCACTGGAACAGGAAGAAATTAACGGGAGTCTTAAATTTTGTTTCGGTTGTGTTTATTTTGCATACAAATTTTTTTTTTAATCAACATTTTATAATTATAACAAATCAAAACAAACAGCTTAGCCCATTCAATTCTAGTACAACAAGTGAAAGTTTGAAGTAGTTAGGACGTACCGTGGATTTTTGGCATTTTTTTGTCCTATTGTACATATAGTGTACAATAGTGTAGTGTATGTATTTTTGGAAGTTTCACACTGTGCACCCTATTTCCATACCAAGGCAAAGCTCAAGCGGTATTGAACGCAGCGCAAAGTTTGTACTGAAATCTTTGAAAACAAGAAAGCGAGTTGATATAAACGTGGTAAGTTATAAGTAATAAAATAAAATAGATTTTTTTACTCCGTATGTAATAACTATATAATACACATTGAGAACATGCGAAATTCAACCAATTTCTCAACTTTCATATTCATTCGTTCTTAATCCCTTGAAAAATGTTCCCATTATTGTTTTGTTGACAAATCTGAAATTCCACTTCATGTTCATATCGGAAAAATCACAGAAATTCATCTACGCCCGCCTAGCCGTCACATTCGCCACCAGACATCTCCGCTCTGTTTCCGTTTCACTTTGCACTAGCAACTGTGTTTGCTGGTCGTAATACCAAAATTGATTGCCACCCTGATGGTGGCACGGCCATAGCCAAACTGGTGCATCGAGTGTCCATGACTGCACCTCCAGACAATTTCCATCTGGCTGGCGAAGATCACGACGAAAGGTAAGCTGCCAATGTTGCGATGTGTATGGGTACTTCAGGTCAGGCGAACAAGGTCGCAGGGCGCCAATTGGTTGCCGAGATGGCAGATGCATTGAATCCAAACAAAACTGCGGCGCAGCAAAACTTTGGAGTGCACCAAACGCATAATCTGGTGGCTCAATTGGTGGATATGTCTGCGCTAAGTCTGGTGCAATAGTTTCGAGGTACCATTTGAACGTTTTGCACTTCAGCCGCTGTCGTAGAGTACGCCGCGCGCTTACATCACCTGCATCGAGTAGGACAAGCGTGCGAATGTGCTCATATAAAGCTGCTTGGTATTCATCCAACCATACTGATGCGACGCGTTTGTAATTCTACCAAAAAAAGATCTTTAGGTTAAATATGGGTAGGATGTTGGTATAAGTATTGCGGTGGATTCACCCTCGAAATAAAATCATCGGAGCGATTGGTGTATTTGACGTGAAATGCTCCATCCCGGTAAAGATGTCCCATGCGTGAGCACGGCACTTCTAATATTCGGCCACCGCACATCCATATTTTGAAGCTGAGCTCAAATTGCTCGGCGCCCCACACATCCAAGCCTTCGTCGTATGCTCCCAAATGCCAAAAGAACTTCGCTTCGATTGCAAAAAGGCCTCCGTTCATCACAGGATTGCTGTGTGGTGCCGGCAGCGCTCTTCGTTCTTCGTCCAGTAACGGCAGCTGTACGTAATTGAAGTTCCAATCAAATCCACCACGCGAAGGTGACGACCTTATGTATTCGAAAGTGGCATAATTAATAGTATCTATTAGTGGCGTCGTGCTGGTGTGTGGATCATCAAAGATTGGTTGCAACAGCGGCAATGAAATTTGCTCTGAGAGTAAAGCATTAAAGCCGTATTGGCGCAAGCTTGCAGCTGCTGCGTCTTTATATTCCACATTCGCTAAGGTACCTGGCTGGCCCTGCTCACCTGCTCCAATGCGCACAGCATCGCGAGACATAGCGGCGTAGTCGTGCCAATCATGAAGTTTTCCGTCACTTTGTTTATTACTTTGGCTTTGCGCCTCTTTTGCTGCATTTCGTTTCTGGACGTGCTTATAAACAGAAAAAGAAATGAAACAAAATACCAGAGTTCCAATTATAATTCGTCTCTTGGTGAGCTTTATACGCTGTTCTGGTAGTACGATGCGTATCACGTTGAATACGCTTGTGAACAACTGGCTGAATTTTGCTTCACGTCATCGTCGCAGCTCCAGAAGTTGTATTTCAGCTTCGGTATCTTGTCAGCGTGTGCGCACATCACACTTGTCTTATACAGACATTTCAAGCACAAATGAGTATATTTTATAATAATTTTTATGTAGGTAATATGCAGAGAATACACACGCTCAAAGTGTGGTGGATATAGCAAAAGCTTTTGCTATAGTTGTAATAATGAGGATATATATTGGCACTAAAAAGTTTCTATGTATGCTTTTAGGCATTATTATATTGGATGCAAAATTAACAATTACAATTAAGTAACTATCAGTTTTTATAAATAACAACTTTATAAATACAACTTTAAAAAATAACCAAAACTAAATTCATTTTGAGCGCTAAGTAAGTAGTCCAAAGCGTTTTTTTCAAGACGGAGTTAGAACATAAACAGAATTTGTCCAAATAGTTCTGCATTCGGTTTCTTCGAACAACGAAATAAGACTCCAGCGCCAACCGGCGACACAAATTGTGAATCCAAACTATCCAGGGACCCAGTGAAGTACACACAAAAAGTTTCGTTAAAATCGGTCGAGCCGTTTAGGAGTTTACCCACAAACACACGTGCACAATAATAATCACCACACAGCATGCTGAAATGACTCGCTTATATATACACGAGATTTGGAAGTTTTTATCCAGACGCCCAATCGACATGTTTGAGATATCGCTGGAAAGGTCTTGCAGAGTGTGTCAAAAAAATGTATTCAAGCTTCATAAACGATCAACCGGCTTTTTAAAATTTAGGCTAAAGTGTTGCGAAACAAAAAACGTTTTTTTTGCTTTTGCCGGTTTAAAGGGGCATGTGGGTACACCCAACATATTAAGTATTATTCTATAGGCCAATACTTTTCAAACGATACCTTATATATTGAGTTCCGGCTAATAGTTGGAAAGATATAGAGCTAAATGTGTTTTGGTTCGTGTCTCCACTACGAGATGCTTTGGTATGTATGTGGCGTCTGTACGTACCCTGCAAAAAATTGTGTGACTAATCTCCGAGATTACTCTCAATCGGGTACAATTGGGCATTAATTAGTCCCAACTAGTCTCAGAACCGTACTAATGGAGGTCAATTAGTCTAGACTCATCCCTTATGGGTATAATTGGAGATCAATTAGTCCCCAACTCATCTCTAACGGGTACTATTAACGATTTAATGATATGTACGCACTTAGTCAATGAAATTTCATGTGCGGCGTTGGCACGCAGAGTGAGTATTCGCCTAACAAAACTGAGCACCGCGGTTCGAATCTCAGCTGGCGCAAATTTTTATTTTTATTTTTTAAAAGTGACTAGTCACTTTTTATACCCGTTCGGGTATAAAGGGGAACAATTAGTCTCTTCATAGGACATGCTCGAACAAAAGCGAACAGTTCATTCCATATAAAGATATCAAAAGTGGTATTAGTCGCATGCTCCTTTGCGATTGCTCCCGGAGTCATCCCGGATTAGTCCCATTTTTTGCAGGGTACCTTCATTTAATTTTTTTCAAACTTTCAGGAATTAAAGTACACAAAAAACTAAGAAGGTTTTGTTCCAGGATGTTTTGATTCGTATGCCTGTGTGGGCGTGGCTGCTGCCTGAAATTCGAAAAAAGGCAATTTTATAAACAATCCATGTCATTGGTGTGGAAATCAGTAGAAGGGTTTTCAAACAAGCTATCTAACGCTATCTTTTGTGTTTATAAAACATAAATATGTCATAACGTTATCGCCTGAAAACTAAAAATCGGGCGGCTGAAAATATACATTTCGGGCATTTTGTTAAAAACCGGTCAGTCGATTTTATTCTAAGTTTCCACAAATCTAGCTCAAAACCTTCGCTTTCATCTGGTATATAGCTTGTATCTGGAAAAACTCTTGTTGTGCGAATTATTAAAGTATCACTTTCTGTGTGAATTTCTAGCAATGTATTATCAGTTGGGTAGTTGCAACAATGTTGCCATTTTTCATCAGTACGGCAGTAATGCCGCTTTTATTACGTGCCTCGAACAAGCCCATTGCTATTCAAATTGAAAACATGTCGCTCCAAAAAGGGTCAAATGGTTAAAAATTAACATATCCGTCTAATTTGGTTACTTTAAAATAACATACCGAGTTCCCCGAAAAAATCGCCCATTCCCCGATTGCCACTTAAACCGAAATTCCCTGCGGGATTTCCCGCGAGTTGACAAGTTGAAGGATGTAGCTGTGCTAATCACTTCGTACATGTCTTGGAAACCACAATTTATGTGTATTTTAGAGTTTTTTTCAGTCACATGCCGAAATTGTAACATTTTTCCCCATTTTAATTGCAGGTATGTACACAGTATTTAACTATGCTACATGGGTTTATCACCCAAAGTTGGTACCAAGTTGACAAGTTTTTATCATTTCTCCTATTTTTTTATTTTTAATTTTTTTGAAAACAAAGGATATTATCATTCTTTTTCGCTTTATTCCGTATTCGAAAAATTATGTGTTTCAATGAACACATCGATTTAAATGCATAATTTAGATTTAGAGAATATTTTTAGCAATTTATTTGAGAAAAATAAAACATTTATTTCATTGTTTGTATTTTCGTCGATTTTAAATTTGCTACCCCAAAATAATTTATATCAAATAAAACACCTCTTTGAGGTAAAATTTTCGAGTGACGAAAGCTGAACTAGAAACACAAAATTTGTGATATCATATTCGTGACGAAAATTATACACATTTTTTAACTGTATGAACAAAAAAGATTTTCCCTTCGTTTCCAAGGCAGTTAAAAAATGCGTATAACTTTCCTCACGAAATTGATATCACAAATTTTGTGTTTCTAGTTCAGCTTTCGTCCCTCGAAAATTTTACCTCAAAGAGGTGTTTTATTTGATATATGTGACACGTAAAGTTAAAAGGGACCTACGGTCAGAAAAAAATCGGTTTTCACTTTTTCATCGACTCTTATAGTAAACGGGACGCTCTTTCCAATGCAATAGCTGCATTAGTTTTTTCACAATTTCACTTCAAAGTTAGGTACTTTCACAAAAAAAAAGTACAAAAAAATCAATCCTGACAAACTATTCTGAAATTAATTGAATTCGCTTGAAACTCGTTACTCGGAGGTTTTCGGGGTCGCTGATTACGAATCCGATGTTAGTTTTTCAAAATTCGGTGTCGCCGACATTTTTGAGCTTCACATGAATCCGTACAAATTTTAAATTTTTTGCGTCATATTGGATCCACCATTTTGAATTTTTAAAAGCGAACATCAGATTTGTAATCAGCGACACCAAAAACCCCCGAGTAACGAGTTTAAGCGATTACGATCAATTTTTAAAAAAGTCATCCGCCATTTTGGATTCGGCATTTTGAAATTTGGGAAACTAACATCGGATTCGTAATCAGCGACCCCGAAAACCCCCGAGTAACGAGTTTCAATCCATTAAAACTTTCAGAAGCATCAAAATCAACTTGGTAAACTTCAAAGTCGTTTTTCTCGAAATCTTTTTTTCTGAGCGTAGGTCCCTTTTAACTTTACGTGTCACATATGTATTTCATTTATTTATTTATTTACATACAGATTACAACGAGTTATAAATAAGAAGTACCAACGACAATGTTATCCAGATCCCATTGAAGGTTAAACGAGTTTGAATGACAGACTACTGTAGGAAATCTGATGTAAAATTTTTTATGTTAGGTCAAATAGCTTGGAGAGGTCACTCATCGGTGACACGTGTTGGACGAGTTTAACTTGTCAAAAATTACTCCAGTCGCGCCTCCACAACCAAAATTCTGCATTAGCCACTGGTTCCACATACATCTATATGTACATACCATATATTCTTTCTCGAAGTTGGTCGCGTGACCTTTTTTTACCAAATTATATATAATCTTAAAAAAGCTCATATGCCTAATGTCCGGTTTTCCACCGGAATTATATAATTTATTTTATATTAAGACTACCGTCAAAATATTTCGGAAAGATATTACGATTTACGTAAGATCCCAGTGGTGAAAATGGGAATCCGTTACCTTTTTCTACCAAGAAAAAATTAACAACTACGGTTGAACGAAAAGATGCATCGCAATGTGAGCGAGCGGATAATGTGAAGTTTTGAAGCCACCAACAAAACAAAAAGTTCGAAAACTAACTCAAGCATGTTTGGGCTGTCCATATATTACGTAAGACCTTTGTGGGGGAGGGCGGGTCTAGAATTTTCTTACTTTTTCTTATATGGGGGGGGGGGGAGGCGTCCCGTAGATTCTTACGTAATATTATTTTTCTTGTATTCTTATTCAAAATTGTTCTTTATAAAATACGAAAATTCACCCAATTAAAGTATACATATTAAATAATACATTATACATTAAATACGGAGGATATTACAATTTTGTACAACTTTTGCTTTAATTTTTCTATTTTTCTAAAAAAAAACGTTACTTTTCGGTGTCTATTATAACCGAAAAATGCAGTTCGAACACTATTGTGACTATCGTGACTTCAAACAAATTACGATACGTTTCTTACACGGCGTTCACATGAAACAATTTTCACAAAACAATAGCAACACATTCACACTTTTTCACTAAAAATGCCATTTAGCTTTCGTTGGGTTTATAGGATATTATTGAGTGGGTTAATCAATAAGAAATTTCAGTGGACTGTGAAAATGAAATACCTTTGAGTGAAAAAGATGTACGAGATATCCCTGTGGCTACTCCTCTTTCAGATTGGCTGGATGGACCGTGGACCAAAGAAACCGACAAAAAAGAATGACTAGTATAACTATGTAATGAAGTTTTTAAGACTGACTGGCATACATCCTATATTTCTGTGTTCGTATGGAAAAGTAGCTTATGTCGAAAGGCTGGCTTTAGTATAATGCGGCAATCCCTTTATTTTTTAAACGGCAAGGAATTTTTTGATGAGACTTAATAAGAATATTGACTTGCTAGTATCGGAACTATTTCTTCCACGTTTATTTGCCAAAAGTTGTTCAACGGCTTAGCGCCAGTGAATCATTCGTAATCGTATGCTGCGAATGCCGATTTATACTAAAGCCAGCCTTTCGACATAAGCTACTTTTCCATATGAACACAGATTTGTTTGATGGAAATATATAGTATTTTCTAATGTTCAATTGAAAAAACAGGGGGATTTTTAAACTTACGTAAGATCTGCGGCGGGGGGAGGGGGATAAATTAAATCTTACAATTTATTACGTGAGGGGAGGGGGGGTTCAAAACAGGCGAAAATTCCCTTACGTAATATATGGACAGCCCCTTTTTTGTTTACTTTATCTCAACAGCTGCTGAAGCCGAATGGATGTGTGTTCCTTTGCCGTGTTTTTGATCACGGGTTCAAAACCTGCGGCACGGACTTTATTTTTTATTTATTTTTTATTCTATTTATAGATACTATTTGTACTTTCATAAAGTGACGTGCGACACATTACTGTCGTATGCCATCGCTCGGGAGAAATTCTTGCATCTTTTCGTGTGTAGGTTATATGGGCTATCCATTACTTTTTGCATTCCCAGCCATTACCTTTTCCCATTGGGATAGACCGATTTGAAAATACCTCAAAAAATCTCATTATTTTTATTCCATTGAAAATTTGTAAACCTTGCAGACCACTTAAGCTTAAACTCTTCTATTGATTTTTTAGCAAAAATATTTTTAGAAACTAATTTTATTTATAAAAAGCTCGATTTATCGCGGTGTTTTCAAAACTGTCCTACTCTCGTAAATCTTAATATTTTTCTGAAATACTTTGGCGGAAGTCTTTTAATATATGTAATAATTTTTATATTTCCGATGGAAAAACATTACCGATTTTTTGTATGGAGAGTAAGGGTACCCTAATGTGCATACACCCAACTCCCCGTAAAAATTTAACTCAAATATTACATGAAGTAAATACGCTAATCTAAATAAGGGACCCAAAAAGTAGGCAACATATTTTTTCGTTGAGTTAACCCTTTTTTAAAAATCACCAAAAATATCCGCTACAGTAACATTAAACTCTTTCAAGAATTGCTCGGACCAATCATTTATTCGTTGCTGGTAAACTTCAGATAGTTCATCTTTGTAGCTGCCAACTATTCCACGACGCATAAATCTGAAAGCACATAGGTATGTATGTATGTACATATATTATGCCTCAAACAATTATATATGCATATATATTAGAATTCTTACTGAAAATTGTCGTCGATGTTTGATCGATATCCAATATTTTTAATTATATTTGTAGGATTCACCTGTTGATTTGCTGTGACAATGAATGATTACTACTTTGGAATTAAATTAATATATATTAGTTACCTCGCATGCTCTCGAACGATAGATGGCTTAAAAGTTTTTCCATCTGCACTTCCGTCAAATCTGGTTTCTCTAAGAATTTATTTAACCGTGTTAGGACACCACGCAAATCGCGTTTCATCTCTTCATAAGTGGTAAAGAACACATTAGGCTCCGAACGCATTTGCCACATTGTAAACACATGAGACCAGTATGGTGTGTATGCTGTTTCAGAATTCAAAAAGTCATCTATGAAGTCATTCATACTTCCAGTGTAGGCACCCTTGCCGCGTAGAAAATGACTATAAGACAGTACCACGTCCTTCGGGTTGCGCGCGCAGTAGACCAACTAAAGAGAAACAAGTTTTTGTATATGCATCAGAACTTCACGCGTAAGATTTCTAATGTGCACCTTCACTTTCTTTTGCCATATTTGACGAGGTAAACAATGGACCGGCAGATGAGATTTGATACAACGCGGCGATTTTAGCTGTTTGGCCGAATAGATGCTATCTGTATGAAATGTTTCATACAACAGGCTCATTCTCCATGCAAACGTAATTAAAAAAAATTATATTTATCTCAATCACACACCTTTTAACATACATTTGTGCATGCGTATGTATGCACTATAACATCTTGCTTACTCGATATAAACGCTGCGATTAGTCAAATGTGTTCTACTATCCTCTTCATAGTCCAAGTTATTGAGAAGCAGCCAAGTGGCTTCCTGTATCCAAGTTGTTCCACATTTTGGAAATGTTGCTATGAAAACGTCATCGTCTTTCACTTCGAAATCATAAATTTGCTGAAAATGTTTCTCAAACCCAACTGGCAGGGTCATCCAGGTCTCTGCCCAATTCCATTTTAAAGGTATGAAGTCTCCATTGGTAGAAATTTTTACACGTTTGATCATTCGACGCGCCATGGCGTCATCAGAAACATCTTTGGAGGGTTTAGTGTGTATCATGTTCTAAAAATTATGATAAAAGGACCTTTACAAGCAAGTATATACACTTTGCGTGGTGTGTTTCGGTAAGAGGCTCGCGAATTCGTTATACAATTTGCACGTAAAAAATTAAAGCAAAAACAAAATTTACTATATGTATTTTCAGAAATTGATGTTAATTAATGCACTTACGTATACATATGTATGCAGTTTTTGTGATTACTAAGGTTATTTATAGTTTGGATTTTGCAGAAGGACTGAATTGCCCTTAAGTAGATGAAATGAAACAAAGTGCATTTGATTGTATATAAAAAAGCTGTTGAGATAACAAAGCAATAAACTTGAGCTTTTCTTTTCAATAAATTTGGATTTGCATATGTGCATACTAGGGATGTTTCGAATGTCATATTTCTCACATTCACGAATGCGAATTTCGGAATGCGAATGTGCGAATGCGAATGTTAGGAATAACATTAGAAAAGCTATAAGTTTAAGCCATCGTTTTCATTACTTTAAAATTTTGTAAATTATTAGAACATTGAACGAGTGCTTAACCTATACAGTGTTTTAATCTAGTAGTCAAAGTTCAAAAGGAGAATATTTGGGGTATCCATAACGGTGTCGTATGTGTCGTATTGTTGTAAGTCGTAAACTTTAAACGGGTAAAAATATATCAAGGAGGCTTGCAGGGGTCCACAAAAATCATATTATGATTTTTCAAAGTGCTACAAAAAGCTGGTTGTGGTTTAAAGTCCTCTAAACATTTATCTAAGCTTTTTTTTCACTGAGATGAGCTCGTTTTTCTTTAAGATAAACCCTCAATTGAGCTTTAATTTCACACTTCTTAATGTCTCCAGATTCTACATCCGAGCCTTCGCTTTCGCTGGAGGAATCTAAAATTATTTCTAGGTTGCTCATAAGACTTTGACCAGTACTTGTTGAAGGCTCATTAGGGTTGCTTTCCGTTTAGCGCCCGAGGCTAAAAGCCGGTTATTGTCTGCACCATGGTGAGACAGACTTAGAGCCATTTCAACAATATTAGAGTGGCCTCTCTGCCCATGTACACATTCGCAATTTAATGCGAATGCAAATGTCGAATGCGAATGTGTAAAATGATGCGAATTGTTCGCATAACGAATGCGAATGCAAATAATCGCAACATACCTGGTGCATACTACATGGAATACGTACATATGTATAAGTGCTTACATCCATATATACTACATATGTATGTGTCTGATGCAAAAAGTATCTGAAGCATTACAAGTGCAGCGCATTTTCATTTCAATAAACTTATTATATGAGGCTGCTGTCACGCTAATGATTCTAAAATCCGGTACATACCCAGATGGAATTTTTTTTTTAATCTTTGAGTTGTAAAACAAAACAATTAAAGTTGAAAATAAATACGTTAAACGAGATTTTGATTTTAGTTGGCAGGTTCCTCGCGGTGCCAAAGGGACACTAGGTTAGGTTAAACGGGCAGCTCTGCGAAGAGTTTACTCGGAGGCCGCGAAGACCCATTGCGATGCCCATGGGGGGTTACTCCAAGCCTATCCCTACATGTCTTCGAACCATTTTGATTTTTTGGAGAATCTAAGAAGTCCTTCCAGAGGAGCTTTCCCAACGTATCCAGGTTCTCGAAGAAATTGTCCCCAAGAACTTCAGGCGTGTTCCTCGAAGTGCTGGACACTCACAAAGGAAGTACTGGATGGATTCTAACTCCTCTCCATCCCTACAGACTCTACAGAAATCGTTATGTGGGGCTCCGAACATGGCGGCCATATGGTCAATGGTCCAATGTCCCTTTAGGATTCCTGTGAGAAGCAGTGTTGATATTTTAAGAACAATTGTACTTTTTTCAGTACAATTAATTTCAAAAAGTACAAAAGTACAATTTGCTGATTTTAAGTACAATTTCAACATCAACAAGTAAGAATGTCTAAGTTCGGGCGGAGCCGAACATTAAATACCCGGCGCAAGTATTAAATATATGTTTTTTCACCCTTCCGAAACCTTCCGCTAGATGGTAAGCCGGGGTGTATCAATTTTGAGTAAATTAGCGTCCTTCAATTTCGAAATATTGAAGTTTCAAGCATTTCTTAAATTTACCGTTATATGAGAATCGGCCGTTATTTTAGTTCGATTTCAATAATTTTCAACGTTTTGCTTATATGTGGCAAGCATAATAACCACACCGAGTTTGGTACAAATTGGTAGAACGGTTACCGAGATACATATATGTGATCATAAGTGGGCGGTGCCACGCCCATTTTTAAAAATTTTATCCTAAACGTATTTCTTGGTAAAGAATTGTTGCAAGCATCAATTTTGAATAAATTAGCTTCAATAATTACTGATTTATCGAAGATTTCGTATTTCTCTAAATTACCGTTATATGGGATGTGGGCGTGGTTATTGTCCGATTTTAAAAAGTTTCGGCTATTTTTTATGCTGTACCAAGGCCAACAACTGTGCCAAGTTTGGAAGAAATTGGTGCAGCGGTTACCAAGATATACACATGTAACCATAAGTGGGCGTGGCTACGCCCATTTTCCAAAAATTTATAATATTCTTATTTTTCGTCGTAGTTACTAAAATATCGCAGTTTTCGTATTTCTGGAAATTACCGTTATATGGGAAGTGGGCGTGGTTAAAGTCCGATTTCGCCCATTTTCAATACCAACCTACCTTGGATTAAGGGAAACCTACATACCAAATTTCGTTGAGATATCTCAATTTTGCTCGAGTTATCGTGTACACGGACGGACGGACAGACGGACAGACGGACGGACAGACGGACGGACAGACGGACGGACAGACAGACATGGCTTAATCGATTTCTTTTTTCATCCTGATCATTTATGTATACATTTGTATATATCTATTTCGATTCGTTTTGGCTGTTACAAACAACCGTTATGTGAACAAAATTAATATACCCTTGTGCACAAGTGCGCTCGGGTATAAAAATACCTTTTGTACCAAACGCACAACTCTCCTCTAGCACTCTGATTCTTAATCCGTTTACATTTAAGTAAATCTCTTCCAGCACTTTGATTCTTAATCCGTTTACATTTAAGTAAAATTTTTGGAATTTTTTCGTTTGCGGTGTTGCGCACTTTCTTCCATATAACGCATGTTCGCATTTTATTTTATATGGATGAAAATGCGCAACACCGTTTTTGATGTTATTTTTTCTTAATATTTTAAATAAAGTTTTATTTGTATAGTTTTTGTTAAACAAAGAGCTATACTTAAAAAAAAATAATAATAATTAAAATAACTTGGAAAAAATATAATAAATAGCCTAAACCGGGTGACCGTAGCATTTTGTCGCGGGGTGTACTTTTAAAAATGTGAAATATAATTCAGGAATTTATTTATGTATAATTTAAGCTTAATGAAACTTAGTTTAACTTAGCGGGACTTTCTGACAAAACTGGCGATGACTTATAGGATAGCTGATGAGATCTCAATGATAATAATAAAAAAAGGATTGGCGCTTACACATATGTTAGTGTTGGCCGAGCTTCTCCTCCGATTTGTGGCGCGCGCCTTGATGTTGTCACACAAAGAGGAGGGACCTACAGTTTTATGCCGACTCCGAACGGCGATTGTCTTTTATTAAGGAGCTGTTTTTCATGGCAGAAATACACTCGGAGGTTTGCCATTACCTGCCGAGGGGTGACCGCTGTTAAGTAAAAACCTCAGTAATAAGTTACGTTAAATTAAGCCTACACTAACTGAAGCTGTACAATGAATTGTACAATAAACACACTGCAGTAGACAAAAAAATTGGTTTTGTTTGGTTGCGGGAAAAGAGAGGTAATACATTGACGGAAATGGTGAAAAGTACAATTAAACCCCAAAATTTACACTTTTTGTCACTGGTGTGTGAAGCCTAAAGTTTGACTTTGAAAGCCTTAACAGACTCCTTGTTCTTCGTTCATCGAGCCGTGGCCAGAGCGATTGCGATACCCTGCAGGTGTGCAGATTTTCCCACCTACTGTTGGTAGCTGCCCTGGTCAGTCTCTCGACTTCTGAAGACAGAAATCGCAGGGGAAGTTTTACGTTTTGGATCGCTTCCCCGAGCCCCATCTCAGATCGCTTCCTAGCACATTCTTCCGCTTCCTCATTTCCCGGGACAACCCAATGTCCCGGTACCCAATAAAGATTGATTATGTGTTGCTGTAGGGCTTGTAGGGATCTTCGGCATTCTATAACGCATATCGAGTTAGCCGTTGATCACCCTAAGGCTTTGATAGCCGCCTGATTGTCAACAACGAAGGTAAGTTTAGATGGAGCTAAGTCAATCATGCCCACCAACCTTGCCGACATATGGATTGCATATATCTCAGCCTGAAAAACACTGCAGTGATCTGGGAGTCTATAGGACTCTCTCAGAGATAACTACTGAGAGAAGACACCAGATCCTGCTCCGATATTTATATATTTTCGAGCCGTCCGTGAAGATGGGAATTTCGTCATCGCTGAGAGCAATATTAAATTCACAGTCACTTCTGTCAGAAAAATGTCAATTTGGAATAAAGCTTAGGAGGAGACTTGCCCTATAGATTATCGTTAGCTGGGGGGTTACCGTGGCGCTTGCTCGTTGTAGCATGGCTTGAAAAAACCATCCGGACCCGGAGATTTGTAGGGTTGGAGGGATCTGATAGTGCAAGCTACTTTATCCGCAGTGATGATTTCGTCAACTGGACTGCCTTGCCTATGAGTACTAGGGCAGAGCTTCCTAAAAAAGGTTCCGGGCAACCCAAGGGTTTCGTAGAAAAGTCACTGGGTTTCCGCGAAATTAATTTTGGTATGAACAAGCAAGGCGATCGGTTTGAGTAGCACACAGAAAGAAAAGTTCTATAAACAGCTTGACCGAGACGCAATTATCTATTTTCAAGTATACAAAAGTACTCGTAGTTGGTATGATTGCCGTACTGAGTGTCATACCTAGATAAGAGCGCTTTACAGCTTGTTTTTTGACGTAGAATACGTCTTACGTTTCGATATGGAGGCTATGCTCAAATGTTGTAGTTGTATTTTTAGTAGGGCTGTGCGATTAATTGATTATTCAAAATTTTAATTAATCATAAAGTAAATAACTCAATTATTCGATTAATTGGAAATTATGATTACTCAAATGTTCAGTTACTCGAGTAATCAAGATTTTGATTAACCAAAAACAAAAATATTTGAGTAATTTGCTTTATGATTAATCAACATTATGAATAAAATGAGTAATGAACATTTCAAAGTACTCTTTACATACATACATATAAAGCAGTTGAAGTTCCTTGATACTTTGAAAAAAACGTTTCCGTTTTCAAAAATAAAAGGGAAATACATACATACATACATATTTTTTTCATATACAGAATATAAAAAAGAAAATAAGCATTTTCCAAAGCAAACTCTTTTAACGAGCAAAATTAATTTTTTTGAGTAATCATATTTCAAGTAACTCGATTAATCATCGTTTTGAGTAATCAAAATCTTGATTACTCGAGTAATTGATTAACCGAATAACTGATTAACCAACTTGCTCGAGTAATCGAATAATCGCACAGCCCTAATTTTTAGAGCTTCACGAAAACGCTTATTGCACGAGAACTAGTGAAGCGATTTCAAAGAAAACTTTCGTTTTCGGGAAATAGGTTCTCTGAAGCAATGGAAATATTATAGGGTACAAACTTTATAAAAATTCAACAAATATTGAGCATTAAAAAAAAATGTTGAAAAAATTTGCAAATTTTTTTTATTACCAAAATGCCCGAAAACCGCTCGAATGATTTTTTTTTTTTTTTAATCGAAGATTCAGGTGTATTCCTTTCGTTTGGTGTATGGAAAGTATTGGTTGATATCTTCAAAGTATGTTTACTTTATTCAAATACTAGCTTATACCCGTGGGTTTCACCCCACATTTATATTAAAAATATCCAATGTAAATAAAACAAATTAAAGTTTTTTTAAGTGAATTTACGTATTATTTAAAACGATCGGATATACGACATTTTTTGTCATATTATTTGGAGTATAAATAAAAAGGTTTTTCGGTGTGCCAACTCTGGAGCAAGCTACGTATAATTGGCCATGGGTAAAACATGAGTTGGTGAGATTGACTCCTGCAACAGCTAGTGATTGTCCTTGAGCTTTATTAATGGACATTGCGAAAGCCAATCTTATAGGAAATGGCCGATTAAATGACGATTTTATAACTTGTTGTCTACACTGTCAATTTTTTCCCGCGTGTTAAGCTTGCGCTTCAAATTATATGTGTTGTTTGCTATATTGTTAATTTTGATGATTTCATATTTAATCTCGTATAACGCCTAAATTTCAGTGGTCTCCCTCACCAAATTTCAGTGGGGTAACCTAAATGCTTTCAGAGATATAAACTATGAAATATTTCATTCGTACGGGAGGTGCAACGCCCCCTTTTTCGTTATCCCCAGTTTTTTTGGAGGTGGTAGGGATCGATCTCATATAACCCCTCACCAAATTTCAGATGTCTAACCTAAATACTTCCAGAGATATGGACTGTGAAAAATTTCATTCGTATGGGAGGTGCCACGCCCCCTTTTTCGTTATCCCCAGTTTTTTGGAGGTGGTAGGGATCGATCTCATATAACCCCTCACCAAATTTCAGTGGTCTAACATAAATACTTCCAGAGATAAGGACAATGAAAAATTCCATTTGTATGGGAGGTGCCACGCCCCCTTTATATATCAAAATATTTTTTACCCTGTGACCATCCCTGGAAGATATCCAGTGCGTGTGTAAAATTTGGTTACGATCGGCTTATTCGTTTAGGAGCCAAGTGTGTCTATAGGTACATACATAATTTGAATTTTATATATATAGATAGATATGGTCATAAATGCTTTTCCATACAAAATCACGTCGTCATCAATTTGCAAAACGTGCATTTGTAAAAACAGATGCTGGCAGACACAAAAGGATACCAAAAATGGATTGCGCAGCTGAGGAAATATGTATAAGCCAGAGGCGGGAATTTTTATGTGTCATAACTTTACCGCCTGAAAACTAAAAATCGGGCTGCTGAAAATATACATCTCGGGCATTTTGTCAAAAACTGGTCAGTCGATTTTATTATAAGTTTCCAAAAATCTAGCCCAAAATCTTAGCTTTCATCTGGCATACAGCTTATGTCTGGGAAAACTCTTGTTGTGGAGATATTGCGATTCAAATTGAAAAAAGGTCGCTCCAAAAAGGGTCAAATGGTTAAAAATTAACATGTCCGTCTAATTCGATTACTTTAAGATATAAAAATAACATACCCAGTTCCAAAAAAAAATTGCTGATTCCCCGATTGCCACTTAAACCGAAATTCCCTGGAAATCGGGGAATTTCCCGCGAGTTGACAAGTTGAAGGATGCAGCTGTGCTATTCACTTCGTACATGTCTTGGAAACCACAATTTGTGTATATTTTAGAGTTTTTTTTTTCAGTCACATGCCAAAATTGTAACATTTTTCCCCATTTTAATTGCAGGTATGTACACACTATGTAACTATGCTACATGGGTTTATCACCCGCACTTAACCTACCTGGGAAGACGCGTACAATATTGCCTACAGTTGTACGTAAATATGTATGAATGCATTTAGTTCACCCAATGTGCCGCTACTACTTACATACATATGTATAAATTTCCACTGAGCAAGACTACTTGAGAAAACAGCATTAGTTTACTAGCACGAGTGCAACATCGTACACGCGATAGAAGTAAAACTTCTTAAAAAAAGCACATGTGTGCGCCCCTCACCCGGTAGAAATCTTAACAAAAATTTAACTACGAGGTAATCAGACGAATACAGTTGTTAATTGTATCCAAAGTTGGTACCAAATTGATAAGTTTTTACCATTTCTCATAATTTAATTTTTTATTTTTAATTTTTTCGAAAACAAGGGATATGATCATTAAGGGTATACATCAAACCTTATAAATGCATTGTAAACCGTATAAACTTATAATTGTGTAAACTTATAAATGAACTGTCAAAATTTGAATGGAAACTCGTTTACACACTACTGATAAATTTCTCTAGCGATTTCACTGAATAAACTTGATAAACTGAAGCCAATGCAACTCTGTCGCAACTCTAGCTATGTTTTCTAGGGCAATAATCGGGATCCGCATAAAAATTTTGCACGCAAATTCAACAACAACGATATGATCCTGGTAGAGATCTGGTTCAATTATTATCCGTTCTGTTTGTTTTGTTTCACTGATAATTTGGCCGCAAAGAATTCATACACAAACAGACATTCTGCAATTGTTTCTTTTAACTTGATTCAAATAAATAGCCTTTATGTTATATGTACATTTATTTAAATAGATATTATCTCTTAAATATAATTTTTTCCCATTTGGTGAGTTAGCTTCTATAATTTCTTTATCCTCGTGCTAGTAGTATGAAGTTAGTGGTACTGTGCTCTATAGCTAATGTGACCAACCGTACTTCTTTCGGAAGTACAGTACTTCTTTTTTCGCTCTTGTACTTCGTACTTCGAAGTACAGTCAAATGTACTTCTTTTCGATATTTTGTACTTCTGGAGGGAGATTCTGTAACCAGTTAGCGGCAATTTTCGGATCGCTATCGCACTTTTTTACGCAAGATATACATGTTTTTGCGTCAAAAAGTGCGATAGCGATTCGAAAATTGTCGCTAACTGATTACAGAATCTCCCCCAGGTCCTGTTCAAACCATTCAAGTCGTCTGGGATCGATGGATAATACCTGTGAGGCTGCAAAGGGCTCTGAAGGTGTCGTGCAATTGGTTGGATCCTATTTATGCGAACTGCATGAGGACCGAGTACATCCCCATGGCTTCAAGGGTAGTCAGTATTGCGTTCATCCCGAAGGCCGGAAAAGGCTCCCATGTTTCCCCTGGGGATTTTAGGCCTACCAGTCTCTTCGCTTTTGCTAAACACGCTTTTGCTAAAAACGCTAGAGAGACTGATAGACATAAGAAACGCGATTCCTCGTGACTGTCTTTCAAGAGCTCAATATGGTTATTGTAAGAAAAGGACGGTGAATACCGCCCTGCACACATTGGTAAAGTGGTCAGGGGAAGCCTTCACGCATGAAGATTATGCAGTTGGAGCCTTCTTCGATATTGAGGGGGCCTAGTCAAGTATATTGATAATCTGGGGGTTGAAACTAACCTAATAAGCTTACTTCGTGACAGAGCTGTAGCTGCGTAGTGGGAGAGCGCCTGCACTCAGCACAGAGTCAATAGGAGCACTCCACAAAGTGGTGTTCTCTCTCCCCTGCTCTGGATTGCGGTTGTAAACGACCTTCTAGTGGAACTGGAAAAAGTGGGCTGTCGGGTGATCGCCTATGTAGATGATGTGGAACTTTTGGTTAAGGGATGATTTATATACACCGTTTTTATCTGGCTCAAGGTTGCCTGAACTAGGTGGGCGATAAACGGCGGCTGTCGTAGAAACCTAACATTGAGGAAAGGGTAGGAAAGGTGTCGGTTGCCTTGTACTGCTAAAGGGGAGCTATCAGTAAAAGGTGGGGTCTCTCGCCCAAATTAATTCATTAGCTCTAGTAAACCAGATTTAAGCCTATATTGTTTCAAGTAGCCCTTGTCTGGTTGAACACACTAGAAAAGGCTACACTTGTAAAACAGGAATTAGCGGAGCATTAGGAACCACACCTACACTGGCTCTTAACATACGTATGTACAGAATTGTCGCAGCGCGAACTGCTATTAGGCTAAGGGAAACCGGGACCTTTTGTGACATAAAAAGGAAAAGAAGACGTTTCTCTGCACACGTTACCTCTCAAGGGCTAGTGATGGGGGTTCTGATATGCCATTGTGCGATAGGTATTCATGCGGTGAGACTAGGAATTTCGGCTGATCTTTTTGTATCAACTGTCAAGAGGAATAGAGGTGGAATCATCTCCACACTTTCTTTTAGACTGTCCAACCTTCGCGAGGGTAATATGGGCACATTTTGGCTCGCGCTTTTGAACAAACACTGAGTTCTCAAGGATCGAAATTAGCCGTATTTGAAATTTCGTAATCGGCTCGCGGCGTTTACTTAACCCAACCTAACCTGTACTTCTTTGAGCTATGAAATAGTTGATAAAGTTATCGGTTTAGATGAATACCACTATTCTTTTTCGCTCTATTCCGTACTCCTGTTTCAATGGACAAATCGATTTGAATACATAATTTATTAGATAATATGTTTAGCAATTTGTTTGAGAAAAATAAAACATTTAGATTATTGTTTGTATTTTCATCGATTTTAAATTTGCTACCCCAAAATAATTGATATCAAATAAAACACCTCTTTGAGGTAAAATTTTCGAGTGACGAAAGCTGAACTAGAAACACAAAATTTATGATATCAATTTCGTGACGAAAATTATACGCATTT
>NW_023458559.1:20381110-20392647 GCF_013731165.1 Rhagoletis pomonella | reverse complement strand
ATGATGAAATGCTGTACCTCAGTAGCCGCTTCACAAATCCTTACCAAACACGGTACGAGCCTTGCCCAGGATCTAGCTAAGAACTCTATTGAAAATATTTGAAATCGGGCAATAACCACGCTCACCTCACATATAACGGATGCTTTCCATTTCCAGACAACCGGTCAGGTACGTGCATGATTTTTAATTTCGACCAAACTCAAATACATTGTTTGTTGGTCCAAATAATGAGACACGTATTTTTTCTTTTGGCTCGGAAAAATTTTTCGGCCGAATTAAGCGCGATTTTGTTTTTCAGGCAAAAATCGATTGTTCGAATTGACAGTGAGAATGTTTTTTTAAAATGCCCATAATTTTGTCAAAACTTAATAGATTCCAACAATGTTTTTACTCAAATGTCAGTAATTCTTGGCACTTCAAGATAGAATGATATAATTATTGATTTTCATTGTTTAAAATTTTTTATTTAACAATAAACAAAGAGTGCATATTTTTTTTTAATTTAATTTCTCAAAAAGTGTATTTTTTTTCTCTCAAACTTTATTACCGGGAAAGAGACATTTTGAACTACAATCAACCTAAATCTCTAATAGCGAAGATTTTTTTTTCTGAGTTATGATTTTTTATAGAAAATATACGTTTTTGTGGTACATACTACAATATTCTTATATTGTTTAACTAAATGGAGCATATGTATGTAATATATCAGCAAAAAATACAGCCGTGATCATTTTTTGTGTATCAAATAGATATTAGAACACACTTTCCACCATACAGTTTCGAATATAAAAAGCGGGAAAATGTGATTTTGTATTGTATCCAGCAAATCCCTTTTTAAAACGTTTAAAATTATATTATACGTTTCATAGCAGCCAACAAGTAATTCCGCAATGACACGCGATACATAAATATATGATGAAATATTAAACGGCCGGTAATAGAGTATATTGTACGAAAACATTCGTATGTTGTACGAATTTAAAAAAACATGTTTCTGCATTAGTACTTTATACGAAATTATTAACTAAATTGTACAAAACCAGAGATGTAGATTTCGTAAATTTTAAAACCATACGTTAATATTACGAATTCCTTCCTACAATATACAAAATTATTCGTACAGAGATTTGTTCAGTGCTTTACGAATGTGTTTCGTAAAATAAACGTAAGATTTCGTAAATTGTACTGAAAAAATGCCTTACGAAAGTCCTTTCGCTATATTTACGTATGGTTCGTAAAATCTTGTTTCGTTGTAAAAAATGTGTTCGTATTATGAACGACAGTTTCGTACATTGTACAAAAACCAACACTACGAAAGATTTTCGTAGCACTTTTACGAAAATTTATTTTCAGTGCAAATGTATCTCGGTGACCGATTATCAATTTCTACCAAACTCGGTGCACTAAATAACCTTTGAACAATAACTGAGGACGCTAATTTACTCCAAGTTAATAGTTAAAACATCTCTTAACAATAAATAACACTGCTATAGACCTTTCGGAATTAAGGGTGGCACCGCCCACTTTATGACTACAAACTGTATCTCGGTAACCACTTTATCGATTTCTACCAAACTTGGTTCAATTATTTCATTAAGTCTAGTTAATTCAGTATATTTACTATCGAAAAAAGTTTAAAATCGGGGGAAACCCGGGGAACTTATACTTCTTTACTTCTTGCTGCTGCCACCGGTCACAAAATCAGCTCACAGTTTAAAAGTAGCTTTGTTTTTCCACTTGTCTAGCAGATAATTATCAGCAAGAATAAGAATGGCAAAAGTTGGTGATTCATATTTTCGCTTTTGTATTTTTATTTTTATTTGTCATTGAACTGATGCGAATTTCGTTTCTGTTCTGCGACAGCGCACGGCGAGTCGGTTCTGTTATACTTTAAGGCCATAAGAGTTTTAGGAGGGAGTAACAACACAAATATACTTTTTGGGCTCAGCGAAGCACGCCGGGTATTTGCTAATATTATCGGTTAATGAGATATAAGGAACAATTTGTAGGAAACAGAATTTTCTCACAGTGAATTTTTTAAACGATCTTTTTTCCAAACGCAAAAAGTAATTTTGCTTATCTTTTAAGTTTGCTAGCGCATAAAGTGAAGTTAAAAAATTCAGACTACAGCAAAATATCTCTTATATCTCAAAAACTAGCGATATTTAATAATGGTGAAAGGTCATAAAATACATTTTAATGACACACTGCAACTCGCCTTCGATATCGGAAAATTTCTTGTTTTACTTAATAGTCAACTTCGAACTGTCCTACGCGGCAACTGGTGGCAGTAAGGAACCAAATGTTGTGATTCTGCTGATATAATTTACTTTGTTATAGTATACCAGCATTTGAAACATGAGTTTTTCCCTCTATGAAGCGACAGTGTGTGTCGACGAGAAGATAGTTAAGATGCAATCACTTAGGGAATGCCTGACCTCATTGCCGCTTTTGAGGGGATTTTTTCGAACTGGGCCAATGTGACTACCAAGCCACAGTATTATTATTTTAGGAATAGCATGACGGATGAGTCCGATTGTAAGGTTTAAAAAAGGTGTGCATGAGATTTCCTCTTGGCCAGATCGGCCGCAAGTCAACTCAGCATGGGCCGGACAAAAACCAAGATATGCCATCGCAAAGTTTTTTTGGCGGTCAAGGGAGTTTTGGCTTACTAAACTCCCTTTAAAGCATGGAGTCAAGAGAATGGTTGCCTACCTGGAGTAAGATCTAATAGCAGTACTTATTTTAAAAGATTTTAGATATATACCTTTTGCCCGAGTGGTTAGAAATGCGCACTACTACTCGCTAGGTCCATAGGCAATATCCAAAAAAAAAAGGATTTTTTAAATAGCTGCCGCACTTTGGCAGTGACAAACATCCGAGTGTATTTTTGCCGTGAACGAGCATCACGTGAAAACCATCTACATATTTATTCGCTATGCCCATGAGCCCACACAAATAATTGCCTGAAAGTTCATATGTCTATAGATGAAGGATCAAGGTACATTGGTAAAATTTGGAAACCGCCTGTTTTGTAGCGTTAATTTTTAAAATGCAAACAAAAAATCAATAGCGTTATAAGATATAAAGCAAAACTCTTAAATGTTCATTGAAAGACTACATAAGAGGGTCTCAATCACACATATTTACATACAAACTTTATTACACCAGTCTCCAATAAGAAAAACTAGCGTACCCAGCGAACTTCGTCTCGCCCAACAGTTATACAATATTTTAACCAACTTCCTGTTCCACATTTATCTGACCTAATTATAGTTTTTTATGTCGTCAGAAGGCATATCTTCCATATGCCATTTTCGATATACTGAACAGTGCAGCTTGTCGAAGTAATTGGACATTCACGGAACTTCTCACTGCACGATGCAGTACGGTCAAGAAAAAAATTGCCATTACTTCGTGTGTGTGTCCAAGGAATTTTGACAGCGTGTTACCTTACTGTTTCCTTAAGAAATAATGGAACAGGCATATATTTCAGTTGCAAACATGGGTTGCCTTGTGCTCTTTTTCACAAAAAACTTTAGAAAACCGTAGTAGAAAGCGTAGCAAATTTCTTAAGAGCTGCGTACTGCCTTACCAGGTCGTTACACATTCAATTTTCCCCTTTCAATTTTCAATACTCTCACACTTTTTCACTAACACCCGCTTATTAATTGCTTGAATGGGCAACTTGCTTTCAATATTCCCCTTTCAATTGAGTTTCGATTTTGCTTTCAATTTTGATCAGCTTTTCAGCATTGGTATGCGAATTTTGTGAAAATAAAAAAATGCTTAGCTTATGCATGTTAAAATGTTAATCTACAATGGAATTAAAATGGAAAATATTCTTCAAAAGCTAGTCAGTTACATTGTTTTCTTGAAGGCGACATGTTGACAATGAAATTACTTCTCAAATTGAATGCAGCCTACGTAATGGCTTTCAATTTTGATAATTTTTGACAAGCAATGTGTGTGAGGAAATTGAAAGGCAAAACTGATTGTGTGTCGTCAGCGTTAAGGAAATTTTACTCAAGAAAATTTTTTTAGCTATTTCTTGTACGTCATTTTATATGGAGTTTTTGCTTTTCATGAGAACTGCATACTGGCCTTTAAGGAGCATGAATTCGCGACGCAAGCACTCAAAACTGTTGATTAACTTGGGCGCGTTTCTGAGGATTTCGATATGCACTGCTAATCGCCAATCTTTGTAAATTACGGTTGCGTGAGCCAATGTTGCATAGCCGTATCACGAGTTTCATTTTCCCCCAACCGGTTCACTTTTCACTTTTGGTTTTCTTGGTTTTACAATGGGCAGATGAAAAATTTTCGGTTGAATTTTTTTTTGGGCGAAACTCAGGATAAGGCTGAATTCTGATAGGCGAATGGTTTACGGACACTGTAAATACAACGCCGATGAATTCAACTATCTTCGAAGAAATCGATCCATATTGGCAAAAGAAATGTACGCGCCAAATATTCTAATTCTGCCTTAAGGTGGGTTTCGCCCGAAAAATAAATTCGCCCGAAATTTTTTCATCCGCCCGTAGTGAATTCACGAAAACGATAAGTGAAAAATGAGCCAGTTCGAGGAAAACGAAACTCATGATAAAGCGGATTTTATATTTTTAATCCGAATTCCGCCATACAGTTACTCTAATCTAACCTAACCTACATAACTTTTTAGCGTTGGTACAAACAACAACAAAGACAGCTCACATAGGAAAATCCATTCTAGAGCCATGTTCGGTATTAAGTTGACAACTTTGTTTTATACACTGTATATATAAACTGTCGGCAACCCTCCTTAAAATTATTACTTCTGGCTAAGAGTGTATTTAAATGCCTCTCGTTCCCTGAATGCGTTGCAATATTTTACTCGATTTATACTTAAGTTACTAAAATTTTAATCGGGTGGCAACCCCATTAAAAATTTTATTTTTTAGCTCAACCGGAGAAGATTTCCTTCAAAATGGCGTTTTAATCATTCAATTAATTGGAGTATTAGAGAAGATATGGCGCTTCATTGTCCGTATACAGTGCTTTCTGCTTTTTAAACCCCCTTTTTTTAATAAATAACTAAATTTGAACAACGTGACTATTTTTCGCAGGTAAGTAAGCTCCTCTCCTTCAAACTTAGATATCATTCATTAAATTTTATAAAATATTAAAGGAGATATAGTTTGGTAACGGAAAAATACCTTTTAGAAATAAGTATATAGATAATTAATTTCGGTTCGATTATCCCTTGTGTTCGCCAAACAGTAATTGATAATTATGATAGATGTAACCATGACATTTAGCAGACTTTAGACGCTATTTAAGTTGTTTTTAATTTGGCTCAGAAAAAATTTTTAAAATGTTTAAAATATTTTTTTATATGTCTTGATTGCGATATGTACATATTACATATTTTAGTTTTCAGAAATTATTTTTGCGGTCTTAAAATTTCCATTAATGTGTTCGGGTAATTATATCCATTGAAAGTATACATATTTACAACCTTATTTAATAAAAATGTATTAAATACATCCCAAACTAACATTCCTTGGTGTTTCAACCAATTCTGCGCTTAAGTGTCGGAAAAGTATCTGCGCACATTCAATTTCCTGTTAATTGCGTTGTCTGTAACTAACGAGTCTGATGTCTGTGCGTGGTTGCATCCGTTTCCGTTTCCGGTGTTTTGAGCAGCAAATAGACTATTCTTAGCTTTTTAACTCTTTTCATATTCACTTACTCAATGAAATGCACGGCAGGTGCGTGCGCCACGGCGAACGAGTTTCAAAACACGAGTTAAAAGCAATTGAGGGCATATACGCACTCGCTCTGAGAAATGAAGTAGTTATGTATGCGCATATGTGAAATATGTATAAGAATTTTGAGTACTATAATCAAGCAATATTTTAGTACATAATTAATTGTAAAAATTTCTTGTTATAGTTTTAGATAAAGGGTTCTTGAACAAAAATTACATATCGCTGAAAATAACAACATAAGAATTTAAAGACTTACATATGTTTAAGGAATATAATTTTTTATCTTTGGTGCTGAAGGGCCAATATTTTAGCTTTCATTTTATACTTGCCAAAAGAAGTTAAAAAACTGCCAAACATCTGTTTTTGACTATTTAATTCTATGCCAAAAATAAAATGAGGACCTAGTGGTGGTTGTTTGTGCCACAAGCAGTTGTCGGAATTTTTTGGGCTGTGTAATCGATATTAGCACCGCCGTTTTCATGCAGATGTATAATATCAGCAGACGGAAAATTATTGAACACACCAAAGAAAATTAACTGTTAACTGGAAAAGGCAAGAACTTTAGCCCAGAAAGACGTTTTCAAAATTATATTTTATTTATGTTTATTTTATAGTATGTAACCGTTTTAGGAGGACGGTTGTTGTAAAATTCGATTACATTCCGATAGAAACCTCACGAGAGACTAAATCATACAAAAAAAAAACAAGTAAAGAAGTATAAGTTCGGACTTTATTCGAAATTTATACACCCGGCGCAGGTAAAACTCTTTAGTATTAAAACATGGTTAAATAAACCATTAGATATTAATATTGGAAGTCTCCTGAAGAGAACCACAGTTTTCCGATCGAAAAATATTGATTTTCAAGAATTGTATACCATTTCTACCAAAAGTTGTTTATTGGAAACCTTTGAGCGCCGTGAGCACTCCCTAAATATTTTTTTATTTCAAAATAAAAAATAGGGGTATATTTTTTCGGTTAAGAACAATCCTAGGGGGTGGCGGCATTGAAATTCCGACTTTCCTGTTTTTGGACCACTATAATTCACATTAGAGTGGTCCAAAAACAATAAAGTCGGCATTTTAATGCCGCCACCCCCTAGTATTGTTCCATACCGAAAACAAATATACCCTTATTTCTTATTTTGAAATCATAAAATATTTAGGGAGTGCTCACATCGCTCTAAGTTTTCCATGTATTTTATATGGGGAAAAAACAACTTTTCGTAGAAATTGTGTAAAATTCTCGAAAATCAATATTTTTCGAACGGAAAACTGTGGTTCTCCTCAGGAGACTTCCAATATTAATATCCAATTGTTTATTTAACCATTTTTTTATATTAAAGATTATTTATTGGTCCCCCCCATTGCATTTTCTAGGGGTTTCGGAGGACCTTTAAAATATAGTTACCATGCAAAATTGGTTAAAGAAACAATTGGGTATTATTACTGGGAATCTCCTGAAGATAAGAAAAGTTTTCCGATCGAAAAATATTGATTTTCAAGAATTTTACACCATTTCTACGAAAAGTTGTTTTTCCCCATATAAAATACATGGAAAACTTTGAGCGCTGTGAGCACTCCCTAAATATTTTTTTATTTCAAAATAAAAAAAGGGGTTTATTTGTTTTCGGTATGGAACAATCCGAGGGGGTTGCGGCATTAAAATCCCGACCTAATTTTTTCACATACATGTTTGGACCACTTTAATGCACATATGTGTCTGCATTTCTAAATTACGGTTTCAAATAGTCGCAGCAGAGAGAAAAATCACAAGAACAAGAGAGATCGTTAATGAAGTGTATCGAAATATGTCTACATACCTCTTTCAAATGCGCTTAAGCAGCCGAACAAATGCACGAAATTTTCAGGAATTAACTCGGATCAGGAGAATTTTCGTTGACAACACTGGTAAAAACGACCAGCTGTTGTCTTTTGTACAAGTAAGCAAACAAAGCAGGCGAGTCTGTCGTCCGCGGTAGCCGAGTGGTGAAAGTT
Organism: Rhagoletis pomonella; assembly: GCF_013731165.1. NCBI lineage: Eukaryota > Metazoa > Arthropoda > Insecta > Diptera > Tephritidae > Rhagoletis > Rhagoletis pomonella. The sequence goes on along the minus strand of NW_023458559.1, from coordinate 20,384,900 downwards.
GCGTGCTACAAATCTGTAGGTGCCAGGTTCGATCCTCGGTTGGAGAGGTTGGCAAACATTTTTTTGTGTTCGTGTTTTTACTTTATTTTTATTTATATCAAATTGTTTTTTTTTCTATTAGCTAATTTAAATTTTTTGGGTTTAATTTTATTAAAAAAGTCAACAACAAACATTAACTGAAACCTTAAAAAAATATAAAACTAATAAATGAATGAATAAATAATTATAATTATAATTACTACAAGTAATTTTTAAGCAAAAAACAAAACCGACTTCAACCGACATTTTTTCATGATCCGATTTAACCCAAATTAATATGGGACCACCTGTGAGGTAACACCTTTCTTTTAAAAAAATAATTGTAGAAATCGGTTAATGTGGTCCAAAGTTATGTGGTAACATTGATACCTTTCTCCCTTTTCTCCTTTTTGTGAAGTCGGTCAATAAGAAATAAAAGAACGTTTTACTGGCCGTGGGACTGGAACCCACGACCTTGCGGCTCGTTAATCCACATAACTGCCGTCTGTCACAATTTTAATCAGATCACCTGCACCGTTAATCAGGATCAACGCTGCCGTCTGTCTATGCTACTGAGATTCAACAATGCAAATTAACATATGTATGTATATATACATACATACATAACAACATAAAATCTCGTTCAATATCTTAGTGATTCTGTTAACCATGAGTGAATAATTTCAATCAAATTCTAACTTCTTTTTGTTAGAAGTAAACAAATAAACCACCGCACTAAAGTACACTTAAATAATCTCAGCGCACTTAATAATCAAAATCAGCACGCCAATCCACCCATAATAATGGCCTCTTATCAGGACGATCAACAAAGCCAAGTGTTTTGACGCACAATGCTCCAGGGCCACTCAGCACTCTGAACTGTTCATGTTAGCAAAAAATATCCCCTCATTCCTCTTTTCCACCCGCACACAGAGCGTCAGTTTTAATCGTTTAAGTAAACACATTAAAATGAAATTTTTAGCTGCCACTAAAGCACCCTTCCCCCGAGCAGGCGACCCCTTCCCCAGACTCCATCACATAGAAACCACTCATACAGATGCGAATGCAAACAAACAGTGAACGCATTTTTATTGACAGTTTTATTTGTTTTTGTTGCATATCATGCCGAAAATTGCGGCTGCTTTACTGGAGTTAGGCAGTCCTACTGTGTGCATACTTATGTATGGAAGTAGTTATGTGCTGCGCCGCTTTTGCCCAAAGGGGTCGTTTACGCGCTTAAGTTGTGCAGAGCGAAAATTCTTCAGCAAATATGCGAAAGTACGAGCAGTTGTTTTATTACACTTTTATTGGCAAATTTTACAATACAAATTTATGCTAATATGTATGTGTATCAGGGATGTTGCGAATATTTGCATTCGCATTCGTTACGCGAATGATTCGTATCATTTTACACATTCGCATTCGACATTCGCATTCGCATCAAATGATACGAATGTTTTGCGAATGCGAATGTGTACATGGGCAGAGAATCCACTTTAATATTGTTGAAATGGCTCCAAGTCTGTCTAGCCAGGGTGCGGACAATAACCGGCTTTTAGTCTCAGGCGATATACGGTTAAGTAATATATCAAGCAACATTGATGGGCCTTTAACAAGAACTGCTAAAAGTCTTATAAGCAGCCTAGAAATAATTTTAGATTCGTCCAGCAAAAGCGAAAGCGGATGTAGAATCTGGAGACATTAAAAAAAATGTGAAATTAAATCTCATTTGAAGGCCTATCTTAAAGAAAAACGAGCTCATTTCGGTGAAAATCCTCTCGATTGGTGGAAAACTAAACCAAAATACGACAAATTGACTGATCTGACCCGCAAATATTTGAGCGCTCCACCCGGCAGCGTTCCAAGTGGAGGGCTGCGAACTTGGCTCAAACCGTGCCATTTTTGGCCCTATTTGACTTCAAATGGAACTTAATTTTCATTTCAATTCGGCACAAAGTGCAAAAATGGCACTTTTGTAAAAAAATAATATTTCAATACATTTTTGTGAAATCCTTTGCGTGTAGGTACTTCTTTTTCTCAACTAAAATTTTCTAATTTATAAAGACTTTTTTGTTTTGAAAATGTAATTCGTATTTTATCGCTAAATGGGAATGATTTTTGGCACTTTTATTTTCCTATTTGACACATTTTGGCACTTTTTTATCCTCAATATGGCACCTCATAGCTAAGGATAGTTGACAGCCCTATCCAAATGACCGACTGTTCAGTCCAGCCGGACTTATATACGAGCCTCTAAAAAATCGCCTCATGGGAGAAAAGGCAGCAAAACTACTTTTTTTTTATATAATATGCCCCTTTTTAACTTTGACTACTAGATTAAAACACTGTATAGGCTAAGCACTCGTTCAATGTTCTAATAATTTACAAAATTTTTAAGTAATAAAAACGAAGACTTAAGTTGATTATAACTTATGCCAGGATTTTAACTCTCCTTCCCGCACGTTTGATATATCAGATCCGCTTTTCAGCATTAAGAAAGCGATACTCTCCTCTCTCAATAAGTGAATTATTGACATAAATACATAAAATCAGCTGATGAATTTAGTTCTGTAGCTGAACAGTTTTAGATCTCGACACTTAACAAACTCCAGCCTATCATGACTCGGCACAAAAATTTAAAATATTGGTTCCGTACGTCATGCGGACTGCGCCCCTCGTGCGGATGGGCGGGAATGGAGGGTAAAAACCGTTGGGATATTATTATAACTTTTATTCCTAACGTTCGCATTCGCGTTCGCACAATCGCATTCCGAAAATTCGCATTCGCACTCGCGAATGTGAAAAATATGACATTCGAAACATCCCTAGTATGTATGTACATACAAATACATTTCATCAACGGTACAAATAGCCGATTTTTCGATAGCAATTTAAATAGAGACATCATACGCCCAGTGTGGCTAAACGATTCTTCCAAACGTGCTGAAAATGCATCGTTTTTGGGCGATCCTCAATGGAATCTTTTGAACATACAGTAATCCGTTGTTAAGCATATACAGTAAGCGGCAAAAATATGCAAACCCTGACATTTTGACGATTTTATTTATTTATATTTTCCATACCAAGTTGTTCCTATTTTTATAAAAATATACTATTTAGTTTATTCAACAGCAAAAACCACAAGAATCATTTTTTTGACGTAGAATATGTCTTACGTATCGATGCTATGCTATGATAGATGCAATGTCAAATGTTGTAGTTGTAATTTTTGTAGCTTCACGAAAACGCTCATTGCACGAGAATTAATGAAGCGATTTCAAAGAAAAGCATGGCGTTTCAAAGATAAAATTCCAAGCCTTTCCACATATTCATTCTTGTAAGTCACGGATTCGGGTACGTCGTAAAAACAACGGTAAATATTGGCTTATTTATGGATCCATTTTGAGCATTTAAAGTTCTCAAACAACTTACGATTTGCAGATAAAACTTTCATTTTCGGTCTATGGGTCTTTTGGAGCAATAAAAATGTGATCGTGTACAAATTTTATATAAATTCAACAAATATTGAGCTTTTTAAGGCAACAAATTTTTGAAAAAATTAGCAATTTTTTTATTACTAAAATGCTCAAAAACCGCTCCAATGATTTTGTTTGTGTTTTCTTTAATCAAAAATCCAAGAGTTTTCCTTTCGTTTGGTATATGGGAAGTATTAGTTGATATCTTCTAAGTATGTATATTTATTTTATTCAAATATATGGGCATAAATGATTTTCCATACAAAATCACTTCGTCATCATTTTGCAAACACGTG
>NW_023458559.1:20365232-20381100 GCF_013731165.1 Rhagoletis pomonella | reverse complement strand
AAACTGATGCGGCTGTGTAAAATGACGTTGAGCAATACCATCAGCTCCGTCAGAATTGGAAAACACCTCTCGGAACCGTTCGCTAGCCAAACGGTGTTTCAGACAAGGAAACTCCCTTTCATGTGATTTCTTTGATCTGATGTTGGAGAAAATAATTGGAACTTCAGAACTGAACTGCTCAGGAACAATTTACTACAAGAGCGTGCAATTGGGCGTATGCCGATGACATCGACAACATCGGTAAAAAAAACTGTGAAGTCTGTTCTGCCCTTTCCAAGTTGGATAGGGAAGCAAAGCGAATGGGTCTGGTGGTAAACGAGGACTGCTGTATATCTCAGCGCATTCGCACCTTGACACCCACTTCTCCGTTGACAGTTAGAATTGGGAGAAAGCAGAGAATTTCGTTAACTTGGGAACCAGCACTAACACCGAAATTCAGCGCAGAATTACCCTTGCCAACAAGTGTTACTTTGTAATGGGTAGGCAATTCAGAACGGCAATGCAGACGTAGAAAAACCACTCTCAATAAGTCACTCATCATGCCCGTGCTGGTATATGGCGCAGATGCATGTGCAATGGTAACATCCGATGAGGCAGCTCTTGGAGTATTCGAGAGATAGAGTGTCCAGATTGGGCGATTTAGTTCCGAATTGGCGATTTTTTGATGTTTTCGCGTAAAAATTTATGAAATCGCCTTGGGCGATTTTTTTTGCTTCAAATAAATTTTTTGTGGGCTACCATGCAAAATGTTTTTGTAATATTTTGCCACTGAAACACGCAAAAAGCGGGTAATGGACTTTGAGCTTTAGTTTTGAAGGGGCAAAACTTTGTATTGTTAATCTTGCCGTACCTAAGCCAAATGTGCACAACCACGGTTAGATGCTAGTTTTCAACTAGGTTGCGTAAAAGTTATACCTTTGCTTCTAGTGCCAAATATCCAGGTCCAATAGCTCAATATAAATATGACAACAATACAAAAGTAAATGATTCAGACACTACAGGTGATTCTGAGGAAAGTGTGGATATAGGTGCTGAGCTCGCCTTATTATATCTTTGTACTTTATTTTTAGCGCCGAGCGCTTAAAAGATTATTATTCAATTGACCAATCAATATGAGTTATAATAAATTTATTGGCAGTGCTCTTGAAAAATGTGTTAATTTTTTGGTTTTAAAAACTATAGTTCAACAAGAATTCCTTGCTAAACTAAAAGATTTGTAAGTCCATTTCATGGAGTTTATATAAAAAAAAAACCGAAAAACGGTCCAAGAAGACCCAAAACTCAATTGCAAAAGAAGCGGAAACCGGTTCCAGAAGAACAGATTACGAAAAAACGAGTCTGATCCTACACAACCTAAAATCGGCCACGAAGCGCACATTGCCCTATGGGGAAAAAATTTATTGTTTGGCCAAAAAGTCTAAATATGAAGATATCAAACCCACCAAACTTTGTTCGGTTCGAGGCACTATATCATATAGACGCCATATACCCGATCTGGCCGGCTTAAATGAACTTCGTTGTTTTTTATGCCATCGACATGAAATTCGATTTGTTCACCACATCCTCATCAATAAGCCGATTGTTTGAAACGCTGTATGCCCTGTGGCTTTTTTCAGAACAAATCCGGTGGATTTCGCTTTTTTTTCGAAGAACACAATTTTTTTAAGGTCAATGGCAGTATTTTTCCGTGAAAGGGAATAACATTAGCTTTCAAAACTATTTTGTTTCATATCAAAATATTGCTTCTGTCGAAAGCGCTACGATTAATTCGCATGGGGTGTTCAAAAAGCACACTGTGTGCCGTCCTGTTCGAAAAAATTGTTTTCAATCAATATTAAAGTATGTTTACATATAAATATAATATCAATCAATGCTCGTTTTATAATTACCCCGCTTACACCGGCAAATCTCAGATTATTTGCGTTCAAATTTGTTGTGCTTGTTATTCTCACATCTCAAGGAATAGTTAAGTTTCTTCTTTGTGCTATATTAAGCCGTTTTAATATATTTTATCTTAATATTTTATTAAAATATCTTTACAATCCTGTTTTCCTTGCTAGCGTCCATTTTTGTTTACTTTTACATCTCCTTTTCTTCGCAATTTCTTTGCAAAAACAATCGATAAAACTAGGTTGGGCAACGAAAAGTTATCGGTTTAATCTGAGGATATTTAATAATTACAGATTAACGAGGGACAAATTTTGTATGGCTAATATCTTTTTTAATTACAGGTTAGGGACTTAAGCTTGAAAATGAGGATAATCTACTTATATGTAAACCTATACTACATTCAGTAAGGGCCCTTGAATCCACTGGCCCACGAAGAGTTGTTTTATGTAACCGTCCCTCGTTAATCTATCGTGAATATTCTTTGCTCCAAATACGGCAATTTTATTTATGGTCATATCTATGGAGCCAAAAATGAGCCTCATCTCTGAACAGAATACTGCTATAAAACAGTGGGTTGACTTCTATTCGATGGTAAGTCAGTTTTAATTTCTGCACCATGTAGGTTCTATAAGGTTGAATATTTTGCAAAAAAATACCCGATTTTGCATATTTATTGCGCATATTTTAGTGTATTTTACAATAAATGCATGTGGCTTTTGCATATTTTTGCTTTTTCTAATTTACAACTATTTAAATTTAGTGCGAAATCTCTTGCAATAAAAAATCCCTATAATTCGGTCTTAAATATTCATCTGAATATCTTCTCGAATGGCCAAGCGGCCATTGAGGTACTCTCTACTACCTCTATTAGATCTCAACTAATGGAGGACCCTAGGAGATTCTCTTATCATACCAAATTACATGGTTCCTGGGACATAGGGACATTTACGGAAACGTGGCAGCGGACGAACTAGCAAGGTGTAGCTCCGCACAGAATGTGTCACACGCGGTGGATATAGGCGCTTCGCCCAGGGAGATAAAAGCAACAATTACCGAAGTTTATCACTCGAAGGCTAAGCAGAGGTGGAACCATAAAGGATCGTACAGGATTACCCGGCAGTTCTGGGTGTCCTACGACCCATTTAGACCAAAGCTCTCTTAGGAATGAGCAAAGAAGATAGTAGTTACGATGACTCTGGCTCAAAAGAGACAGTCGAACACTTCCTGTGCAAGTGTCCAGCCCTTGCAAGGATGAGACTAAAGACACTCTGCGAGCCATTCCTGCAGAATATTTTAGAGTGAAGCTGCTTCTCTCTATATGATGTACTGATGTTCATTAAGGCTGTAGGTTGCACGAGCTGTGGAATTAAAATGGCAAACTTTCTCAACCTGTCAATGTTTCTATTACACAAGCCTGTATCTGACTGCTTGATTATAAACTAATTTGAAAGAAAATTGTACATATTAGTATATATGTGTCCGTAAAACGACAGCTACCGAAATAGCTGCATAAATCCATCAAACAACAAACATTTATACTAACTGTTAATAATTTGATTAATTTACTCTTTTTCCACTTTAAAATGGCGGATATTTTAAAGCAAAGTGAAATAATTCAAGAAAAAATGGCAGCTTTTCATGTTGACCATTTCTAATGTGAAAAGTCGATTTGCAAGTGTCCAAATCCGGTATCCCCAAATATATATATATCTTGTATTCTATCTGAAGTGAAATTAATACCAGTAGGTGCAAACTAATTAAAGCAATTTGGTTTTAATAATAATATTAAACTTTTAGACGTGAGATGAATTGCTGTCGTTTATATAGTACAGAGAGCGCAAATGGGTTAATCATAAGATGGTGTAAAATTTTTGATATTCAATTGCCCAACCACGTTTCTTTCAGGAACAGGGCATAGTAAAAACAAAATAAAAAATTGGTCTCGTCTCGTTACGTTTGTAAGTAACCGTGAAAAAGCAAAGGAAGATATTTACATAGTACATACATATGTATGACAAAATTCATAATTTTTCTTTCCATAAAAGCCATCAATTCAAGCTCACTGCAGAAAATCGATTTTATTTCCATACCGCACTTGTCACATAAACAAGACGATGGATTCAAGACAACGAATGACATACGTAGCAAATGCACGAGGGGTGATAGAAATAGCACTTAGTCCTCCAAATGTTGCCAAACTTCAATCAATAGTTCAACACCCTTAGCAAGCAGCATGTAGTGAGTTAAATTACATCGAAGTCATAAACAATCGTTTCATTGTCCTTGTTCGGGCGCCAGATGGGGTGGAATAGGGGGTGGCACCCCAAAAATTCGCAATAACCTTGAAAACTGTTTACCGAACGCACCACTACCGACCAAAGCTTGAACAAATGTTGGCGACGTAGCTTGAAAGCATAAAAATTATTAAAACGGACTCTGTAGGTGAATAAGACAAATGTGCAACTGGCAAAGTTTTTTGTCAGCACAATGTCTTGCGACTGCAAGTAGGCAATGAATTTTTATTTTATATCCAAAACTTTTTGTAATTCCTTAAACGGTTTTCTTTGAGAGACGAAAGTAAAGAAAATTTGGTATTGCCCTGGGGATTACGCGCAGCTTACGCATTTATTGTATGTTGCGCTCATACTACGCATCATCAACCCTTGGCTGATTGCCTCAATTTATGCAACGCTATCGCAGTGCGCTAGCACTTACAACACAAACGCAGAATACCGCAGTTGCATTGACTGGCGGCACGTACTGGCTGTTGTTGGGCTGTTGAAAAGCCAAGGCACGCAAGAAAACTCCTGCAGTGGCGGCATCAGTGTGGGGTTTGTGGGAATTTCGCATGGACATTTTTTTACTTCAACTCGCATGCCGGCGAAAATGGTTGGGAGGGCACCACAGAGAAACCACCACCCACTACGGCAACCGAGTACATGCTCGGAAGCGTAAGCTCTGGTATTCGGTTTTTTTTCCATTCGGTAAGCGTAAGGGCTGATTTTAATGCAACCCCTCTTCCTAGTTGCACTGGCTTCCTCATACGTACACGGAATGGGTCACAATCAAAATTCGGACTCCCTTTGGGTTTTAGTCGAAATGAAATTGCGCCCATAACGCCACATGTTCGCCTTCGATAACCAATGCAAATGCACTCCCTCATAAAGCTAAAGGTTTCGCAGCTAAGCTTTTCCCATTTTACTTTGCTTAGGGTTAGTTATGTTAGAATCTCGACAGGGCGTACCCCCTACTCAAAGATTTGTATCTATTCTATTGTACAGATAGACGCATTAATCTCGTTTGATGAGGCGCAAAGTTGTGGAATTTATGCGTTGTCTTTCGAAAAAGTTAAGTGGATTTCAACAAAATTAATGACTTCAAATGATTGCTTTTAGACTATTTTAGGTGAGAAGACTGAAATAATTGTAATTTGGTTACCAACCCTTACATTAAATTGCTAAGGAATGGGCTTTTTGAAAATCTAAAATATAATTATAAAATATTAATCATATAAAATACAAATCATATACAATATAGTCATTGAAAATCTCGAAATAGTCGCGAGAATCCCGAAATCCTGATTTAGTCCCCAATACACCGAAATAGTCTTGGAAATCCTCTTTAGTCCTCACTATCTATATCCTTTTTTATACTTATGTTCCTTAACTTAACTTAACTTTTCTTCCTCTATCTTCATCTTTACCTTTGTCGGTATCGTCATCCTCATATTTTTCGTAATACATATATGTCTTCATGTTTACTATTTTCCTCATCCTTCCTTTGCCCTTATTTATCGCACACCGTCTTTAAAAGGCGCACAACTCAACTCAAAATTACACGTTGGTCAGAAAATGCTAAAAACTATTTCTTAGCACATGATAATCATATGGGCAAGGGGGACTTTACCTTACGTTTTTTCAACAAATTATAATGAAAATTTCTTCAGCTTTTGCTGAAAGATAAATAAAAGCTCTGTGTACATTTTTAATTTAATTTCAAAAATGCCAAATTTTGAGTTGTGTCACTTTTGAAGATTGTGTGCGACATGTATGTAAAGTTTTTAAATTTACCTTGATCTTCATTTTTGCTTCTATCTTTATAGTAGGGGAGCCCAAGAGGAGATTTGGGGATTTACTCGAGCGCGTCAGAATAACATATGTGGGGTACCCTGCATCCTGTTGAGTACCTCTGCCGCGCGCATAGGAGAGCTGATCAGAATAGTAAAAACAAATTGATAGGTGGATTTACTCGAGCGCGTCAGATTAAGAAATGGTGGGTTAATTACATGCTGAAAGGTGAGCATTTCAATAATCTGACGATTTGAGCGTGACGCAAGGGATTGGGAGGGTCGCAAACTTGCAAAAAAAACGTTACCTTGACATTCTCGAGCGCGGTCCATTTTTTTTTTATTATGAAGCAAAAAGCAAAAGGATAACGGGAAGTATATAATCTGACGATTTACGCAAGTCGGAGTATAGAAAATCGCCAACAAAGTTTAGCACGTGCACCTGCTGTTTTCTAAAACTACTACAAATTTTTTTACGAAATTTGTTATTTTTTGATTTGTTTGCTGTTTTCCGTTCATATTATATGTCACAAACATATGACTGTATGTATACCTAGCGAACCAGAAAATCATTCGCAAAGACTGGGGATTAGGATTACTTTAAGATGAAATTCAAAATAAGTTTGAATTAGGATTGGAATAATCGTAAATCGAAGGAGTATTAGATTACAATTATAGTAACAAAAATTTGTATCCGATGATTTACTTTTATCTTAACAAATATCAAATAAAAATTACTTTTTTAACTTATGTATATTTTACACTACACGTAAGAAATCACGCAATCATGGGCGATCAAAGAACTCGTGCTGTTACATGCAATATAATCTTTAAAATTTTATTAATAACAATTTGTGAGTCACGATGAGTGGAAATAGTTTTTGTGTGTTTTGTCGGTCAAATTCCTATAAAAAAATTTTTACATTCGCGCCAAAAACAATAAAAAGTTGCAAGGTGGTTTTGGAATATCGTCGGAGCAAACCAACTCTAAGAAAATTGCGGTCAAAGTACGAAAATCTCGAATTTCCGGCAGAAACATCGTCACATAATGGATATCATGCGCAGTGTTACAAATTGTTCACAGCTATTAAAATACCCTCTGATTTACAAGAGACAGCGGAGTGCGATAATGGTGAAGATTCCGAATCAAATATTCCTGCTACTTCTACGACTTTGCAGGCTGCTAGTATATCGACTGTCAAGTGAGTGCCAATATCACTTATGTATTTGTATTATAGTTAAGTAAAGAGTGCAATGGCGTGTAGGTGTTTTTTTGGGTATGCACTAACAGTTGAACGGCCATACTCAATACCGATTCTTACTTCTCCGTTCCTGCACGCTTGAAAACACCTCATGAATAAAAACTATAATTTACCTAAAATAAATTGCAATAATTTTCGTTTTTCTTGCAGTCAGAAATTTTTCAACAGGCATTAGCAGATTTGGGATCAGATGTTTATAGTATAGATGAAGGTTTTGATACAATGCAATCTTTTATGTGCCACTTGTACGGCTTAAAAAAAACAGCTGATGTCAACCGAGCTAGAATAGAAATCTTCAATAAAACGTACAAATTATCTGATATATCCCAGCCCTTCTCTTTGAGCGTACGTAATTATGACGCCTGTAACTTGCCACCGTGCCAATCGGAGTTACTGCAGCACTTATTAAGAACGAGATATATTGCATGCTTGTGGAGGAATGCATACAAGTCAAACATCGTCCACATGTCACCAAAAGATTATGGATGGAAAGACTCAACTGGAAAATTGGAGATGACCTGGTTCGTTGGGGATCAATTACCAGAAGCTTATGAAGATGTTACCATAACACCAGATATCTTAGGGAATTCAGGTATAATAATTTGTCAATTCTATAACAACACACTTTTCACTAGATTTGTTAAAAAATATTGTCAATCACTTCTTGTTGCAGATGGGCAAGATGCAGAAGGAATTGACGACCAAGGCGAACCGGACTTGTTGTATGATGATAGTTCCACGGATGAAAATGAAGAATAAAATACATATTTTACGCTTATAATAATATGTTTTTACTATTATATATTTTTGGTTGACTGTGCATCTCATAAACGAAATTATTTTTTTAAACTATCAGATTAAGAAAACCCCTCCAGATAATCGTCAGATTATGGAATAGCACGACCAGGGCATTGAGATGAACCTTCTGTATGAAAATCTGACGCGCTCGAGTAAATCCAAATGGCGTTTTTTTGCATCTTCAAGAAGACCCACTTAACATCCGTTGTAAATATCTGACGCGCTCGAGTAAATTTTTTTTCACCCATTTTTGACCCTTCCGTACGCCCACCCCCACCATGCAAACCGGCAGAATAGCATATATCGCCCATCAGAAACACGTTTGATTTATTCAGTATCAATATCTGATGCGCTCGAGTAAATCCATCTAACTGTTTTTTTACATTTAGGGAAGCCTGTAGATCCTCCACCCACCCCTGGAAGGAAAAACACCACATTACCTTTTTTTCTTCCTATCATATAACACTAGTCTACAAGGAAAAGTATCCGAAATAATTTAAACTAATTTCTGCTTCTCTGTCCATGCAAAATTCGGATTGATAACTAAAATTCATTTATTAGTTTGAGTTTTTACGATAATCGTATCTTTCGTGTTTAATGGAACTACCCACATTTAACTTCATAATGTTTTGACATTTACATAGTTAGTTTGTATCAAATATTCGAAATATTGTGATTTAGTGCTATTTTCTCTTAAATTAAGCGATATAGAAGTGTTAAAAGTAAAAAGTATAATACTATTTTATAGCAAAATGTCTCGAAAATGTGTTAATAATCCCGACAATTTTTGTTATATCTGCGGTGAGGTGATATTTAATAAACAAAGGTGTTGTATATCGCCTATAATAAAAGAAGCCTATTTTTACTACTTTAACGAGAACATCAAACACCAGGATAAAAGCTGGGTTCCACATTTCTGCTGTAATCCATGTGCTACAGGTTTGAGAAATTGGCTGAATGGCAAAAAAACATCATTTCGTTTTGCAGTGCCAATGCAGTGGCGAGAATCGACAAATCACGTAAGTGATTGTTATTTCTGCCTGACGACTCATGTATTTGGAAAAGGCAAGGGTGTTTCTAAAAAAAAGAAGAGTGCCATAACATATCCATAACATATCCAAATATACCATCAGCTACTCGTCCTCTACCACACAGCGATCTTCATCCGATCCCGAAGCGTCTTCACATCGGTGACGACGAAGATGAAATCAAGGGAAGTTCACCATCAATTTCGTCAATGTCAGAATACGAGGTACCTAGTACATCAACACAGCCACACAGGATAACACAAGCTGAATTAAATGATCTCGTAAGGGACTTAGAATTGCCAAAGAACAAAGCAGAACTTTTAGGTTCAAGATTGCAACAATGGAACCTTTTACAAAGTGGTGTAGTTATAACATCTTTCCGTAACAGACAAAAACATTTGATGCAATATTTTGAAATGGCTGAAAGTTTAGTTTTTTGTAAAGATGTCCAGGGTTTGATGGGATCTCTTAACATTACATATAAACGGAAGAATGGAGACTTTTTATAGACAGCTCTAAATTAAGTTTAAAAGCAGTATTGTTACATAACCAAAATATTTTACCATCGATCCCTATTGGTCATGCAGTCCATATGAAAGAATCTTATGATAACATGAAAACCCTTTTGCTGCAGATAAAATATAATGATCACCAATGGCTAATTTGCGGAGATTTAAAAGTCGTAGCTATTCTACTTGGACTACAATTAGGCTATACGAAATTTTGTTGCTTTCTTTGCGAATGGGACAGTCGTGACAGAAAGCAGCATTATACAAAAAAAGTGTGGCCTCATCGTCAGTCACTTCAGCCTGGGATGAAAAATGTTCAAAATAACCTTTTAGTTGACCCACAAAAAGTGTTACTTCCACCATTGCACATAAAACTAGGGCTTATGAAAAATTTCGTAAAAGCAATGAACAAAAATGGAACTGCTTTTCACTACCTTCGCCAGAAATTTCCAAGATTAAGTGAGGCTAAAATAAAAGAAGGTATATTCGTTGGTCCCCAAATAAGAAATTTATTAAAAGACGAACACTTCGACACTATTTTGGAAGGCAAAGAAAAAAAAAAGCCTGGGACAATTTTCGCCTCGTGACAAAAAACTTCTTGGGAAATAAGAAGAGCGACAACTACGCTGAACTTATTGAAAATATGTTGTCATCTTACCAAGAACTGGGTTGTAACATGTCCCTGAAAATCCACTTTTTACATTCTCATTTGGACTTCTTTCCGGATAACTGTGGGGCCTTTAGCGATGAACATGGGAAGCGCTTCCACCAGGACATCGCTAACATGGAAAAACGATATCAGGGCAAGTGGAACGTTTCAATGTTAGCGGATTACTGCTGGACTATTCATCGAGATACTCCAGAAGCAGAGTACAAAAGGGCAGCGAAGAAACCACGTCGCAATTCTACTAATGAATAAAATAACGGTATAATTTCTGTTATTTTTTCAAAAAACTTTAAAATTTTTTTTTTAAGAAATGGAAACTAATTAAAAAAATATAATTGTAATTTCGTATGCAGTATGTCAACATAAATAAAAAAAGCTACTTACACTAGAAAATACTTTTTCAAAATCAAAATTTGTATACTAGTGTAATCTTCAAAATCCAATACGTCCCCACGACGCTCGAGTAAATCCCGATTTAGCATCGTGGGCTACCCTACTATTACGCATCTTTGATAATAAGGAAACGACATTTTGACAAGTTTTGACAATTTTGCTCTGCGTTATTTAATGTTTATTATTTGTTATGAAAATGAAGCTCATTATCTAAAAAACCATATAAGTCTAAATTTCAAACTTTTGAAAATTAGAAAAAATTACCAACAATTTACAATTAGAAATTTTTATTAGAAAGTTGGTGAAAGTTTCAAGTGTCTGAGAATTCGCGTGGACAATTTTTTTTGTGACACAAAAAAAAAAATATTCGAACATAGAGTGACTTACACAAGTGCTCACGTGTTGTTTTTTTTTTTAATTTTCGAAACATTTTCATGCTTTTTTGTTATTTTTCTATAAAAATATTGTCCAAGCTTTAGACAAAACCATAAAAATTTCAAACTTTATACAAAATTTAGGAAAATGTTCATACAAATTTCGAGCTTTTCATTACAACATTTTTTTGTACGCCGTTTTATAATCCATGCAATTTTAATCTCTATTTGAGTAATTACTATCCAGTGGGCTGTGTTCAGTCGTAAAGGACAAGTTTCCGAGCTGCACGGTTCATGAGAACAGAGAGCGTCAAACGAAAACGTGAAAAATGTCGCTATCAGTGTTGCCAGAATATTCTGAGGCTTATAGCTAAATTCTTCGAAAAAAAGAGCTAAAAAAATTTGTTCCGTATTCGCCAAACAAAATAGCTCAAATATTTTTCTTCAAAAATAACTAAATAAACGTTTATTTTAAACGGGGTTACATAAAGTAACACGATATTTGTATGTCTTTAAGAATTGGATTATTATAACGCAAACAAATATGAACTGAAAATTTTACATACATTGAATTGGAGTAGTAGAATACCTAATAATTGTGACTAAGTAGTAATTGTTTTTAACTTTTTTGTTCAAATCTGCAATTCCATTCCTAAAATATAAAAATATCCTTGGTTTAGTTTCACATTTGTATTATCTCGATGCACCAATGAACCAATGTGAACAAAACTAGGCGGTTGATTATAATGAATAATTAGTAAAGATGAAACGAGCGATTCGATTACATTACAACATAATACCACCGTGCGACAGTCAATTTTGCACACAAATAAATCAATATATTCGCGAAACTATGGCCAAATATAGAAATACTGCGTTTTTAGTTTTTTCCCTTTAATGTCAGGATTTTGTAAAGGACTTTGATATTTGCAAAATATGATTATTTCAAAAACTCTGTGCAATGTAGAAAAACATCAAATTCCACTCTTTTTGGGACTGCCAACGGAGCTGTTGAATAAAAGGCGTGATTTCTAAATTGCACTTCTTCGTTTGTTAACAGAATGCTTTGTATCGTATTCGCACATTCACAGCTCAAGGGTGAAAAGAAAACCATTTCCCTATTTATTTTTCAGAAGTTCTCCGATCTCTTATTACGACTTCTGAGCGCAAATGATAAACGCTATATATTACATATCAACGTATGTATACATATATTTAACTGCAATTAATCAGCGCCTTCAACAGCTTTGCCAATTCAACACTCGAAAATGTGTTTTGCCATAAATTAGGCCGGCCTGACTAATTACGACAAACACGCTGAGTAAGTACATATATAAAACGCGTACCTGCAAATCACAAGCGTTAACCATCCACCGACGGTAGGCAAATAAAACTTATTTGGAAGTAATCTGCAAAAAATATTCACCAAATTTTCATAACGAGTGCAAGTATGTACATTAATCATATGGCATTTGCAGGTGAGGGTGTATTCGAGATATATACTTATGAAGACAGCATTAGTTTCACTTGAACACGACTGTCTGGCGCTGACTGCGTCATTTCCGTCTGAGTAGGTGCTGCCGTTAGATAAGGAAAGGCGACTGGTGAATTATTTAGGAAAGTGAAAGAGGCATGACTCAACAGCGGAACAGTGATACTCACTAATGGAAAGTGTCACGCCGTTTTCAAAAGATATGAATTTATTGTGCAGTAGTACGTAAAAAGTACATTCATCCAAATATTTAACTGAAATGCACTTCCCCACTAATCAATCATATTTTCTGGAGTTGAAATATGAAACAGTCCACTTTTCTGGAGATCACATAGAACTTTTCCATTCAACCAAAATACTCGCCAAGCATTTGAATACCCACAATGAAAAATACCAACTCAAAGGAGTGAAAAAACATTGTATCGAACTGACACACCAGCTGCTGCAATTTACTCGATTAACGTCACTCAAAAAGTCGCAGACGCAGGCGCGGCCAAGTGTAAGCTGATCCTTTAGCCACCAATGATCCGAAATCGAAGAGTCAATAGTGTTTGCCGCACATTGTCTAACCTGTCGTCATCAATTTTCGAATTTACAATTCAAAACCTCCGAAAAAATAACGGTCCCGCCCATTAAAATGGAAAGAAAGATAACACCAACAAAAAATACCTAACGTACCAACAAAAACGAGAATTGCGTGGCAGATGCGCCTATAACCAAGAGATATGCAAGTCCGTCTGTACCAGGGTAGCCAACTCATTTTTGAGAATTCCCCGATTTCGATTAAGAAATTCCCCGATTTTGCCCGAAATTTCGTAAAATTCCCCACCCATAGATATCGCCTTATTAAAAAATATATATATATTGATATATTTCCGGTCTTTCTGTTTATTTTATTTCTAAATGTAATTTTTCTACGTATTCATAAATCAAAACAACCTTTTGTAAGGTTAGTTATCAAATAGAGAATAAACAAGTATTTAATTTTTAAGCAAAAAAACAAAACCGACTTCAATTCTCATATAAAAATTTAAGATTATCGTTAATTTCTTTGTGATCTAATGATCGGATTTAAACCAAATTAGTATGTGAAAAGAAGAATTATAGAAATCGGTAAACCTGGTCCAAAGTTATGCGGTAACATACATAAAAGAAAAATATTCCGACGAACTGATAACCTTCTCGTTTTTGTGAAGTCTGTAAAAAATGTACATATAATACTTACATACAAACTGTGGTAGAAGCAAGTTTAGTCGCCCCAAATTTTGACCAGTTTTCACAATTATTATTTTTTGTTATTTAATTTGCGTTATTTTTTATAAAAATATAGTTCATTCTCCAATAAAAACCGTATAAATCCAAGCTTCACACTTTCTGCAGTATTAAAAAAATTAACAAACTTTCGTAAAAATTTCGAGCTTTTTGACTCGATTCCCTAGAAAGATTTCGGGTATGCAGTATTGTAGCACACTCAGTTCTAGTATAATAGAGTACAGGTTTCAAGTGGCTGAAAATCTTCCTTTTAGAGTTTTGTTTGGTGTTGATTGCGATTTTCTTCCATATAAAAATAAATTGTTTTATTCACTATGGGAAAGCAAATACGACAAAGAAAATTCTAAAAAATCAAAGGTTATTTGTTTAAGTGGCAGGGACGCAAAATGAGTACTTTTAGTTGCAGTTGTATTTTGTATTTCATTGTGAAATTAGTGAAGCAAAAAAGAAAAAAAATAGTCATACCTAATTCCTCACAAAAAAAAAAACCAGTTATCCCCCGATTCCCCACGTAAACTGAAATTCCCCACAAAAAACGGTCCATTCCCCGATTCTCCACGCAAACTGAAACTCCCCGAAAATCGAGGAATTCCCTACGAGTTGGCTTCCTTGGTCTGTACATACATAAATTGATGGTCAAAAGTCAGCTGTATTTTGTGCTCGGTTGCTTATTACGAATTCGGTGGAAGAGAAAAAAAAATACTAAATCCTTAAAACGTATTTGCCCAAATTCTTTTCGATTCTTTTTTATGACAAAGCGCGCTGAGGGCGTAAGCCGGCGATTTATTTCGAAATAAAAAAACGCAATACAGAGTATCGGGCGTAAGATCGCCTCGAAAACAACGAAACGAAACAAAAAAAGGTAATGTGGCAGACATTGAATGAGCGGCGCAGCCACGCGCAACGACTGCTAAACGATGGGTAGGTAATTGGGACAGCGGTTTGGTATAGCCGATGCTCTTCAATTGGGGCACCATCGACGTGCTGGCCACTTTACGATTTCAACTGAGGACAGGTGAATTTTGTGGCTTTACTGCATGACTGAAGATGCCAGGTACGATTTATTCCTTTAGAATTATGAAATTATTTGGTTTCGTATTGTTTAGCGTACAAAAACAGCTTGAAAAAGACCAAATTGTTCGCCTGATATTTATGCAATTGCGGTCTCCACTCGTGATCATAATTATTACATGTACTTATTGTTACGATTGTTTCGGTGAACGTGCGTTCATGGTTCATAAAAGTCACTGTGTCCTTTATTATGTACATATATGCTGTTATTAGTATTATATGTGTGTATGTATGTATGCACCAATGTACCTACACCCTTACCCTTCCATCCTTGACCACAGGTCGTGTGTGCCTGGGAGAAGCAGAGTTTGGATAGTGTTAGCTATACAAGATCTTTATCAGCTACTTATGTATGTATGTCTGTATGTATGTAGTAACAGAAAATCAAAAGGACTGGCTTGCTTGTTTTGATCTTCATGTAAAACGTGTAATTAGATTGGATGATCGTTATCGCACTGCTTTCGTTTAAAAGGTTCAGTTTCCATCAATAAGTTTAGATGCCTCGATTCTCTTGTTTTTAGTAAGAACTCCTTTTGGATTTCATTTTCAATCAGCATCTGTTGCTTTCCAACTTTGCCATCCAACCGTTTGACTGACTTCTATTCTGAGAATTTCTGTAGCCGCTGCTCCAAAATGCATCTCCACTTTGTCAAGGGGAGCCTGTCTTTGGCATTTTAACAAGCTGTTAGTTAACTTTGAAATTTATTAGCTGTCATTTGGTGGTGTATGGCGAGGAATGCGCGGATTGCTGTGTATTCCAAACATGCTACTCACTTACATACCAGAGAAATTTTTATGCCAGCATCTGTTTTACCAGTTATTGAAGCTGATACATACGCACATAGAGTAGGTAATGTTATTCACGTTTCATTAAATTACTGCTGCTGGAATTTAAATAAAAAAAATATAATAGCTTAAGGCCCACTTGCAGAACATCCAGAGTTAAATATATAAATACAGAGTTCAGTAGCTAAGAGTTAAATTTTTACATTACTAAACCCGACAATGTCTTGCAGCATTGAAAACTGACTCAGAGTTAAGTTACC
>NW_023458559.1:20329921-20360232 GCF_013731165.1 Rhagoletis pomonella | reverse complement strand
TCATTTATGTATCAAATCCACGCCATGGTAGTTGAAAATAACACTGCGGTCATGAACATCTTCAGCTCATTTCTCTGCAAATTGGCCAGCGACACTTCTCCACTGCACACTTTCGGTGAATATAAATCGCATATACATACATATTTTTTTACGCAAGACTGACCGAAACCTCGATTTGAAGTCGGTGTTTTTAACCGACTTCCCAAAAAGGAGGAGGTTATCAGTTCGTCGGAATATTTTTTTTTTATGTATGTTACCGCATAACTTTGGACCACGCCAACCGATAATTCTTTTTGCATCAGAAAGGTAGTGTCTCAGAGGTGGTCCCATACTAATCTGGTTAAGATCCGATCAGCGGATCATGAGATATATATATATATATTTTTTTTTTTATATGGGAGTTGAAGTCGGTTTTTTTTTTTGCTAAAAATTACTAGTCATATTCTGCTGTAGGTGGTCCCATATTCGAATTCAGTCGCACATACATATGTAGCTTTAAATGATAATATAAATTTTCCATCTTCCTTTTATTTGTCCTGAATTCAAAAAATGGTGATGGTTTCGCACGCAGAAGTCCGCGATAGTGGGAAAAATTTTGACTGCGATTCACCTGATAGAGTTCAGAAGAGATTCTTGTGCGTACGGTTCAAATCTCAGCTGACAACGTCCGGATATTTATATCCACGTATCCTGTGGGTAGCGTCCGAAAACCCGTTTGGGAGCGAGCTAAAGTGAGAAGGCGTAAAACTTTGCGTACGCTGTGTTTGGGTCCCGCCACAATAAAATCCCGCGGAATAAAAAAAAGTAAAAAGCCTTACATGAGACCCCATTTTTTGATGACGACCACGGAAAACGTATGAAGCAAGGCATGGTAAGCTTGGAGGCCTACGACGTCTACTACAGTTCCCACGTAAAGGACCGCAAATTCGGTGTTGGCTTTGTGGTGCGCGAGAGACTCCGTCTGCTCAAGTACAATCCGCATCAAGCCTAGATTCTTAAACATCTCGCTCACCTGTGCCCATGCCTCGACTGAAGAGGTCAAGGATCTCTTCTATGAGCGGTTGGAGTGTACATGTGTGATATAAAAATCGTGCTTGGCGATTTCAATGCCAAGGGGGGCAAGGAAGGCGTCGTGAGGCTGATCGACTTCGCCGGGGCCTGAAACATGATATTATACAGTACTAAGTTTAAGCATAAAAAAATCTATCAAGCTGCACGGCTGTCTCCAGATCGAAAAACGAGAAACCAAATCGACCATGATGTGATAGACGGAAGGCACACTTCCAGTGTTTTGGACGTACGTACACTCCTAGGGCCAAATATCGGCTCGGATCTTATCGCAGCCAATATAAGCACCCTCCTCTGTGCACCAAAAAATAGGCCCCAACATTGCAAGGAAGCTTAACCTTGAAATGATGCAATCACAACAGATGGCCAATTTATTCGCCATTTGCCTCTCACACCTGCTCTGTGAGCGCACTCTTCAACAACGAACCCGAGCTCCCAGTCGATGACGATGGAGGCGGTGTCCTACCTACAGACTATGACGAGGTACGGAGCTGACGGTCTACTATCCGAGCCATGCTTGAATACTGGAATTAAAGTGTGCTCTGCCCAATCCACAAGAAAAGGCGATCCCGCTATACGTGTCAACTACCGCGGGATCAGCTTTCTAAGCATAAATTACAAGGTCTTGTCGAGTGTAATATGTGACAGACTGAACCGTCAACGAACTGATTGACCTTATCAGTGTGGCTTTAGATTTGTGACACCCACCATAGATTAGGCATTCACAATACGCCAAATTTTGGAAAAGAACCGCGAGAATAGGATCGACACACACCAGCTATTTGTCGATCTAAATTCCGCTTTCAACAGCACGAAAAGAAGTCTTTATGCCGCGATGTCTGAATCAATATTGAATCCATATTCAGACATCGCGGCATAAAGACAACTTATTTTCTTTTTGGTTGTTTGTGTTTCCGACAGGGTAGGAGTATGATGTATTGTGGAACGATTTTCCGTCATCCCTGGTCAAATTTGGTTTGGAGACAAACCGGTTTCGGCGTTGTGCCATCTTCAGTGTAATTTTTCGTTCGAACGAGTCAGAACGAAAAATGACACTGAAGATGGCACAACGCCGAAACCGGTTTGTCTCCAAACCAAATTTGACAAGGGATGACGGAAAATCGTTCCACAATACACAACTTATTTTGGTGATATCGAAAACGGAATTTAAATCGACAAATAGCTGGTGTGTGTCGATCCCCGCGAAATCATATGGCTGTGTAAAATGACATTGAGCAAAACCATCATCGGCCGCTGTTCTGTAGTGACTAACAGTGCGCGCTACCACTCTGCAGGGCCTGGGTTCAATTCCGATTCAACCCAGCATCAAAAAATAAGAAACAAAAAAGTTTTTTTTTAAGGCTGGTCGCCCCTCGGCAGCCAATAGCAAACCTCCGAGTTTATGCCATGAAAAACAGGTTCTCATAAAAATACAATCGCCATTCGGAGTCGGCGTAAAACTGTAGGTCCTTCCACTTTGTGTGACAACATCAAGGCGCACGCCACAAATCGGAGGAGAAGCTCTGCCAAACACTAACATATGTGTAATCGCCAATCCATTAATACCATCAACTTCATTAGAATTAGGAAGGACCGCTTCGAGCCGTTTGATATCAAATAAGACTCAGACAAAGTGACTCCTTTTCATATCGTCGTTTAAAATCGCGTATCAGCAAAATGCAAAACCACGTATGAGAAATTTTTTTAGAAATTATTTTCTAGAGTGTAAAAACACTCATATTTCAAAATGGTTCTTTTTTTTATAAAGCAATCGCATTTCTGGCTAGTATATTTCAGGACGAATGGGTAAAGATTGAGCCAAGAGCTTGTGTGAGCAAATCCAATCTTTGGCAGCCAATGTCAGTTACGCGGTTTTGCAGAATGACGATACGCGGTTTTGTACTTTAAACGACGATATGATTTCTTTCTTGAAAGGGCCTCCCTTTGCGCCCGATCGCTGCGTGGCCTAGTTGGCGACATCTTTTACTCTGCTACTTCTTTTTACTCATGACACCAGTTGTTACTCTCGGTTGATTACCAGTTGTTCTCTCGGGCTCGCTACAATCCGATTACTTCATCGGCGGCGATAGTATTTGTTGGAGGTTGCTCTCAGGGCGGTATGCGGGTCGAGTGGCGAATAAATCGGCTGTCTGTTTTGACTGCAAATTTTCAACGTTGAGCTTTCTTCGAGTTGCTGGACTCACATTTTTTATTGCATCATCATATATGATTTCGTATGTTAGTATATACATTAGGGTGGTTAAAACAAAAAATAAAGCCGGCATTTCAATGCTCCTACCCCCTAGGATTGTTCTATACCGAAAAAATATAACCTTGTTTTTTTTTTTAGTTTGAAAGCAAAATTTATTTAGAGGTATATTTTATATGGGAAATAAAATTTTCGTAGAAGTGGTATAGAATTCTTGATAGTCAATATTTTTCGATCAGAAAACTCTGTTTCTCTCCAGAAGACTTCCAGAAATAATACCCAATTGTTTATTCAACCAGTTTTGAATATAAACTATTTTTATAGGTCCCCCAAAAACCCACAAAAAGTCAATGGCTATAGAACAATCCTAAGGGTGAGAGCATTAATATTCCGATTTTACGTGTTTTTTTGACCACTGAAGTATATATAGTTTAGAATAAATTTGTAGTCAGATTCATGTATAGATCTATTAGAAGATTTTAAAGCATATATCGTTATCTAAAGGTGAAAAGGTGACAAGTCCATTTTTTTGAAAGTGTTCAGAACTGCGAAAAATAGATGTAGTATCGCATTATCTGTCATACCAAAACTGAAATTAAAAAACTGGAACTGGCATTTTTTTAATTACATGATTAATATAATGATTTGATTATTTTAAATTATTTTTGATTATTTTCAATTGCATGTTTAATATAATTATTTGATTATTTTGAATTGTTTTTGATTTTTTTAATTATACGATTAATATAACTATTTTTTTTTTTTTTTTTTAATTTTATTTTAACTTGTGAATGATATATTGTACAATGCTCGGGAATGTAGTTTCTGTGGTTAATATTGTAGTGTGAACGATATATAAAAAATTAGCAAATTAAAAGTTCAAAATGTAATATCTTGAAAATAAAAACAAAAAAGCGAAATAAATTTAACAGCATTTTAAAGTCTTTGTATAGAAAATCGAAGAAAAAGGAACAATCCCGCGCCTTCGTCTTGGCCTGCAGACTGTATCGGAGATACAGCCGCTAAATTTAAACGTGGAATACGTGGTGTGGTTAAGAGCATATCCAAGTCAAAAGCGAAAGCATACACTAAGTAAAAATATCGATAGCAAAATCGATAAAAAAATCGATGAAAATATCGACATCAAAATCGATAATAGTATCGATAGCAAAATCGATAAAAATATCGACTACAAAGTTGATTACAAAATCGATAACAAAAGCGATAAAGATATCAAAAACAAAAGCGATAACAATATCGATAGAAAAATCGATAAAAATATCGGTAAGAAGACCGATAAATATATTGATAACAAAATCGATAAAAATATCGACAACAAAATCGATAGCAAAACCGATAATAATATAGGTAGCAAAATCGATAGCAACACCGATAACTAAATCGATAAAACAACCGATAAAAAAATCGATAAAAAATATCGATACCAAAATGGAAAAAACGGCCCGAAAATATCGATAGCAAAATCAGTAGCAAAATCGATAAAAATATCGATAACAAAAGCGACAAAAATATCGATAGCGAAATCGTTAACAATCAGTAAAAATATCGATTACGAAACTGATAAAAATATCGACGACAAAATCGATTAAAATATCGACAACAAAATCTATAAAAATACCGATAACAAAAGCGATAGCAAAATCGATAAGAAAATCGATAAAAAACTGATAAAAATATCGATACGAAAATCGATAAAAATATCGATAATAAAATCCATAACAAAGTCGATAACAAAATCAATAAACATATCGACAACAAAATCGGTAAAAAATATCGGTAATAAAATCGATAAAAATATCGATCATTATATCGATAAGTTCCGAAAATATCGTTAGCAAAATCAACAACAATATCGATAAAAATTTCGATAACACACTCGATAAAACTATCGATCACAAAACCGACAAGATATCGATTATTATATCGATAAGTCCCGAGATCCCGAAAATCTCTAAAATCCCTAAATAGTTCCCAGATTGAGTATCTGTGCCTCTATCTATGTATATCCTTTTCTCTAAAACTAGCTTTATTTTAATCCTTCTTCCTCTATACTTTTATCGGTATCCTCATCGCCATCTTTTTCTTTAAAAAGTGCAGTAAAATTCTTTTATGTTTATCATTTTCTTCATGTACATATCGCCCTTCACCTTTGCCCTTACATATGGAAAATGTTTAAATTTACCTTAGTCTTATTTTTTTTATCTTTACGCAACTTTGTTTTATTTTTTATTACCTTTACCTTTATCATTTTCTTTATCTATGTGTCTATGTACGTACTCACCTTTACTTTTATTCTTGGATTAATATTTTTCTAAGGGCCGGTTACTCAATGTCTGGTTAACACTAATCTGCGGTTAAACATCGTTATCGACGTCTTCGACTCCATGCATACAACAGGGAGTCTGTAACGTCGATAACTATGTTTCACAATGCGAAGCCGCGTATCAGCAAAATGCAAAACTACGTATGAGAAGTTGTAGAAATTATTTTCTAGAATGTAAAACCACTCATATTTCAAAATGGTTCTCTTTTTTATAAAGCAATCGCATATCTGCCTAGTATATTTCAGGACGAATGGATAAGGATCTAGCCAAGAGATTGTGTGAGCAAATCCAATTTTTGGCAGCCTATGTGAGTTACGCGGTTTTGCAGAATCACGATAAGCGGTTTGTACTTTAAACGACGATATATAATATGTATAAACATATATAGATCACTAAAAAATAGAAACAGATCCACATTAACTGCAATCCACATAGCGCACACCGTCTTCAAAAGAGTCACAACGCAAAATTTTGCATTTTTGACATTATGCGCCAAAAAAGTACACAGAGCTTTTATTTACCTTTCAGCAAAAGCTGGAGCAAATTTTTGTTATAATTTGTTAAAAAAAAACTTAAGCTAAAGTCGCCCTTGCCCATATGATTAGCATGTGCTACAAAATAGTTTTTCGAATTTTCTGACGAACGTATTATTTTGAGTTGTGACTCTTTTGAAGACAAATATTGCGCCATCTGTCGCACATTACGCACACATACATACTTTTTGTCTCCTTCCCTCACTTCCAACGCATGCACGTGTTTGCAAAACGATGACGAAGTGATTTTGTATGGGAAATAATTTATACCCATATATTTGAATCAAATAAACATACTTAGAAAATATCAACCAATACTTCTCATATACCAAACGAAAGGAAAACTTTTGTATTTTTGATTAAAGAAAACAGAGTCAAAATCATTCGAGCGGTTTTCGAGCATTTTGTAATAAAAAAATTCGCAAATTTTTTCAAAAATTTTTTGCCTTAAAATGCTCAATATTTGTTTAATTTATATAATATCTGTACACGATAATATTTCTATTGCTCCAAAGAATCTATATCCCGAAAATTTACGTTATATCTGCAAATAATAAGCTGCTGGAGCACTTTAATGGCTCACAATTGACCCCAAAATAAATCAATGTTTACCGTTCTTTTTACGACAGAAACCGAATTGGTTACTTACAAGAATGAATCTGTCGATAGGTTTGGAATTTTTTCTTTGAAACGCCATACTTTTCTTTGAAATCGATGTATTAGTTCTCGTGCAATATGCGTTTTCGTGAAGCTCTAAAAATTACAAATACAACATTTCAGCATAGCCTCCATATCGAAACGTAAGACGTATTCTACGTCAATATAATTTCGATGGATAAAAAAAATTTACTCCACCTTTCAAATCGCCTTCAACTTAGGGGGTCTCAATTGTTTTAATGTTTTTACCTGAAAACAGTATGAGGTGAACTTTCTAAGAAGTTTTAAACAGATATTTTTGGTGTTCTTGCATCAAGGAATCCTGTTAAATGGTAGCAGGAACTGAAAAAGCTATTTTGTATATTGTTTTAAGTTCATTATATGCTTTTTTAGTTCAAAAGAAAGACAAAAAATCTAAAATTTTAATATACATACATACCTACATATGTCTATATGAAAGATCTGCTTCAATGTGTCCTCTAAAAAAATGCTTTTTAGAAGTATTAATGAATAGCAAAGACAGTTGATATTGAAAATGCTTATGAGAAATCATTTCTTACTTGTAAACTACAGTACAAGTATTTACTCGTACAGTGAATTTGGTTTCAGTTACTTAATACTAACTTATAAAAATTTGCTTGCCAAACACAACTTCATCTATTTGGAAAAATAATTAAAAATAATCATATTATTAGAAAAAATAAAATAATTGAAGATAATCAAATAATTAAAAACAATCAAATGATTAAAAACAATCAAATAATAAAAAATAATCAAATAATTAAAAATAATCAAATAATTAAAAAAACAATTTGATTAATTTTGATTATTTGATTATTTTTGGCTATTTTTTTTAATGGAAATTAATCATGATTATTTCTGATAATTATAATTAATTATTAATTATTAATGGCTGGGTTATGTAAGAAAATTAAAATTATCATTAAAATTAAGAAATGCAAAAAAAATGATTACTAATCGTAATGGAAATTTAAAAGCTTTGCTCTATATTCACTCCCTTTTAAAAAGATTTGCTGCAAAACTACATACGTACTAAAATTTTTTCAAAAAAGAGTAATTAAGGAGCGTCAAATTTTCATGAAACTTTCAAAAAGTTTGGAATTCGGGTTTTTTGAGTTTTTGTTGTAGTATTAGCCATAATTTTTCATAGCGTTATTTCCAAAAGGTTTCGAGGAGCCCTTTAGTCGGAGGAGAAAGGGAGGCAGGTCAATGAATTCTTTGGTCTTTGCACTTTGGTCAAGCCCCATAATTTTTTTGCACCAGCCTCCAATTCAAATTTTTATAAAATTTTATAGATTTTCTGAGGAACATAGAGATCAACATGCATCAATTTAGGAAAAATCGAATGATGATACTCGAATTTTTTTAATCGATTAAGGGATCGAATCCGAACTAAAAAATCGACAAAAATAGGAAGGGCTCGATTAATCGATTTAAAATGGCATCTTTAGTCTCCACATGCACGGTATCAGAACTCAAAGAAAAGTTCAATTTTTTCTCTGTGCCAGTGTAATCACTTTTTTGTGCTAAATTAAGAAATTTAAATATGCATATTCTAACTTAATATATTAGGGGCCTTCATCTAAAGTGATAAACTGCTGATAAATGTATCATATTGATAAATGCACTGTCAAATTTTTTACGGAAATCTATTTAACCAAAGTTTATGACTTTATCAAACGATTTTGGTAGATAAGTGTATAAATTTCAGCAAAATTCAAGCCTGGCGGGTTGCCAGCTGGGCGCTTTTGCTACCAACGCATGAAAAGGAAATGAAAACAATGGACGAGGTAAGAATAGCCGTTATCGATACGCCACTTCGCGCTCGCTATGTTTGAGTTCGGGTCGCTTAAAGAAGAATTTTGCATGTGAAAGGAACAACAAAGTTAGCTAGCACGGATAGACGATAGCGAGTTTGGTTGTACCTCATTGAGTTCGTTCGTTTCGCCACTCGCTAACTGTTGGCGAATCGATGACGGCTAATGAAACGTAACTAGCCATATAAGTTAAATAATAAACAACAATTTTATGCAATTATTTACGTTCACGTAAGAATGCGGATAAACTGATAAACTTAAGCAATTTATCCCTTTATATCTTTAGATGCCGACCCCTATTCTTAAAACCCCTTTGCAAAACTTTTTTTTTCTTGCTAGCGTCCATTATTGTTTACTTTCACATTTGTAATTTCTTCTATTCTTCGCAAAAATAATCGATACAGCTAGGTTGGACACGGGAAAGTTATCGGTTTAATCTGAAATTATTTTATAATTACAGATTAACGAGGGTGGAATTTTGTGTGGCTCGAAAATGAGGATAACCTCTGCATATGTAAACATCCTTTGAGCTCAGTATCCCTTCTGTGTACGATTCCTATCATACTCATTTGAGATTGCCGAGGCCGAAAGAATGGAGCGAAGAGTAAAATTTGTAGGCGTTTTCAATTGCATGTAACTCAAGTATTGTATTACATTCAATACCAAAGTAACTAAAATTCGTATTATGTAACCACAAAATAATTTTTCCAAGAATATGGTCAAAGCAAAAAGCCGCCTATTTTCGTTTGTCGTGCACTTGTTAAGCGGGTAGGAGACAAGTGCAGTAGATCAACTGCGGTAAATACTATTTCCACAATAAGGATGCATGCGCATGTGTGAAAAGTTACAGGATAATCAAGAAGGATCAGTTGTACGTAGCCAATAGTGTGGGCGCAAAAATTCCTATACGCAGCAGGATACCACATGGCGGCATGCATCATGGACAGTGACACAAACTGGAGGGACTTAAAAAGAGACAAATTACACACATTCAATCGGCGGCTTTCCTTATCTACAAAGAAACTCTAAATAGTTATTGAATTGACGTGCAACGGAGATGCGGAATTTCTTGCATTATAGATTTCACAGGAATTATCAAAAGAGGTGAGCAAATCATGGGTAGTAATTTGATAAATATGTGGAGGTGTTTCCGTTAGAAAGACATTGCCTCACAAATATCGAAAGTGAATTGCAATATCAATACATATTTATTAGGCATTGGTCTGTTACTCCCAAATTCAGTAATTGATGATAATTTGTCACATCACAAACCATTAGCAGAATTTTTTATGGTTTTAAATCAGTGGTCGGCAAAAATAAATGTGAGATTGTGTTGGTGAGCGCAGAGCAATTTGAGCTACAGTGGTGTAAAAGCGAATCGCAAGGAGTAAAGTAAAAGTAATTTAAAGTAAAGATATTGTGTTTTTTCTTTACAAAATGATTATAATATGTATGTAGGGTTGGGGCACCTTCCAAAATGTTTCCTCTTGCCGAAAGAGGTGCGGATACCAAACTTTACGTTTCTAATGCCTGGATTATAATGGAAGTAATGGAACGGAATTCAACGATTATAATGCATATGAACGCAATGTAAAACGGAAGCATCTAAAATCAATAGCTCCTTACGAATTCGCCGCGATTTGTTACGATTCGCCCCGTGCATTATAACCAAGGTATAAGTATAAATTTAGAGCATACCCAATTTGCCACAGGGCGAAGATGACGTCGTTACGACGTCGCTCTGGCGAAGTCGTTGTGGTGAACTCGAAATGACGTCGTTATGACGTCGTTCTGGTGAAGTCGATTGGGTTTCTTCGAACCCACAAGTTTTTTTAGGAACCTTTGGTCTGGGTTGGACAAGGCCCACACCCCCTTATTATTTATCTAAGTATAAATAAAAGTCATTCATTTGGATAGTAAACCGTTTTTATTATGGCAATTTTTCATTATGACAGAACGTGGAATTCACAATGGGCACGTTCAGAAGGCGCAACAGCTCAGTAACTGTTGCGATTGCACCTTCTGAACGCGTTGTTTTGTACTTCTGATCAACTGAACAGTTGCGTGTTAGATTATCGTAAAATTTTTCTGATCATTTGAGGCAACGTGTTGTGTGTTTTGAATTTGACAGCTAATGTATCTAGCCGTTCAGAAGACGCATTACGATCATTGATTTTTTTTAGCAACGGTTGCGCTCAACTTCTGCACCTTCTGAACCTACCCAATGTACACGTGTACTCAGAAAATTAAGCCGCCTGCAGTATTCATTCAGTATTTCAGTAATGGTACAGTTTACTCATCGGCCTTATTAAAAAAAATTTAATTTGTGTATATGAAGTTTTTTTTTAATTTGGTATAAAACTGTATTTTACTTTAAATTTGGTATAAATTTTGACCACCGTTTTGCACTTCGCTGGTATATCGTTTTTGCGGGCTGCTGGCGAGTCATTTTTGCGGCCCGCCAGCGAACTATGCTTTTCATCCGACGGCGAGTTCGCTGGCGAGTCGTTTGCGACCATCGCCGACAAACAAATTGTTCACCAAAGCGAGTCGTTACGACGTCGTTTGGCAAATTGGGTAGATGGGCACACCAATACAGTCTCATTTTGTCATAGTATTTGAGAGTCGCACTGAATAACAGTTGCCACTTTTCTATATTGTACAAAAGTGCGTCGTGTTTTGCGCGTGTTAGAAAACACTCTTAAAAATTTATATTTAACTAGCAGACCCGGCGAACCTCGTCTCGCCCAAAATTAATTTTTTTATTGAAACATTTAGTCCAACGTTTTCGCCAGCAATTCACGTTCACGTTTGGTTTTGTGGTCGACAGAAGTCATATCCTCTATTGCCGTCTTAAATAACCTGACGAAAGCGTTATACCGAGAAGAAATCCTTGCGGCTCGATAGTGAATCGTCCTTGAATCTGCATAGTATAGTTGGTGGCAATTTCTAAACTGGTGACTATCATTGGTCCACATTCTGTCTTGTCACCGTAATGCAAGGACCGCAATGGTTCTGATGGTTGATTTAACGGAAGTAATTTGACTTTAGCCGTCATCGATTCGCCAACAGTTAGCGAGTGGCGAAACGAACGAACTCAATGAGGTACAACCAAACTTGCTATCGTCTATCCGTGCTAGCTAACATTGTTGTTTCTTTCACATGCAAAATTTTTCGTTAAGCGACCGGAACTCAAACATAGCAAGCAGCGAAGTGGCGAATCGATGACGGCTTTTGATCTCTGGTGCCTCCGAATTGACGATTTTTAGCAATAACTCGGCTTCAGAGCCACTAAAAATTATCATTTAAATCGTTCTGGTCGTTTAGGAGGAGTTAAGCTACCAGAATAAATCTTTTAATACCGACACTCTTTGGCATTTTTTCCATACAAAAAAACTATCACGCATTCGTTATACGGAGAAAATGCGCATCATCATCAGCGAAAAAAATTCTCAAAAATCAACGGTAACTTACAGCCATTTAAAAATTGCGCTTTATGACACTAAAATTGAGTGAACTACAAAACTGCATACTCAAGATATGGTGCCATTTGATGCAAAATAAACTATATTCAGTGCCGGATTTACACAAAATGCCGCCCTGTGCACCAAGAAAAATGCCGCCCTTATTTCTTAGACTGGTGTGCGTGCGTAAGTGCATGCGTGCGTACCCTGCAGCGGAAATACTAGTACAGAACTAGTGAGTTCACCAGTTTTCGGGATTCGAATACCGGTACCTTGCAAATCTACCAGCCATGCTTTCTACTGTCGCATTTAACATGGAGTTGTCCTAGGAGGTGACAATTGACTCCCGCTGCGTAACTTTTCACTAGTACTTGTAGTAGTAACATGTAACCTGTAACCGAACCACTTTTTTGCGTTGTGCACTTCACAGACACTTAAAATTAAAAAAAAACGAAAGTAAAGATTTTAAATTGTATGTTCTGCATAGTGAGATTTGAACTCGAACACTTTCGACCGCAACTAATTCAGCCAGCATCTTTGCGCACTCAGCTACAGGCACAACATGCAAGTGTGCTTTCAAATGTTCGCTTTGAATCAAGCCAGGCGACGATTTGTTCAAATTTAAATTTGTCTTTGCTATTGTCTTTGCTATTTATTTTCCTGTGATCGAACATACGAAAGCTGCAGCGTGACGTTGTTTGAAATTTTATTATTGGGCTGAACTGATTCTTGATAATTTTAACAAAATTGTCATTTAAACGCGTTATATCTCAGTCGTTTATGTATCGATCGATTTGAAATTTTCACACAATAAACTACAAACTATTCCAAAGAATTGAGGTTTAACACAACTTCTTAATACTTACTACAAATAAAACAACACGTTTATAACTTTTTTATGAGAATTAAGAGGGTGTTTGTTTTCAAATGCAAAAGTTGTGTTATAAAATTTGAAATAAATTTTTTGTTTTAAAACAGTGTTGTAGATGACTATGTAGGGAAGTTTTTGCGAAAGTTTCAAAATTAAACATCAAGTAGTTGTTAAGTTATAACAATATTATTATGACTCACACGGTTAGCAGATTAGCGCGCTGCGCTCTAAAAGCCTTTATAACTCAGAAAAGTAAAAAAGTCCGTTTTTATTAGTGATTTATATGTAAAAAAGACTTAATCTTTCGATTGAGATAACTAAAAACAATTTTAAAAATTACCATGGTTCAGAAAAATTACAAATAAATTTTCTTTCAGAATTTTCACCATGAAAACGGGAAAATTTTGGAAAACGCATAGTGCCATCGCATAGCCAGTATAAAAATCTATAGAAATCATAGTTTTCGAATTATTTTTCCTATTTTCTGTCTGCTTCGCAGCTAGTCGAAAAGTAGCTTGTTTTGCACCGCTCAGTGCGCTGGGACATTTGACGTGAATTGCCCCCAAAATAATTTAAGAAATAGTAGTTATTTAAAAAGGGGTATCTACATATGTATTGCTTTATTTTGGTAATTATCAGTCCGATATTTGCTAGGTGGTCACACGAGGGAAACAGAACATAGATAAGTATTCAAAATTTATTATTTGTATTTAAATGATAAATAACAAAATGCTTTATGTAATAAAGGAGCACTATTATATTAAAACGGCCAATAACCTTTAGAAAGTGCAATATGTAACCAATAGCTCGATTTATTATTACGTGGAGCATAACATGCAATTGGAACGAGTAATGTAACTAGTACGAAAGCGACAATTGTCTCCGAACCCGCTGCAGGGTAGTTACAGTACTAATACATGAAAACCGTATACTCAATATTTAACAGGTGTAATAAAAATCTTCATGTATTTCGACATATTTATTGACGAATTATGTTAAACACATCTCATTCATTCATTCCTTCAATTTTTTGGAAGATTTTGAAGTTGAGTTACAAGTTTAGCGCTTAGAAAACGTGACGTATACATTCCAATGGGATTTTTATACTTGGTTCAATGGGTTTCAGTGGAATTCATTTATCAGCGTATTTATCGAATAGCGCATGTCATTTCGAAATACACAATGATATACATAGTAATGACCAGTGTTGCCAGAACTTTTTGGGGCGACCGGCTATATTGGCAAAAAAAGCGGCTAAAAACGGCTAAAATGTTTCAACTTAAATTTACATGTTTTATTTAAAGAAATCGTAAGTAGAAAGTAAAATCATTAGTTTTTTTTTAAATAAATAAATAAATCATAAAAACAGAGACTGGTAAATTGATTACAAATTATTTTTGCTTAACAAAAGGAACTGTCGTTATACGTACATTAGAAGTCATGTTTGTATTAAATACTTAAATATAAAAAAGAGATTAATTAAAAACTTATAGCGTGTTCTTTTTTATTAAAAAATTTTGCATTACATTGTAACATTTGCATTTTAATCAGCATATTTACAAATTGGTATGTATGCAGTTTTGTAGTACATTAAAATTTAGTATAATATAGTGAAAATTTTAATTAGCTAGGACTCGCCGTTGATTTTTGTAATTTTTTTTATAACGGCGTTACGAATTTTTTCCATACAAAGTATGTTCTAAATTTTTTTATATGAAGAAATATGCGGAACACCGTCAACAAAAAATTTTCAATAATCAACGGTAAGCTACCTCAAATTTGCACTTTACCATACTAAAATTTTTAATTAAAAAAATTCAGAATTTTCATAATTTTTGCATAAAATATGAAATTGGATTTAAATGGAGTTTGTAAGTAATCAGCTATACATTCATATAAAAAAATAATAAGCCGAAATGTCGCGTCCCAGTTCATATTTGGGTCACTGTATATTCACATAAAATAAAAATCATTGAAATCGGCCCAGTATTTTAAGACTATTCGTATTAGAGAAAATTATTTAAATTTTATATATTTAACACAGCCCGTCATGAAAATTTTTTCCGAGATAAGGCTAACAAATCGGCTGCCGGCTAAATCGAATTTTCTCCGGCTGATTGCTATCGCAACCAGCTAAATCTAGCCGGAAAACGGCTCAAATGGCAACACTGGTAATGACGCCGTCCTTTATTACGATTCGAAATAACAAAAACCAAACAATGTTTCTGCACCAATACCAATACCAAATAAACCAAAATTATTTCCGATTTAACAACAAAATATACAGGCAAATAAATGGACTAGGAATGGGTAACCCAACATCGGCTATACTCATGGAGGTGTTCATGCAAAGCCTCTTCTTCTTTTTTGGCGCTGTAACCGCCTAAGCGATTTTGGCCGAGTTCAGCAAAGCACGCCAGTCGTTTCTCCTCTGTGCCAACTGACGCCAATTGGAAACGCCAAGTGAAGCCAAGTCCTTCTCCACCTGATCTTTCCATCGCAGTGGGGGCCTCCCTCTTCCTCTGCTACCACCAGCGGGTTCCAAGTTGAATACTTTCAGAGCTGGAGCGTCGGTGTCCATTCGAACGACATGACCAAGCCAGCGGAGCCGCTGTATTTTAATTCGCTGCACTATGTCCATATCGTTATAAAGCTCATACAGCTCATCGTTCCATCGTCTTATGAACAACACAAAAATATAGCATTCACGATGGATAAGGAAGAGAAAGGAAAACTCAACTATTTGGATCTAACTATTAAAATAAACAAGACCACCAACAGACTGGAATACGAGATATACAGAAAGCCCACAGCGACCGACACAGTAATACATGAAACCTCTAACCACCCACAACAACACAAAAATGCAGCATTTAGACAATTACACTGGTCTACAAATTTCAACTTTTTTTCTGCGAATAAGACGGGACCTGGTGTTTCTGAACGGATTTTTCGTGCTGAACACGAATCCGGGGTCAAAAATGTCCCATCACGTCACGTTTTCGAGAAAAAAGGGGTTGAAACCCCTAAAAACAGCGTTTTTGGCCATTTTCGAAAAATTATAGAGCTGAACCCTGACGTGGTACAAATTTTGCATATATCAGAAATTAAAGGCTAAACCGTGCCCTTTCGAATGAGCCCTATGCCGAATTGATCGCGTGCACCCTTAAAGCAGGGGGTGTATTTGTGTTTAGGGGTGCAGGAAAAATTGATCACAGAAAGAATTTAATCTTAAACGATCATAGAAAATTAATAATGCCAAGGTTTTAACTATATTAAAAGTCGCTGATTACGAATCTGCAGTTAGATTTTAAAAATTTAAGATGACGGGTCGAATATGGTGGATATAAAAATTGGACTCCTAGACACAAATACACCCCCTGATCTAAGGGTGCATGCGATTAATTCGGCATAGGGCTCATTCGAAAGGGCACGATTTAGCCTTTAATTTCTGACATATACAAAGTTTGTAGCACGTCAGGGTTCAGCTCTACAATTTTTCAAAAATGGCCAAAAACGCTGTTTTTAGGGGTTTCAACCCCTTTTTTCTCGAAAACGTGACGTGATGGGAAGTTTTGGACCCCAGATTCGTGTTCAGCACGAAAAATCCGTTCGGAAACACCAGGTCCCGTCTTATTCGCAAAACCCTTGTAGACCAGTGTTATTAACTAGACTTGAGCGAACCCCGTTAACTAAGGAAGCACACAGGAGAGAGCTAGACACAATATATGCTATCGCCAGAAACAATTGATACAAAAAAGATCTGGTGGACAAAATTAGAAAGGACTCGAAACGAAAAAGTAGGGACAAGAAAGAAAACAAAGATGCAGCTTGGGCAGTGTTAACTTACACGGGACAAGAAAGAAAACAAAGATGCAGCTTGGGCAGTGTTAACTTACACGGGTAAAATGACGTACAAACTGGCCAAGGTTTTCCAAAAATTCAACATTCGCACATCGTTCAGAACCAGGAACAACGTCGGAAGGATACTGAACAACAGAACAAACGAAGAGGACACTCTAGATAAGCAGGGTGTATACAAATGAACGTGTGAATGCAAGTGTAGCTACATAGGGCAAACTGGCCGTAAGATTAAAACAAGATTCCGAGAACATATAAGAGACTACAATAAGAGGACACAAAAACCAAGCGTCACACCAGAATCAAACTTCGCAAATCATATGTTCGAAAATAAATGTACACCAATGAAAATTAATAAGGCAGCCAAACTCCTCCATGTACAGCATAAAGGACGGCGTTTGAACATATTGGAAAACATGGAGATATACAAGCAGAAAACATTTCAAGGGAGAATTATAAACGAACAAACAAACACCGTATCCGATGTAATATTTGAACCAATCAAGATGTTGTACGAAAAATATGAGAAGACCCCGGAAAAAAACGCCAACGCGAAGATACATACCTACGCCGCAGAGGCCAAGAAAATGAAAATAACGGATTTCTATCTGCCGGCACAAGCAAGCAACCTAATACCTGCTAAATAACGGAACATAAACCGACGCAATCACGAAAACCAAGAAAATAAAAATAACGGATTTCTACCCGCCGGCGAATACAAGCACCAAAAAGCACCTACCTGTGAGATAATGAAACAAAAGCGGTCGCACTTAGATGGGTATGCATGACCTAATGACAGTTAAAACAGATAGTAACACGAATACATAAAAAGCGGAAGGAAACACGAACTATTCAGAACGAAAAATTACACTGAAGATGGCACAATGCCGAAACCGGTTTGTCTCCAAACCAAATTTGACAAGGGATGACGGAAAATCGTTCCACAATACATCAGTTTCTAAAGATGTTTATGAAACATTCACTCAGAAAATCGGGAATTTGTGTTTATTAAATATTTGTGTGCATTCTGCTAACGAAAAACGCGAGATGATTGGAAATTTCGATTAAATATTTGCTGATCGAATGGTTACTTGTACAAAAAGTTCAATGAGTTATCATTGTTAGACACGATGCAAGTATAGATTTGATAATAAACAAAGAATTCGTTAATTTTCCATTACAATCAGCGAGTAATGTATGGTTTAATGGTCTCATCCATCATGAGCTCCAGTGGTCGAGTGGTAATGTCGGCGGTATTTCACCTGAAGGTGCCGGGTTCGATACCCGTCTTCCCAAATTTTTTTTTTCTTAATTTTCAACAAAATTTTGTATACTAGAAATTGTTTATTGACTTTATACTAAATCGTTTATTGATATTGTTTATTGACTTTATACTAAATCGTTGACACAGGTGTAAATGAATTTTATGTTAAATTCATGCTTCAAGCTTCGCATAAATTTAACATAAATTAAATGTACACTGTACACATGTTCTATCAGGGTATTTAATAATAAACACTCATTGTTGCAGTGATCGCAGATAAGTAAATCAATTTAAATAATAATCAGTCGGAAATCAATCACTTTTATTGTATTTAATCTAACACATTCTCTGGAGAATATATTGTATTTAAAAAAAATGTTCCGGAATTTCGTGTCCCACATTTTGCCGCCCGTCTGGAATCTGCCGCCCGTCTGGAATCTGCCGCCCTGTGCCCAGGCACCGGAAGCACATGTGTAAATCCCCCACTGACTATATTTCTATAAAAAAATTAACAAAAAATTTATTATGAAAAAGAACACTGTATTCTTGGTGTATATATTTACAAATAGGTAAAAGTTTCAATATGTTTGGAAATCGCCACGTCCCTTTTCCAGTAGCCCAAAATCTCTGTACCAATTTCCAGGACACTACCACATATGCTTTCAGAGATATACGGTATGAAAAATTCGATATGTATGGGTGATGCCACACTCCCTTAATATATCGAAAGTCTGCAGTAGGTGTCCAAAATTTGAAAAAAATCGGTATAGCCGTTCGCGAGATCACCTCTTATAAAAAGAAGGAGCTTCTCTTTATATAATTAGTGTACGTAACACACGGCAACACCGATTTTGATGCGGCAAATATTGAAGCTGTTTTTGATAAGCCTTTTTGTGCTGATTAAGAATCCGTAAGTATAAAGTTTCCATAAGCTTCAGATTTTGAGAAAAATGTAGTGAAAGTGTCAAAAACTCGGGTTTTTGCAATATTTTAGAAGCTCTAGCAATGAAACAAAAGGATATAACCTTTCACTTAAGCTTGGACTTCTGACTTCATCCCTGAAAACACCATTTCTGCACCTTTACCCTAAGGTTACCTATAGTAATTTATTGAACAGCTAACACTAATTTTTACACCATTTTTGACGATAAAAAGTAAATGAGTATAGGTGACCATCAGGGAAAGGTGCAGGAATAGTACTTTCGGGGATGGTAGTCTGTAGTTCTAGCTTTAATTTAAGCCTACGTGGAAGGTTCTATCACCTTTTGCTTAATTGCGATAGGTAGTCAAACTTCCCAAAATCAGTTATTCCTGTTCAACAAATGACTATAAGTGACCATCAAGCAAACCCTGTAGGGAAACCGCGGACTAGTGAATCAAATTTCTAGTTCCGTACTAGGTCTTTATCGCCAAAAACGAACTAGTCCGATAGTGGTACTTTAAAAAACTAATTTTTTTCAGTTTTTTTCACTAGAAATCTATATCTAAAGTGACGAATTTAGAAATAGTTCGGAACTATAGAAAAAGGGATGCAGAACGAACTAGATCTTATTATTATCGGCGAAAAGTGGTACTTTAAAAAACTAATTTTTTTCAGTTTTTTTCACTAGAAATCTATATCTCAAGTGACGAATTTAGAAATGGTTCGGAACTATAGAAAAAGGGATGCAGAACGAACTAGATCTTATTTGTCGAATTTAGAACTAGTTCGGAACTATCGAAAAAGGGATGCAGCGCGGGGCTTGTTTACTTTACATAGATATGTGTTCGGCGGCTTTTTCGTTCAAATACGCCTCTATTCTGTGCTTCGCAGATGCTTTTTCATAGCTTGGTAATACAAAACTAAAATTTGTGTTAACATTTCAACATCTTGGGACAGTCTGGAATCTAAGAAATAACAGCGAGCACCTTGCAAACTCAGCTACAGCTAAAGGTATGTAAACGTACATTTCTTACAATCATTCAAACAAATTGAATTTCAAATTGAAAACACATTTCTTCCAAAATAACTTAAAATCGCACACACGCAAGAACCAAAAAGATTGAAAAATTATGATACTTTTTTCTTTCGTCTGTCGATTTTAGAATTTAGGACTAGTTCGGAACTATCGAAAAAGGGATGCAGCGGGGGGCAATTGACACTTCCTAGGACATTGCTTGTTAAATTCGCCAGTTGCTTGCATGCAAAAGAGATGTATCGCGAACCAGTACTGGGTCTAAATGTACTATAAGTGCACCAGTTCAGAACTAGAGATTTTCCCCACAGGGAAGGTACTGTAATTTGCAAGGATAGTATTCGATATTTATAGCTTTAATCAAAGCCTAAGTAGAAGGTTCTACCACTCTTTGTTTCTTTGCTAGAGCTTTTCAAATATTAGAAAAGTGTGCTTAAGTGCACACTTAAGATACCTACCCCAAAATGGGCATCAGAGGCATTATTTTTAACATTATAAGGAAACTGCTCCGATAGATGCATTCAAGATACCTGCACATTGGTGGTACCTGCCTTAAAAATTGTGCAACTATTTAGTATCAATTATCAAAGAAAGTATTACGTTTACTTGCACTGGCCCTACAATTACCAAATTTTACAACCTTTTATTTATTATGCTCATCTCGCAGAACGAAAATGGCTATCAATTTATGTAGTTATATAGATAATTAGATACCATTCGGTAAAAATTTCGCTTGCAGTAATTTCTACGTGGTAAGTGCTTCTCCATTATTTGGTTTCTTAGGGATTCGGATACCTTCCTCATTGAAGTAGTAAAAAAAAATTCGCTTAAGTGCCTTTTTCGGTTAAGTGCACACGTTTTTCGTGCAAAGAAGGAAGTGCAGCTAGGCAAAATATACTGTATATATGTCGTTTCGAGGCCATAATACAGAGAAACTCTTACTTGTTCGAAGCATTTTTGTTCCAGCTGGATCGGACGATATCATTTTTGTAGGCAGATCCTGTAACCAGTTAGCAAAAGATTTTATAACCAGTTAGCGATAATTTTCGAATCGGTATCGGTTTTGTTGACGTATGATATGAAATATTTTTACCTGAAGCAAACCGACATTTAAATATCTGCATACATACATACCTAACCAATTATGCATGTACGCTGAATTCGCCGACAAGCATTTTTAAAAACGAAGTAAATTAGTACAAATTGTTAGTAATTTTCATTAGAGCTTGAATAACTCCTTTCACTAAATGGGTTTTAGTAACTTTAACGAGACCTTAACTTATTTTATTTTATTCATTTTAGTGCAGTTTTGACAAAATTTTCTTGCTAAAAGATCTTTTGCTCCACTACTTTATTTTATTCCTTCGATTGTATATGTTAAATAAAAGCTTATTTTTAAAAATATTTTTTTTACATGATTTTATTTTCTAATTTTTACTCCATTTATTAAAAAGTGTTATTTTATTTATGTACAAAATTTTGCAATAGATATTAAAATAATTCAACTTGCAATGAAAGAGAACAGAAGACTATGCAAGCAAAATGCTGTTTGCTTACGTTTTGTATAAACATACATATGTACATATAGCAGCAGTTAATTTCATTTAAAGAAATGGCGTGTCGTCCATTTCCGCTGTAGCGTATATAAATGGTGCATATATTTAGGCGCAATATTTAACTTCTTCTGGCGGGGCGACATCTGGAGTCTTCTAATTGTATCTCCTTGACATGATGCCTAGAATTTGTCACAAATAGCTTTGCTACACTACCGCCGTGCAGCTTTAACAATTTTATAGTGGTTTTTAGTGATAGAACTTTTTAGAAAAGTATCGATACTAGTACTCATTTATAATACTCTAAAAAAGGATCGATGCCAGTACTCATATTTGCAAAAAAGTATCGATAATACTCGTACTTACAAGTATTTTTAGCGCAAACGCGAAAAATTAACAAAAAAAGATTGCTTTGTTTACATATACATATGACCTCTTTCTTTTTGTAAATTGAATAGACATTGCTTTTAGCAGCTGAAGTCTGATCTAACAAGCATTTCTAACAGAGTTTTTGAAAAGAACTTGCAATAAGTTTAAAAGCGTAAAATAAATGTTTATGGGAAAAGGCTTTTAAAAGCAACTAAAGCCATTGTCTAAAGGAA
This sequence comes from Rhagoletis pomonella, assembly GCF_013731165.1. Lineage (NCBI taxonomy): Eukaryota > Metazoa > Arthropoda > Insecta > Diptera > Tephritidae > Rhagoletis > Rhagoletis pomonella. The sequence continues at coordinate 20,338,012 of NW_023458559.1, read as the reverse complement.
AGATAAGCTCCCTTCACAAAAATTTTCTTCGAAAGCGGACCGGGTTTCGAATTTAAAACCAAGGTAGAATACATTGGAAACCGAAGGCCCCTTTTATTCTGGATAATTGCCAAGTCATCGAGCCAAAGACCACCCTCCTAACCCGTTCCTTACATCGGCACAAAAAAAAAATTGGTGTGCGCTTTTAACCAGACCCACTTGTCGCCACGTATTTCGACCCACTGAATCCGAATCTGAGGTCCGTTTGACTCGTTTTTACCATTTTTTTACAATTTTCGCACTTAACTGCAAATTTAGGAGGTTTACGAGTCAAATGGACCTCAATACATGTCGATATACGGGACTGGTTAAAAGCAAAGACCACTTTTTTTGTGTGAGCCAGTGTTAAGGTATGGCAAGAGATTCGTTTTCCAATTATTTCTTCTATGCTGTATAAAAATTTCATAGCGATTAACAGTAGTTCACCAGAACAAAATATATATTCATTTTTCGGTTTTTTGAGTTATGACCGTATTGAAGTAAATTAACGTTATGCCCATGGGGTAATTCTTAAATATTTTTTAATGCAATTGAAAAATTTTAACTAAACATGTTTTTAAAACGTCGATATTTTTTGGTATTCGCGATATTTACTCAGTACTTGTCAAAAAGTATCGAGTCCTCGACACTACTCAGTACTCATGAAAAGTATCGATATTCTGTACTCGGTACTCGTATCGTTATATCACTAGTGGTTTTACGTTCTTTGGCAAATTACGCTCTGTTAGCCATAAATCTTACTATTTTTTGACCGCCTTTGAATCAAGACCCCTGGACCATATGGGGAATTTGTTTATATTTTAAATTGCATTGTCATCGTGATTTGAACTATGCTGAAAATTTCAAGACTATAACTTGTCGGGAAGTTAGTTTAAAATCGATTGGAAGTTTCCGCGATTTCCGCGGGATGACCAAGTTAAATAAAAGCTTATAAAAAGCACACTGTGTGCCGTCGAGTTAGCTCGAATATCTTATTTTTCAGTCGAGAAATGTAATTTTGAAACTTTCAAATAACTACGGTGTATTTTTCTCAAAAACATGTGAATCAAAACATATAACTCAAAACATATGATTTATAAAAATATAATTAATTTATATATTTATAAACAATATATGAGTAGTCCACTTGCAAACAGCGATATGTGATTTTATAATAGAAAGCCATAAATTTGAAAAAAAACAACTACGACAACAAGTAACATTTAAATTTAATCTATTTTATTATTACCTGAAAATATGGATAAATAAGAGCCTTATAAAATTGTAACATTACATAACATGATATAAGATAACATTAACAGTCTATACGACCTAAAGCAGTTTTCTAAGTTCATCAGAAGATGTATGGTTTGAAAGTTTATAAATAAGTGTTATAGCGACTTTTGGAAGAAGACTTAACATTCGATGCTATTTTTTCAGAATATAAAAAGATTTTGCACTGTGATGTTAGTGGACATGAAACTACTATAAATACTGGTACGTAATCCTCCAAAAACTAAAAATCGAAAAAATTTTGCATAGCGCACTTTGCAAGTGGACTACTCATATATAAATTAATCAAATAAAATGTCTATCATACTTGGGCGTACAAAATTTTTTATTCTTATTTCGCCCCCAAAATCGAGCTCACGATCCGCCACTGATATACATACATATGCACTCCAAACGAAACTTAAACTTACATGCGTCTTTAAGTACTTTCTTATTTCTTTTTCGCGAATCTCAAACCCGTTTGTTTTAATTCCCCGAGCTAATTTCATAAATTTCCACTTCAACGCTTCCCCTTGATGTAAAAATGTCAGATTACAAATTACTTTATTTGTCAGTTTACCAAAAATATGGTATCAGCCTCAAAAACCCTTCAACGGCTCATAGAAATTCTCCTGTTTTGTTTTTGGTGTTTGCATGCGTACAAGCCAGTTTTTCATTTATTTCGACCCCAAATCAAAATCATCGCAAAGCGTGCATCTGTATATATTTATGTATGAAGAAATAATCACAAGAAAATATTGCGGCAAGCAGGCACTTACAAAATTAAAAACAACTTCCACAGCCGTCGACACCACACATCCACCACAAATTTCAAAATATTGGCATAAGAGACTTTATTGCCATGTCCAACCATAGTCAAAGTCCTCGACCCAGCGTTGCAGTGATAAAAGAAACAAAATCTAATAATTCTGCACAACTTGGCCACAGCTAAAGCGGAAAAAATGCCGAGTTTAATACAAAGAAATATTGCAATATTGCAACAAAATAAACGTAATTCATTGAAAACCCGCTCATGCGCCACTGCAAACGATTGGCAACACTTACGCCCGACTTGATTCAGCCTGCCACCACCCCCACACACCGCGCTTATATGTTGTATGTGTTCTTGCAACACTGGGAAGTAATTGCAATCAAAGGGAAATTATACAGAAGCTTCCTCCCCCAATTTATTGTTCCAGCTGCAAATGCAATGGTTAGAGTTTTTGGGGGTTAAAAATGTTGTCGGTAGTCTGATGAAGTGTGGCAAATGCTATTGCTCCCTCACCTCGCTCGCTCAGAGTTTGTATGGCCTGTGTGGGTGCGACACAATATGCAACACTTCGCATATTTTGGGGACGCCATGAAGCACATTGTGAATCGGCTTTAGGGCGTTGGATGCATTGATATATGAGGCGTAATTAAACCCAAATAATCTGCGGCTTTAGTTGTGGGGGAGGACACGACTGGCTAACCCCGTTACCTTCTTCTTGATATTTAGATTAATTTGATTTATGTATGTATGTACATTAGAGTGGTTATAGCGTTGTAGCATACATATGTATATGAAAATTTTTAATGTCGTGAATTCAAAAAATTTTCCTATTGAAAAATATGATAGTGTGTATGAAAATAAAAATAAATTTAAACAAGTAAGAAAGTCTAAGTTCATCAATTTTGAGTAAATTAGCGTCCTTAAATTTCGAAATATTGAAGTTTCAAGCATTTCTCAAATTTACCGTTATATGAAAAGCGGCCGTAATTTTAGTCCGATTTCAATAATTTTCAACATTTTGCTTTTATTCGGCAAGCACAATAATCATACCGAGTTTGGTACAAATTGGTATAACGGTTACTGAGATACATATACGTGATCATAAGTGGGCGGTGCCACGCCCATTTTCCAAAATTTTGTCACAACGTATTTCTTGGTAAAGAATTGTTGCAAGCATCAATTTTGAATAAATCAGTTTTATTATTTACTGATTTATCGAAGATAAAGATAAATGTGGCTACGCCCATTTTCTAAAAATTTATAATATTCTTATTTTTCGTCTGAAAATTGTTGTAAATATCAATATTGAGTCAATTATTTTCAGTAGTTATTAAAATATCGCAGTTTTCGTATTTCTGGAAAATACCGTTACATGGGAAGTGGGCGTGGTTACAGTCCGATTTCGCCCATTTTCAATACCAACCTACCTTGGATAAATGGAAACCTACGTTCCAAATTTCGTTGAGATATCTCAATTGTTGCTCGAGTTATCGTGTACACGGACAGACGGACAGACGGACAGACGGACGGACAGACAGACATAGCTTAATCGACTTCTCTATTCATTCTGAGCATTTATGTATACATTTGTCTATATCTATCTCGATTCGTTTTGGCTGTTACAAACAACCGTTATGTGAACAAAATTAATATACCCTTGTGCAATAGGGAGGGCAAAGTCGACTTCGAATTTCGATCAAAATCTACTTTTTACTCCTGAAAGTCGAATTTTAGTGATCGACTTTTAGTTTATGGAAGTCGACTGAAGTCGACTTTTCACTTTCGACTCTCGACTTTTTTTGATTTATTTGCATATAAAAACTGATCTTCTAACAAGGGCGCGGAGTGCTGTTTGGTCGTATTTAAAAAAATTTGCCAATAAAACTGAAGTGAAATTTGAAAAGTGTGGTAGAGAAATGAATTTTAATGACAGTACAACAACATTGTCAAACCATTTAGGAGCAGCGCATAAAATTACTATACGAAAACAAATTCCTCAAATTTGTTAATCGTTTGTCTCCACAGTCTTCAGTTAATAATGAGGTAAGATAAACATAGGTATTTATTTTAAAAATTTCATGCAAAAAAGTTTTTCTGCATGAGTTTATGTAAGTTTCTACAGACAGTCTTTGGTTCGAATTTGACCAATCCGTAAGGTACAACATTTTAAACACCGCTAAAAACGTTGCTGGTAGGATTCCAGTTAATATGCGACATTAGTCGTGTGGATAGTCACAATCCACTAGCTGTCTGGGCTACTCCCATATTTATCCATGCTTATAAAGTGGCACTATATTTCTACCAATACCCGCCAACTCTGCTCCATCGGAAGGCAACATTTTTCAAAAAGTTGTCCGTAATTACCAAATATCGATTTAAAAAATTTTTAGAATTTTTTTTTTGCGAAAATTTGAAAATTTTTAATTATTTTTCAAGAATATAATTTTCGAAAACCCTCACAACCACCATTTTCATGCTGTATAACTGGAACAATTTTCAAAATTTTTAAAAATCCTTTAGTGTCTGTTTTTTTTACCTAGCATTGAATTTCACTAAATTACAGATTATTCTAAAGACCACTAGTAAATCATGATATATCTGGCGTATTCTGACTCTTATATTTATAGCTAATATATGAGTTAAATGCAGAGTATAGTTAATACATTTTCTTTTTAATAAAAAAGTCGAACAAAGTCGACTTTTCTTCGTGGATCGGTCGACTTTTAAAGTCGGGTGTACAGAGTCGATCGAAAAGTCGAAAGTCGACTTTCTAGTGAAGTCGAACAACCCTATTGTGCACAAGTGCGCTCGGGCCTAAAAAATGCGACTTGATAATTCCGAGTGGTTTCGGGATATATGGATATAGCTTTTGCACTAGGGAGAAGACCAACTTGAGCATAATGTTTTAAATTTTCACATTCCGAGACAATAAAACGTTATCGTACGTTCCTACAATTTTTCTATACCAAAAAAGAAATAAGAATAGTTTTCCAAAGAACTACAGAAGTCTGAAATGGGTTAAAAATCGTCTGGTACATGGCGTAATGCAATCACTAATAAATATATTTATTTTCGAATGACTTCTTTTGTTCAACTGTCACAGTCAATGGGAATAGTGACTTTTTCACTTTCGTCATCCAAATTATTCGAAGCTTAGACCATTTTCTATTTCAATTCAAAAGAAATAATGTAAGAGCAACCGTCACTTCTGACAAATACCATAAATAGTTTCTAGTACTGCACAACAAGACCTATAAAACTTTTTCAATGAGCTATACAATCGAGTCGTGAAAGAGTTGTAAATCAGTCTCCGAACCAAATTTAAACGATTTAAATGTCTTTCATAATTTCGGATTGCTCGTGAAATAAATCTTATAGCAATAAATATCTTTGGGCATTAATGCCTCTGTGGTGTAGTGGTTAGCAGTACGCACTACCATACCCCAGGGCCTGAGCCTCGAACCCAGTTTCCAACAACATTAAAAAACTAAAACATAAAAAAGTTTTTCGGATAGCGGTCGCCACTAGAAAGGCAATGGCAAATCTCCGAGTGTATTCTGCCATAAAAACAGCCTCTTCTAAAAATTCAATCCCCGTTCGGAGTCGGCGCAAAACTTTAGGTCCCTCCCCTTGTGTGACAACATCAAGGCACACGTCACAAATATTAGGAGAAGCTGGGCCAAACTCAATCATATTGTGTAAGTGCAATCTACTAATGTCGCATGCACCATAAAGAAGGGATCCCACGACTTACGACATACGTGATTACGACATATCGTAATTGAAATCAAATATTTACCAGTTAATTATATTATTTAACTGTACAAGTTCCCCTTCTATAGCGAAAAATTAAGCCAAACCCTTTAGAAGGACTTCGCCATCCTTTGCTACCAAAATGCGTTTACCATAATTCATACCGCACGACGAAGCCAGCACACAGTGGTTCAAAATTGGAATTTAATGTTCATAATGCACCGGAGCCTTCATTTTTCAACCAATTTTTAATAAAAACTAAGCAAATATTTATTTTGGTGAGTATTTTTTTATAACATTTCAACATTTTTTTTTTATGTATTTTTTTTTTTTTGTTTTGGGAGAGCCATACAATTGGTTTCAACTAGTTTTTTTTTATATAACATTCATTAACTGGAACAGGAGAATACATTTTCTACAAAATTGCTACTTTATCTGCATTTTGCACTAAAAAATTTAATATAATCAAATAAAAGTTCAGGCATCAGGCTCAACTGGTCTTTTGCAAATATCGTAAGCTTCCATAAAAAAAAATTAAAATTAATCATATTACGTGAAAAAAATGAAGGCTCCAGTGAATTACGAACACTAAATGCCAGTATTGAACCACTGTTCAGCGGGGGGTTTATTGTTCTTTTTCAGCGGAACTGGAAACTCAGCGTGCAACACCATCCTGGGCACAGCTTTCCCCGTGCTTTATAGATTGTACAAAGATTTCGGATTAAATAGAAACAGTTAAGTGGGGTGAGAAACAAACTGGCGAAGGTTTTCATTATATTTCATAAGGGACATTTTTATTTTTCATATTCTGCGTTTAAAAATTTATCAACTCTGAAATTATTAACTCTGAAAAATACAGAGCCGATTTAAAGGACAGTTAAAGAAATAAAGGACAAAAGGCGTCCTTTATTTTGAAAAAAATTATAAAGGGCAGGGGGTTAAAATAAATGACTGTCCTTTAAAATAAAGGACGGATGGTCACCGTAATTATACCGCTATGCCTTCTAGAACACGTTACCACTAAAAGCGATTACCGATTTTTTGCTGGATGTTGACACATTTTTGACACTTGTGAGAGAGTAACTTATTTTTACGTTCTAATTGCTGAAACAGCCCGGAAAGCGCATCGAATATAGTTGTGTTTTTTTACAAATTATCCAGTAACTTGCCAGCAACTCTCCAGTAACTTTATTTCTAAGAATTCGCTCTCATATAAAAAACTTGCAAAAAAGTACGCGAACGCTTTTCAGTAATAATTTGCAAGTTTCATGAACAGTTGATAAATTTGTTGTTTATTCGCAGCAAATTCCTAATAAAACAATATATTTTGTATTTAAATAGGTTTATTTTGTGAAATCCAACAATAAAAACCCACAAACAGTTTCCTTATTAGTTTAAATTTCATCCAGCAACATGCGATCAGCTGTTTTTCGTACTGGCAAATTCTTACAAGTAAAAATTTATCCAGTAAAATCCAGTAAAAACTTGCAACTTCAACTGTCATTTTTCGCTCTCTCAATTTCCCCTACTTTGCAAGTTTTTGCGTACGAAAACGCCAAAACATGAAAATCCGTAAAAACTTTTACTGGATTTTACTGGAAATGAGTAAACAAACGCAATTTATGTCTGGAATTGAATTGCAAGTTTCCAAAATTTTTAGTTTTAGCATTTGTGCTCATATTGTCCGATGGTACTTCTAATTCGATTGATTCCAACTATTTCCTTGTTTCGACTAAGTTTTTAGTCTATATTGAATTACACTGGAACTCAATCAGCCATTTCACAATATTCGATTTTCAGCCAATCAAATTTAAACAAGTTCAGTTTATCAAGTGAAGTCACGTCAGGGGCAATGGGGCACATTCATAGTCAAAATAAAGACGACACTAAAGTTAGTTGCAGCTTTTTGACATAACTATCAATGTAATATCTGCCAAAAAGGCTGCTACTAAATTTAGAGTCGACTTTATTTCGACTATGAATATGCCTCAATATCTTTACAAATAACTTTCAGTTTAGCCCAAGGTATCCAGTTTGATTAAAAAAGAACACGCAATTTCTGAAAAAAATCGCCAAAAATCGCCAATTATTATTATTTTTTTAATAAAATTCATGAAATCGATTTAACAAATCTTTTATTTTTAAAAATGAGATCTTGTTATAAAGTAGTTTCTAAAAACAAAAAAGAATATAATACCTTCACAGGGCTATAATAAATAACACAGATCACATATATAATAGTGATGTACAAACAATTTTCTTTAAAAATACGTATA
>NW_023458559.1:20263719-20314921 GCF_013731165.1 Rhagoletis pomonella | reverse complement strand
TTCTGTTATGTAACATTTATTAACTGGAACAGGAGAATACATTTTCTCCAAAACTGCTACTTTTTCTGCATTTTGCGCAAAAAAATTTAATATAATAAAAAAAAAATTCAGAAATCAGGCTCAACTGGTCCATTTCAAATATTGTAAGCTTTCATAAAAAAATTAAAATTAATCAAATGAAGTGAAAACTGAAGGCTCTTGTGAATTACGAACACTAAATGCCAGTTTTGATCCACAGTGCAGTGTTCTCTTTCAGTGGAACTGGAAACTCAGCGTACAAGACGATCCTGGGCACAACCTTCCCTGTGCTTTGCAGATTGTACAAAGATAACCGATTAAATAGAAACCCTTAAGTGGGGAGCGAAACAAACTGGCGAAGGTTTTCATTATATTTTAAAAGGGACATTTTTATTTTTCATATTTTGCGTTTAAAAATTACCTCTGAAAAATGCAGAGCCGATTTAAAGGACAGTTTAAGAAATAAAGGACAAAAGGTGTCCTTTATTTTGAAAAAAATTATAAAGGACAGGGGGGTAAAATAAAGGACTGTCCTTTCAAATAAAGGACGGATGGTCACCGTACATTATATCGACTTTGGTGAAGCAATTGGAGCGTATATTCTTTGCATTATATCGACTTTGTCGCCTTCTCTCGGTTTTTGCTGGCAATTAAGCCGCCATGAAGAACCGGGCGCTTAAGAATAACAGTGGACGAAAAATTACCGTCGCCTTAGTGTCGTGTTTCTATACGAGTATTTCTTTTTCGATACCTACTCAGTACTTGGTTTAAAAGTATCGTTACCAAAAATAGTTGGTATCGAATGAATAGTATCGAGTATGTACTTGTATTTACTCGTATCGTTTCATCCCTACCTGTACACTCAGTTTATTGTTATTATTATTTAGATCCTTAGAAAAAGCAGCTTTACTCGCATAACGCGAAAAGTATTTAGTAAAATAACCACGGAAAGAGTCCATTCATTCATTTATGCTGATTTAATCTGGGCCGAAGGTTTACATTTTTTTTTTTAATTACTGTTACAGTTTTACTTTTAAGTATCTAAAAAACACTAAATCACAAAAAACATTAAGAAAAAAAATAATACTTGCAAACATATTTATTTACATCTAAACATTATTCATTTTGCTTTTCCGAATATGGCTTTCGCCGAAATTGGGCGATTTGACCTATTATGAATGGAGGTATTCTGTAATAAGTATTAATTTGTAAGTTGTCGGGTTGTTTGAAATGTTTAAACAAATTGCTTAAAGTGTGTAGGAGAATAGCAATATAAAGTAAGCAATAAGCAAATATTGCGATAGAGATATCAAAGAACATGGAAAAGTGGTCAACTTCTAGCTGCGTTTTGTTGGTACTTGATCTACTACTATGCATCTTCTTAGTTTGTCCTTTAGAGATAGTACCCGGTGACTTCCGCAAAGCAATTGTTTACGCATAGCATTAAGCTTTCTTTTATGCCTATTTATATAAAGAACAGTTTATATAAATAAAGTTTCCATTTGAAATAAATTTTCCGTAAAAAAGCGTGCATGAATGTGCGTTATTAACCCTTTATTAGGCCCGTGGGGTCAAAGCCATTTCAAGTTGAAAATAAAGTAATGTAAAAAAAATATTTTTTTAAAAATAAGCTTTTATTTACCATGTTTAATCAAAGGAATAAAATAAAGTAGTGAAACAAAAGATTTTTTAGCAAGAAAATTTTGTCAAAACTGCACTAAAATGAATAAAATAAAATAAGTTAAGGTCTCGTTAAAGTTACTAAAAGCCATTTAGTGAAAGGAGTTATTCAAACTCTAATTAAAATTACTAACAATTTGTACTAATTTACTTCGTTTTTAAAAAAGCTTGTCAGCGAATAGCAAACCGGCATTTAAATATCTGCATACATACATATAAATACATACATACCTAACCAATTATGCATGTACGCTGAATTCACCGACAAGCTTTTTTAAAAACGAAGTAAATTAGTACAAATTGTTAGTAATTTTCATTAGAGTTTGAATAACTCCTTTCACTAAATGGCTTTTAGTAACTTTAACGAGACCTTAACTTATTTTATTTTATACATTTTAGTGCAGTTTTGACAAAATTTTCTTGCTAAAAAATCTTTTGTTTCACAACTTTATTTTATTCCTTTGATTAAACATGTTAAATAAAAGCTTATTTTTAAAAAAAAAATATTTTTTTTTTACATTACTTTATTTTCTAATTTTTAGTCCATTTATAAAAGCGTTGTATATTAAATAGTTTTATTTTATTTTATGTACAAAATTTTGCAATAGATATTAAAATAATTCAACTTGCAATGAAAGAGAACAGAAGACTATGCAAGCAAAATGTTGTTTGCTTACGTTTTGTATAATCATACATATGTACATACATACATATAGCAGCAGTTAATTTCATTTAAAGAAATTGGGTGTCGTCCACTTCCGCTGTAGCATGGCATATATTTAGGCGCAATATTAAAGTTCTTCTGGCGGGGAAACTTCTCGAGTCTTCTACTTGTATCTCCTTGATATGATGCCTACAACGAGGTTCATATTTAGACTAGGTTGATATCTAGAATTTGCCATAAATAGCTTTGCTCTGGTTTTACGTTCTTTGGCAAATTACGCTCTGTTAGCCATAAATTTTACTAATTTTTTACCGACTTTGAATCAAGACCCCTGGACCATATAGGGAATTCATTTATATTTTAAATTGCATTGTCATCGTGATTGGAACTATGCTGAAAATTTCAAGTCTCTAACTTGTCGGGAAGTTAGTTTAAAATCGATTGGAAATTCCACGATTTGCGCGGGATGACCAAGTTAAATAAAAGCTTATAAAAAAGGTCTTGGAGTGCTTGGAGCGTGCTCGCGTTTCCTAAATCCCCGCGGGATACGTAAATTAGCCACGGCCAGAACATCGACGTCTACAGATGTATCGCTACTCTGACCCCATGCGCTAGTCCTGACTCCATGCGACTACCTAAGTCACTTTTTTTGGCGCAGATAAGTTTTTATTTTTGTATCTAAGTTTGAAGTCAAAGTTATGCTTTTATTTCTTAAAGCTAACTATAATAAAGACCTTTAATATTTATGACAATATACATTTCTACTCTCTTTAGTGCTGACCCCATGCGACCACTAACGTAACATTTTTGGCGGACTTAAGTTTTTGTTTCTTTTTTTGTAAGTTTAGAGTCGAAATTATGTTTTTGTTTTTTAAGTTGACGATAATAGAGTACTTTAATATTTTTGATAATACACACTTCGTTTTCTTTTAGAATTAACTATTTTTAGAATTAACTATTTTTTCTACACTTTTATTGGGGTCACTGGGTACCTCATGCGAGTAATTGTGTGTTTTCATTATGCGCGCTTGTACGGGGTTGGAAAAAAATTTGAAAACATGAATGTGCGTGATTTACAAATTCATCATCTTGAGCGTGCGTGAACGTGAACCAAAATCACTCTCGCGCTCATCTCTACTTCACCACGCTGATCACCAGGGGCCTTTTTCATAAAAGTGACAGGAGGGACAATTTTCGATTTTTCTATAAAATTTCACTGCCAGAATTGTCGGCGACATTTTTTCTGTTTCATATACGTTTGTAGGCAACTGTAAAAATTTTTGGAAAACGACAGTGATAATATCGAGCCCTAACCGCCAAAATAACGTAAGCGACATTTTTTTCAAAATTTTAGTTTTGATGCAGAAATGCATCTAGACGCTCTAGGAATATTTCTGCATCAAAAAGAAAATTTTTAAAAAAATGTCGCTTACGTTATTTTGGCGGTTAGGGCTCGATATGGAATATTGTCGACAATTGTGCTGACAATTGTGACTCTGACAAAATTGTCGCGACAATGGTGCCAAAACCAAATAGCTCCGTCGGAAAGCTTTCACAGGCAAGTTTTGTAAATTTATTTATACGGCAATTGCGCGCATTTCATTACTTTTCAATAATTTGAATATATCTTATAACTAGGATAATGCAAATGCGTATTACGTATGATTTACATATAAATTTCATATGACTAGCGACAAATTTGTCAACGACAATTTTAAACCCCGACAATGACAATATGTCACTTTTTCAATGGAATTTGTCATGGAATTTGAGAGTTGGTGACAATTGTTTTTATGAAAAAAAACACCCACCAAACTGTCGATTTGTCACTGAAAACATGGAAAATGCCTGTCGTTACACTGTCGCTTTATGAAATAGGCCCCAGGCGGTGACACCGTAAATGGGTATGTGTATATCCAGTGTACTATATGTAGTTTTATGCCACATGTTTTGCCCAATGCCGTTTTACAGTCATACAGGGCGGTATTGGCCTTGCCTGAGCCGTCTTCGATGTTTCACTTCCAGTCGGGTTTGCTGTTAGACTAGCTTCACCTCAGTTGTGATAGAAAGTTGTACGCCATTTAAAGAGTGTGGTTAGAATTTTATATTTCCTCGCATTTTCTTAGACCAGATGTCTACAAGACTAAGCGCATTATGTGATAACTCACTCGGAACCTTTGGCTTTTTATCCGTTTCTATTTTTCATGGCATGTTTTCCAGTAAAGTTCAACTTTAGTTCGAAGGCATTTTTAGCTTCCAAAATGGTTTGCGTAAACGGCCAGCAATGAATATTTCTTTAGCAACTCATACACACAAAATTTGAATGAGGAATTTGAAGTAGTATTGGGGAGAACAACAATTTTTTTAAAAACATGTTTTTATACTACTACTAATTAAATGTGTGCTTTAGAATGTACCTAGAGGTTAACGATGCCTCAGTACGCCGAAAAGAGTTTGAGACGTTTTTTCAATGCCGCAGTACATACGATATCAAATAAATTATTAAATTTCAAACAACATCCAAAGGGAAATTTTTTTCAGTTGCATGGAAACCATTAACCAAATTCGGTTAGACTTTCTAACTAAAGGGCCAAATTTTTTATAGCTATGAAGATTCCAGTAGTGAAAATGAATGTGTATTCTTGACTATGAATATTTCATATTTCCTTCATATTTTTTAAAAATTAAGTAATTTTCCCTTGATAATGACGTGTAAATCAGATAAACTGTTTTGTTTCGTATGTAGATCAAAATCGTATTCTTCCAAAGCATTCATAACTCGGAACATCAAAACGAACTTTCACATTTCTAGTTAAAATTTCAATAATGAGACACGTGCGGACATAATAGAATTCTCCACATTCAATTCTGGAAAAGCGCACTTCTCATTACCAAACGGAAGAGAAAAGACTTCGGGAAATAATGGCATCAGCGGGCACTAAATGCATACACTGCTGCTATTTCTGACACTTGTTTCAAACAGTTATCGCTTCCGCCCTGCAATCTTGATGGCAATGCCCCAAGCAACAATGTGGGTCGTTGAAAGCGGTGAGGATATGGCGACACGCGCACAAATCAGCGACACTGACACATGTCAGAGATCTTGATAACCACACAAGCACCGTACCCACAGTTCTGCACAAAAAAGAACACTGTATTCAAAACCGAGTAACCTCTTTAAGAAGTGAAGCTGTCAAAAGTCAAACTGCCAGCCTTTGCGATATCAAACTTTAAATATGTGTTTAATAATGTGATGTTAATGAAGTTGGGATTTACCTTTAAGGCGCTGGCACAATGCAGGCTTGCTTTGCTTGCTTCGCTTTGAGAACTGTCAAAAGTTATTTGGAATATACTAAAACGTATGAAGGGTGGCCAAATGGCAGCTTTGCTTCACTTGCTTTAAGCACCTCAAAATTTCAAATAGGCAAATGTTTTATTTGAAAGCGTTTCGTAGGCTTTTGACAAAAAGATATGTTCCCGTTCTAGATCAATTCAAACAAACTGCTGCACCTTTTTATGTTTTACGTAATTAAAAACAAAAATATATGTATAATATTAGTAATTCAAATTTTAATAAAATGTAATCTATGTTTCCATATTTATATTTAACATGTCGCTGGCTCAAAGTGAAAAGTTGCTAAGTCCATTTTTACAAATTTTACAGGAACTTTGAACACAACATTTTGCGTGTTTAAAGCATCAAAAGGATTCGATCTCTGTTAAAAAATTTCGTATTATTTTGGCCTTATTGCATATTCGGGGCCTCTTTTGGACTTATAAAATTTATCTTTTATTGAATATAAACGAGATAAAATAAAACAAGTACCTTAATCCTTAATTTCTCTTACTTTCTATATCAAAATTGTAGGCTTAATAAAATGTAGACTTATAAACTTTTCACACAAAGCTGGCGATATTTATGATGTCAAACTACTGGTAAGTCATCTTTTGAAAAATCGATTTTTTTTTTGAGTTTGTTGTTTTTAATAAATGTACATATAGTTATATATGTATGTATAATTATTATCATTCCTTTGAAATAATAAAAATTAATTCACATTCATTTAAAAATAAATCTGAAAAGATTGTTTCGTATTTCTTTTGTTTAGTGTAAGGAAACAGACCTTGACTTTTTAACTACACAGCTGGTTGCTTTGACAGCGTTCCAAGCCGCCATTTGGCCAAACGAGTTTTTGAAGTAAATCAAAGCAAATTAAAGTAAGCAAGGCGTGCAAAGCAAGCCTGCATTGGGCCAGCGCCTTTACTCGTTGCTATGCGTTTTTGGCGTATGGAAATGTCAACAGTTTTTGATTAGTCAGTTGGCAGTTTATATTTGACAGCGAAACGGGGCAATGTTTGCTTTTTCTAGTGCATTATATATACGGTGACCATCCGTTCTGTTTTTTGCAGGACCGTACTTTTATTTAAAGGTCTGTCCTGCGTAGTTTTTCAAAACAGAAAACCCCCAAAATGTACGGTTTTTTCCAAGTGTCATGCCTTTGTCCCGCATTTTCTTCAATATTTTAAAATTAACTTTTCCTAATCGAAATAAAAGCAGTGTCGATAACTAATTGATAACTACATAAAGGTAAGCTGGTTTTGAAGGTTCAACTAGTCAATGCGTTCTAAATATTATACGGTTATGGACAATGGATGACGAGAATTTGAAGGCCAGCATCAAATATATCGATAACACTGTTCTACAAATTTTGTGGTAATCGCTTAAAAAAAAAATATTTTCCAAGCCAATTTTCCTTTCAAACAAGCGTTTTCGTAATTTTTTCGAAAAACGTGTTTTTGGTACATTTCGAACCTATTTGTCAATATCTTGCAAAAATTGAAAATTATTAGTGTTACAAGTGACCAAAATCGAAAAATTGAAATTTCAATAATTTTCTTTTTACAGTAAATAAAAATCTGATGAGAAATGTAGATGTTACGGAACACAATCTGCACAAAAAATATATATTTTTGCAAAGAGCTCATCAATACCTTTCGAACTGTTGGTCGTTTCATGAGATATTGAGGAATAACTGGAAAAGTACTAAACATACGTTTTTTATTTTGCAAAGAGCTCATCAATACCTTTCGAACTTTTGGTCGTTTCATGAGATATTGAGGAATAACTGAAAAAGTACTAAACATACGTTTTTCGAACAAATCTCGCAAACACTTCTTTGAAACCATGGGTATTTTTTTCGTGTTCAACGACCCAAAGTTTCTCTAAAAAATTGTCATATTTCGTGTAAAGTAATTTGTAATATGCCTTATTATAATTTGGTAAATATTCATTACTAAAAGATTAATACCAATGAAGCAAATGTGATTTATGTTTAAAGTTTAAAATTGGATTAATAATTAAGAAGTATACACTCTTCGTTATTTGAATAGCGCATCCTTTTAATACTTAGTAGGTACAGTTTTCCTTTTGTTTGTTTAATATTCATTAACTTTTTATAAAAATATAGCATATTCTACGTCTACATCCCATTTTAAAATTTTTTTGAAAATTAAAAAAAAAAATAAACATAGGGGCGAAATTTTTTTTGTTGACGGTGCTGCGCATTTTCTTCCATATAAAAATTTTGTCAAGCATACTTTGTATGGTAGAAAATCAAAAAAAAGGGTGCGCTATTCAAATGACGAGGAATGTATATATGTAGCATATTTTTGTTATTTTTATACTACGCAATTATATGTAGGTAAATTTTTTGAAAAATTGTCCTGCATTTTCAAAATATATTTATGGTCACCGTAATTATATACCTTTGCATGTATGTATGTAGCTTGAATGAGAAATTCCAGCTGCGGTAGGTGAACGAAACTACTAAACGGTAGGTAGTGTGACCTTCATCAATCAGCAGTCGTAAGGCAGACGGACAGACAATCACATCCAAATGTGTGAAAAAGAAAAAAAAAATGGCGCCAAAGTTTACCATTTGGAAATGAACGCAAACATAGAGAAAACTTTCAAGGATATGAGTGTGAGATTGATGGTCTTATTTACATTCGACTGAACTGTGTTTGCATAAAACGTGTGCAAAAGATAAAATTGGCAAGGGTTTCCAAAGTAAACACGGATGTGCAAAGGGATTTCCTTTGCAAAATAAAGAAACGAAAATAAACAAATACATACTTATGTATATGGGGCGTTCCATACCAAAAGGGCCGGTGGATGGCATATTTTCAACAACTATTTTTTTATCAAACAATTTTTATGTGAAAATTTTTTCAAGAAAAAAAATTAAAAAATATTTCTTTTTATAGGGAATTTTGATGTGTGTATGTGTGATTTTTTTTTTAAATTTTTCATCGTCCCGTTCTCGAGATATTTGGAAAACTATTAAATCGATTTGTTTTTTTTGTGCTGTAAAGTTTTTAAAAATGTATTAATCAAGCTAAAATTTCATATTTATTTATTATTTATGTTTGTCCATCTAACCTAAAAATTTGAAACAAATCAAAGACATGAAGTGTTAACCCAGTCCATTTTGGTACGGAACGCTCCATATATGAATGTAGTATATACATATATGGATGGTACGTCAAGCATGAAACAACTTATGAAATCGGTGAAAAAAACGATATCAGTCAGGTGATGAGGAGGTCTTAATTAAAAGTTACCCTTCTAGTATATTCGTATCAATTCTTCGTTGTCTAGGAAATGATTAGGAGAAGTAAATGGACTGTAGAAAATATTAAAGTGACTAACGATAAGTAATAAATATACATATATGTGTATATTAGACCGCGTCAAAAAAAATCCTGCAATGCGACCGGCTAAGACTCAAATTTTATAGTAATGATCCTGCATGATTTTCCCTTCTCTAGGACAATTGTGGGAATTTTACGTTAGAAAATTAGTTCTTTCTTTTTAAGGTCAATATAATTTTCTGGGATGAATGAAAACATTCGAAACTGTAAGAGTACATTGATTACATGCATACATATTTGAATAGATGGAAGGCATGCTTCCTGTGTTTTGGACATACGTACACTCCGAGGCTTAAAAATCGACTCGGACCACTACCTTGTTGCAGCCAAGATACGCTCCGCCTCTATGCAGCAAAAAATTTGCGCCCAAATATGCAAGGAAAGCTTGTTGCTTGAAACACAATACCAGGCGAACGGCGAAGTTCGCCGAATTGGGCGATGCCGTCGTACACCGTCCGCCCTACTATTTCGCCTACTTTAACGGAATTAGAGCGGTAGCGAAAACAGCTGATGCCATTTCGTCGCACTTATAAGTTAGGTGGCCATATTTTGAAAAACGAAACCATATATAGAAATGATGAAATGATAACAAATATAAATATAAGGCAAGGGGGAATTATTATAAATTATTTTATTTTAAGCCAGATTTAACGAATCGATCACTGTATTTTTCAACCATCAAAAAGAATTCGTGTTACATGCTGTTTTCTTCTAAATCTTTGAAAGTAAAAAAACATACGGTCATCTTTGGCATGTACTGCCGCCATCGCCCAGCAGAGCTTCGCATTTGGCTTTGGCTGTGTTCAATTTCATATGCCGGCGGGTGTTGTAATTTTGACAGCGGTAATTTCGCTGTGGTGAGTTCGCCGTTCGCCGGCATTGTGTTTCCACGGTAACGTAGAAAAGCTGCAATCACAGCAGATAGCCAATGCATTCGCTACTCGACTTTCACACTTGGTCTCAGAGAGCACTCTTCAACAAACCGACATATACGAGCAGTGGAACCATATTTCCCGCTTAAGTTCCGCCGCCGAAGAAGTAATCGGATTTCAGCGAGCTCAAAATAACAACTGGTACGATGAGGAGTGTCGGAAAGGTGCAGATAAAAAAGATGCCGCCTACGGGGCCACGCTGCGATCGGGCGCAACTCGCGCTATGTGGGACCGCTATAGAGATCTTAAGAGGGAAGCGAGATGTATTTGCCGCAATAAGAAGAGAGGCCTAAATACGTGAGTGCGAAGAGGTTGAAATGCTGGCTGACAGGAAGTATGCCCGAACATTTTCCCAGAGATTTAGGCGACTCACGGAAAGTTTCCAGACCAGGGCATACTCCTGTAAGAACAAAAATGGCGACCTAGTTACCGATGTTCAGAACGTACTTAAATTATGGAAGGAACACTTTTCCACCCTACTGAATGGTAGCAGCACGGAAAGTTGTAGAGAAGAAGAACCCGAATCCTCAGTCGATGATAACGGAGTCTTCTTCCGCCTGACTATGACGAGGTACGAATAGCAATAACGCGGCTGAAAAATAACAAAGCTGCTGGAGCTGACAGCCTGCCAGCTGAGCTATTCTAGTACGGTGGCGAGGAGCTGATAAGGTGCATGCATCAACTCTTATGCATAATGCGGTCAGATGCACGCATGGCCGACGAATGGAATTTAAGTGTGCTCTGCCCAATCCACAAGAAAGCCAACCCTGCCATTCGCGCCAACTACCGTGGGACCAGCCTCCTAAGCATAGGTTATAAGGTCTTATCGAGCGTTTTGCGTGAAAGACTGAAGCCCACCATCAATAAACTGATTGGACCCTATCAGTGTGGCTTTAGGCCTGGAAAATCCTCTATAGACCAGGTATTCACAGTACGCTAAATCTTGAAAAAGGCCCGCGAGAAAAGGATCGACACTCACCGCTTTCGACAGCACTAAAAAGAGATGCCTATACGCCGCCATGTCTGAATTTGGTATCCTCGCCAAATTGATACGGCTGTGTAAAATGACGTTGAGCAATACCACCAGCTCCGAATTGGGAAAGACCTCTCCGAGCCGTTTGGCCCCAAACGGGGTTTCAGATATAGCTACTCCCTTTCATGTGACTTCTTTAATCTGATGTTGTAGAACATAAAAAGAGATGCAGAACTGAGCCGCTCAGGAACAATTTACTACAAGAGCATGCAATTGCTGGCTTATGCCGATGACATTGACATCATCGGTAACAAAAACCGGAAAGTTTGTTCTGCCTTATCCAAGTTAGATAAGGAAGCAAAGCGAATGGGTCTGGTGGTAAACGATGGCAAGACGAAGTATCTCCTGTTTTCATACAAACAGTCAGCACATTCGCGCCTTAGCACCCACGTAGTAGAGAATTTCGTTTACTTGGGAACCAGCATTAACACCGATAATAATGTCAGCATTGAAATCCAACGTAGAATCACTCTTGCGAACAAGTGCTACTTTGGACTGAGTAGGCAATTCAGGAGTAAAGTCCTCTCTCGACGTACGAAAACCACGCTCTATAAGTCACACATCATGCCCGTGCTGGTATATGGCGCAGAAACATGGACAATGACAACATCCGATGAGGCGGCTCTTCGAGTATTCGATAGAAAGAGTTTGCGGAAGATTTACGGGCCTTTACGCGTTGGCGACGGCGAGTACCGCAGACGATGGAACGGTGAGCTGTATGAGCTTTACAACGACATGGACATAGTGCAGCGAATTAAATAACAGCGGCTCCGCTGGCTTGGCCATGTCGTTCGAATGGACACCGATGCTCCAAGTCTGAAAGTATTCAACTCGGAACCCGCTGGTGGTAGCAGAGGAAGAGGAAGGCCCCCACTGAGATGGAAAGAACAGGTGAAGAAGAACTTGGCTTCAATTGGCATTTCTAATTGGCGTCAGTTGGCACAGAAAAGAAACGACTGCCAAAATCGCTTATACCATGTTCTGACCGACAACGAAAGCACTTTGAATACGAGTTTTGGGATTGTGGGCTGAAGGCTG
The DNA here is from genome assembly GCF_013731165.1 of Rhagoletis pomonella. NCBI lineage: Eukaryota > Metazoa > Arthropoda > Insecta > Diptera > Tephritidae > Rhagoletis > Rhagoletis pomonella. Next base: position 20,302,842 of record NW_023458559.1, on the reverse strand, counting down.
TTTACACCGGCTGTTAGTGTTTTTTTGTTGACATTTCATACATCCTTTGATTACAGTTTTGCTACACAAAAACAAAACCAAAATACTTTTCCTTCATTTTCTTTTTATTACAACCTTTTACTTTCATTCTTATTTTACTTTGGCCAGCCAATTAACAATAAATCCGAACTGGCATACTAAAGATTATAAAATATGACTTCCACTTCGATGAACAATCGAAAAAACGATTGAAGAACTGGTTTTCGTTTGACAGATTTTACATGGACGAAAACACAAGTTTTAGGTCTAAAACCAGATTTAGCAACGAAAACATAATTTCGATGGCGGTCAAAACATGGTATTAGGCGGTTACAGCGCCAAATAAGAAGAAGAAGGAGAATAAGAAGAAGAACATTTATATTTTAGCCATTTTTCAGTTTATTTATAATTATTCGTGCAGATCAAAAGTTGCTACTTAATTTAGTTTCAGTTTTTACACTGAAAATAAAATCTGCGTAAATAAAACGGAAACTTGCGTACATCTTACGCAATTTTTCGTCACTTTGAGCCACGAAAGTTTTCGTTGATTGTACAAATTCGTTTTCGTACATACTACGAAAATATGAGACATTAGATCTATAGTACATTTCACGAATATATTCGTACAATTTTTCAGCGAATTTCGTAATGTTTGCTAAAGAATTTCGTGCAATTTCTTAATTTTTTGACGAAATTTTTGTAAAATGCACGAAATTATTTTCGTAAAATCTGCGCTTGTTTCGTAGAATGTGTGATTGCTTTCATTCTCCACACTGTAAAAAACATAGTGCGTATTATAAGACAATACTTTTTTATTTTGTGTTTATCGTTAATTTTAAGCGTTTATGTTTAACAAAATGTTTTGCAAAAGCGCTTAACATTAATGATTAAAATATAATGAAAGTGTTGTGTTATAATTTGCGCTATGTTTTTATAGTGTAAAGAATAAAAGCAATCATATATTCTACGAAAGAAGTGCAAGTAAAACAGTCGTAAATAATAAGTTTTACGGGTTGACTTTAGTGTAAATCGACATGTGTGTATTGTGGCAAAACTATAACGAATTTTCTCATGAAACTTTACAAGGATGCTAAGAAACACTATTTTCTTAGTATTTTCACTTTGGTAATACTAGTATTTAAGTAATTTTTTCTTTAAATTCACTAGCAAATGTTCATATAAAAAATGCAGCTATCACTTATATTTGCATAAATGCACGATTTTTCAATGTTCACGTGTGATTTGTACACATTAAATGTACCTATATTATTTTATTTTTTATCAGTATAAAAAGCGTTTAATAATTTCACTACCCACCTGTTATGTACTTTCACTTTAAGGTGCATTACGTCGCCGTCACCGACACCGGCAGTTGTCAAAAAAGTTAATTCTGTGTATTTGTATGAAGTAAGTTACATGAACAAGCTGACGGTGACGGTGCCGCACAAATTAGCTCAACTCTCAATTTCGCTTATGCGATTGCGTCAAATGTCTATTCAGTGTTTTGTTTACGTATTTGAACGTAAATTTTTCCAGTTTGTGAGAATTTTAATATTTAAGGAAAAACGAAATGTAAAAAATAATGGAGGAAAAGAAGAAGTGAAAAAGTAAAATGCAAATTTTGGAAAGAGTATTAGCGAGTTAATGATTTTTCGGACGCAATGTCCAATGAATTGTGTGTAACTTGACGCATAAGCATAGTTGACGGTGATGGTGACGGCGGCGGTGGCGGTGGCGGTGACGCTGTCGCAATGGATGGTATGTACTTTCACTTTTACCTTCACGCTCTGCCTCACCTAAGAGTCTCGTATTTTAAACGGAAGTTTGTATTTTTGCTTTCCTGTCCGTTGAATGTATCGAGAATATATTCGTTTTATAATTTTTCTCCAACTTTTCTCGGACAAAATATTCGAAAAAGTATATAGAAGGAGGCATTGCTTTAGTAAACATTTTGTAAGAAATTTTCTATCATTAAAAAGTAATGGTGATTTCGTTTCTACGAAAAAAAATGTCGCATTTTGATTGCCCCTTTTTATTTTCGTGTTCGATTCTGAAATAAAGGCAGACGGTGAGAAAACTTTGTGTTCGTTTCTTAAAATGCCACACTCTTGTAAGGCAAAAAAGGCATATTTTCTGCCCTCTAAAGCTTTCTCAGGGGAGATGTTTGCCCTGAAAATCAGATGGTTGCTTAAAACGACAATATTATGAAATGCGTGAGCAGGACAAGGGCAAGAAGGCAAAACATGCCCTTTTGAAGTGTTGAGTGTAACATCAAACACATTTTGAACCGTGCAAGGGCACAATTTTTTGGTAGAAACGAAATCACCTTAAAACGTTTTGTTTCACGTACGTGTTAATACAATAATTGAAAATTTTAAGGAATCACATAATAAATCAGAGTAAGTATTGGAACTCCTTTGCATGATAAATAATTTAAACTAATAAACTGGCTATTCTTATCACGCAAATAGCACAACTCACACAGTTGGATCAAACTTTTTAATGAACCATATAAAACATCATTGTAAGTATAAATAAATTAATATATTTAACTAAATAACTGACTATTTTTATACCCGAGCGCACTTGTGCACAAGGGTATATTAATTTTGTTCACATAACGGTTGTTTGTAACAGCCAAAACGAATCGAGATAGATATAGAGAAATGTATACATAAATGATCAGGATGAAAAAAGAAATCGATTAAGCCATGTCTGTCTGTCCGTCCGTCTGTCCGTCTGTCCGTCTGTCCGTCTGTCCGTGTACACGATAACTCGAGCAAAAATTGAGATATCTCAACGAAATTTGGTATGTAGGTTTCCCTTAATCCAAGGTAGGTTGGTATTGAAAATGGGCGAAATCGGACTTTAACCACGCCCACTTCCCATATAACGGTAATTTCCAGAAATACGAAAACTGCGATATTTTAGTAACTACTGAAGATAATTCACTCAAAATTGATATTTACAATAATTTTTAGACGAAAAATAAGAGTATTATAAATTTTTGGAAAATGGGCGTAGCCACGCCCACTTATGGTTACATGTGTATATCTTGGTAACCACTGCACCAATTTCTTCCAAACTTGGCACGGTTGTTGCCCTTCGCACAACATACCAAACGGCCGAAAATTTATAAAATCGCTCAATAACCACGCCTACTTCCCATATAACGGTAATTTTCAGAAATACGAAAACTGCGATATTTTAGTAACTACTGGAGATTATTCACTCAAAATTGATATTTTTAATAATTTTTAGACGAAAAATAAGAATATTATAAATTTTTGGAAAATGGGCGTAGCCACGCCCACTTATGGTTACATGTGTATATCTTGGTAACCGCTGCACCGATTTCTTCTAAACTTGGCACAGTTGTTGACCTTGATACAGCATAAAAAATCGCCGAAAATTTTTAAAATCGGACAATAACCACGCCCACATCCCATATAACGGTAATTTAGAGAAATATAAAATCTTCGATAAATCAGTAAATATTGAAGCTAATTTATTCAAAATTGATGCTTGCAACAATTCTTTGCCAAGAAATACGTTTATGGTAAAATTTTGGAAAATGGGCGTGGCACCGCCCACTTATGATCACATATAAGTATATCGGTAATCGTTCTACCAATTTGTACTAAACTCGGTGTGGTTATTGTGCTTGCCAAATATAAGCAAAACCTTGAAAATTATTGAAATCGGACTAAAATTACGGCCGCTTTTCATATAACGGTAAATTTCAGAAATGCTTGAAACTTCAATATTTCGAAATTGAAGGACGCTAATTTACTTAAAATTGGTACACCCCGGCTTACCATCTAGCAGAAGGTTTCGGAAAGAAATCTGAAAAAACATATATTTAATACTTGCGCCGGGTATTTAATGTTCGGCTCCGCCCGAACTTAGACTTTCTTACTTGTTTTATAATGCCTTGGTCACTCATGCGAGTGATTTCGGGTCGTTAATTGTTACCCGCATACCATGTCGTATGAGTGAAAAAGGGAGGTATTATCACTTGCGAAGCGTAATATCATTAAGAGTACCCGATGTAAAGAACTTATTATTTATCGCCTCCATGTAGTTATAAAGTACCTATGTATTTATTAAAGCTACTCAAGATTTATTTTCCTAGAAAATGCCGCCTAAAAGAAAACGACGCCAAAACATTGCCGAATTTCGACACTTTAAAAGAACTTCTGTTGAACATATTAATGGGACTGCAACAAGCACGACTCCTAAAGCAGCAGAAATTAATTGAAATAGTGCTTGTAATCAAGCAGATCATACAATAATCATAAGTTTTAATTATACGTTCATTTTATAATTTTTAAGTAATGAATATCTATTATTTTAATTTTTAAATTGTTTTAAAACTTGATAAAACTGAACATTCTGTTAAATATAAAACTTTAAAAATTTTAAAAGCACTCTTCTTATATGGGAATCAACTGGAACGGAACAGCTCTAATTAACGGTTTCGTTAATTTCTCGACAGAGAAACGGATCGAAATATCTTTCGTTTTCGCTACTTTCACGATAATAGAGCAGATCGAAAACATTGTGGCTTTCATTAATTTCTCGATAGCAAAACCGATCGCAATAACTTCCGCCTGAGATGCGTTTCCACTATCGAAAACACTTTAAAAAGCCATTTGAAAATGCATGTCGAGAACGAGAGCTCTGCTGCCACAAACTGAGCGACAGGTAATACTTTTATGATACTTTTTCGGAACCCGTTCTCAATAGTTTTGTAAGTGAAAGTGTTGCAAAAATATATAAAACGGATGCATTCGCGTGTACGTTGGTCGGGTGGCTACTTTTCTTCAACCAAGTAAACAAGCAAACATATTAAAATTGCTGTATTGCCCGAATAGAAGGGTGCTACCAGATGTTCGAAAATTAAGCGGCAGCACCAACTTCGGTGTTCAGTTGCAATCCTCGCATGTTTACTACTTCACTGCTTGTATAAATGTTTTATCGTGGTTAAATTAACAAAAATAGCATATTAGTTATAAGAAAATAGGCATGTGCATTAAAAGTGTTTACAATTAAGTTACATTTATCTATTTCGTGCACTTCATCATCATCATATTTGGTGAATTTCGCAACTTTAACAACAAATTACCTAGAAACTATAACAGTGCGCGGGGTGGGTTCTTCACTTTTAGAAACAAAATTTCCCCCCTCCCCACTTCTTTTTTATGTTTTTTTTCGTGTCGATTTTCACTACAATTTTCCCCAGTTTTACCTAAAATTTTCAAACTACACTGCAGTTTAAAATTAATAATAAAGGTAATTTTACCTTTAAGAAAACTTAAGTATGTATTTTATTTATATGCATACGAATTGGTTCTATACTACATATTTGTTAGTTGCTTAGCCTTCATTCAATAAAGTATATTGATGCAAAGTGTTAAATTATGAAACTCAACAAAACTCTTATGAAATATAATAAGATGAAAAATACTGGTTTTGCTTTCTCAAACACTAAATATTTTTATGTGGAGGTATTTGGGAGATGCGCAGCTTCTTTGATGGTTATTTCCATCACGACTACAAATTAAAGGAAAATTATAAGGCATCTAAAAGGCAAGTTTTAGTGAAAAAAGTAAGTGCGCCTGGGCCACATTGAAGAAGTGATACTTTCGTTACGTATCTCTTTTTTTTCATAACCAATATACATAAATATGTACATACATACAGACATACATTCATCTGCTTTTGCTTAAGGTTATATTTTTGTATCTTTTCTTTTTAAGGTTATATATTTGTTTCTTTTCTCTATCTACCTCTAATCCTGTTAATTCTAATTACATACATTTATTTTATTCTGTTTTCCTTTATCTTCATTTTTATCTTTACACTCTATCGATAAAAAAATCGATAGTAGCATCCAACAAAATATCGATAACAAAACCGACAAAAATGTCGATAACAAAATCGATGACAAATTCGATAAAAATTTCGATAGCAAAATCGATTGGAAAATCGATAAAAATAGCAATACCAAAACCAATATTAAAATCAATAAAAAATCGATAACAAAATCGATAACAAAAATCGGTTTGAAAATCGTTAAAAATATCGATAACAAAATCTAAAAAAATATCGATAACAAAATCGATAAAAAAATATCGCTAACAAAATAGTTAAGGATATCGATTACAAAATCGATATCCTCATCCTCATCTTTGTTTTTACTTGTATATTTATCATTTTCTTCAACTACATATTCCCCTTCACCTTTGCCCTTATATATATAAGTAAAGTGTTTAAATTTATTTTGGTCTTAATTTTTGCCTTTATCTTTACGCACCTTTTTTATGTTTTTACCCTTGCCTTTATCCTTTTCTTTATCTATGTACGTACTCACCTTTACTTTCATTCTTGTATTGGTATTTTTCTTATTATTATTGTAATTTCTATGTTTATTTATTTATGTAATTCTTTACCCTTTTATTATCAAATTTTTGTTAAATTAATGCCATATGCATACACACAAGAAGCACTTGTTTCAGCCCCAACCATTTCCGTTGCACCATTTCCGTGTGCATTTTCCGTTAAATTTGGCAATTTACTCCCAACCAACCAACCGCCGCTAAAGAAGTTTCACTTCAATAATACATGTGTTTACTTTGAATTTCATTAAGTAGTGCGTTACTTGGGCTTGCCGTTAATAGATAACTGATTAAATTGCCTATTTATGAAGTCCCTCATTGCATCGCTCAGCGTAGGCGATATTAAAAACATTGTCTGCTTAAAAGCATACATCCACAGCTTTAATGTTTAATTTTTTATAGTATTTTTATCCAGCAAATTCCTAATTTCGCAATGACACGCAGTACATAAAAATATGATCAAATAATAAATTGCCGGTAATTCAGTATATTGTACATATGTATATGTGGTTGGGCCCGACATATAAAAAAAATTCCAAAATTTTCATCTTTACACATTCATGTTTCTGGCATGCGGGGGACGATATGTACTTGCCGATTTGTTTTACAAAAATTATTTAAAAAGCAGGCGTCTCGGTTGCTCAGCAAACCGGTTAATCGTTTCTGCAATTATTTCACATTGATTCTATAAAACAAATTTTCGATGTATTCTTAAAATGCATAAACCTAAAGCTAAATTTTATAGGAATATAAACTAACAATTTATTAAAACTAGTAGTAACCCCCGAAATACGGGGGAGTAGTTAGCTCAAAATTTATTTAAAGAACTTCGTGAAAGACAACAATTAATCTTGTATTGTTAGACACCTGATAACCCAGGATAATTTTTAAGTTCTTAAAAGAATTACTCTACTCTAAGCTTCGTGCCATGAGAAAACCGTCATCTTTAAGGTATAGTCCAACCTTTCACAATATCATGTATTAGTCTTAATCTGAAACGCAATAATCATTGAAAATTGGCGGCGTTTATGGTGAAAAGCATTTAATATCACGATTTTAAACTAGAGCTTTCTCAACACTAGAAGCCTAATCTATTTGGGAGTAACGTAAAGCCTTAACATACGCCGTCGAGGCTTATGTACTTAAAAGATAACCTGTGAGCTAAAATATACTTAGTCCTCTCTTATTTTTTTAAAGAATATTGAAGTTGTGAGTTTGAATAATAGTAAAACATAGTTTTATTAATCAAAACTATAACCACATTTATTTAAAAACTACAAAATAAAATGTAAATTTTGTGTTAAAATTAAAAAAAATACCCATTCCGTATACGCCTCGCAGACGTAGATTATACTTTTAGGGTTAACCCTTTCAGTACAAAAATTTTAAATATGTATACCGGCTAATTTTGGACCGTTCATTTTAAAAATCACATACAAAAATGTGTAAAGCTTTGAGGTTTGCGGTCATTCAGGGTCCTTTTTAATGGTCAGTGATATCCTAGGTGTTTAAAAAAGAAAGGGATCTCAGCTATTTGTATTTTTTGCTTTCGTGAAATATATTTTAAAACTATGAATAATGAGGCAAATTCTGGATTTCGTACGAATCGAAAATTTGAAATTTTTTATAGAAAATCATAAGAAAATTTCATGATTTTCGATTCGTACGAAAACAAGAATACGCACCAATACCTAATAACTTTTCCGAATCTCAATTCCACGGAAATATGGTTAATATTTTTCAGTAGATTATATTACTCACTATCGACCTTTCTGCCGCTTTTTACTTTTTTGACGAACACTACTAACTAAACTTGTCAGAAATAAGTAATTATTCGTTTAGTCAGTGAACTGTGTCAGGATAAGAATTCAGGATTTGTTTTCTTACGTTTTCAATTTTATACTTTTTACAGGTCTATTCTGCGCTGGTAACATAAATTTAATAACCGGTAATTAAAGTGTCTGTCAATTTTTAAACCTTTTTCGCATTCTGTGCTCTCTTGTCACCGGTAAATTTGGTTACCATCTCATAAGCTGGTAACAAAATATTGCCCCGTGAAATATGCAATACAGGAATTTCCACAAATCTTCATAGCTGAGTTGCTGAATATTTTCACTGCATTACCAACGTACTTAGAATCGCAGTGACAAGAAGTGGTAACATTTTTTGGTAATAAAATTTTCCGGTCACAAAATCTTCGGTAACGTGCAGAATAGACCTGTTATGTAAACAAAATTTCTATCAGCTGTTCGTCTAACTTGCAAGTTTCTGCAAATTTAGAACATTTCGCCGGAATTTCGCTGTTGGACATTTATTACTGGAGGTTTTAAACGAACGTACCTATTGACTATCCAACATTTGACAGAATTGTTACGAACGGCTTTGACCTAACCTAACCTAAAACCAGATTTTGAAAATCTCGCCAAAGGCATCTTTTGAATTTTCTTTTATATTTATCTTACGTACAATAGAATAATAATAAAATTAATGTTTTTCATTTCTAATAATTTTATTTAAAAATAAAATTTTTGTTTTTCTTGTTCTTTTTTTGTGGCTCTTTGTAGCATTTAGAACTTAGATGTGGCTCTTTTCGGCCTCGGCCTTGCCCACCCCTGCTATATACATTTTCATACAAGGCAGGATTAAACAGTATTAAAAATATGCTGCAGAAACACAACAGCAAACAACAGCTGAGCTAAGAAGCAATGGCATGCTATAACAATATGTTTGAGATAGAATGACATGGCACAGCAATGCATGAAATTTTTGAAAATTACATTTTAATAGATACGCTGGGAAGAAGTTAGGAAAATGTTTAAATTTATATTTTGTTGTTACCTACTTCACCGATTTGAAATCTGAAAACTATACCTTTCATGAGCATGAAATGGTATTATAACTTTGGTCCGATATTTGTAAGTACCAGAATAGATAGAAGAAGAGATAGACTCATGAAAATGTGTACTTACATATGTATGTGACCAGAACATCGAGCTGAGCCGACTTATATGGCATATGGCAACCGAGTTGGGTGGCCACTGGCTGAAATGGTTTTACAGATGGCAACTGCAAGCTGGCAACTGAGTTGCTATATTGGCAACTGCATTTTTGTGGTCGCTGCGGTAATAATCGAAAATTGTATACCTAAATATAAGGTAAACTTCAAAGCGACGCCCATGGAAACTACTACGAAAGATTTTCGCCGCCCTTTTTCGAAATTTTATTTTCAGTGAAAGAAATACTTATAAGGATTAACCATTATACAATCATTTTTAAAAGCAAGTTTCAGTTCTTCTTATCCGCCATGTTAGCTATCTGACAGAAAACGTGTTTCGTATTTTTTGCTGTACCAACTTTTCAAAAAAAAAATCCAGCTTTTGACGTTGGAAAAATAAAACAAAGGAAAGCCAAGCAAATAATTAGAGAAAATTTCTAATTATATTCAACAATTTTATTGAGCTCTAGGCCGTTTTTTAATTAAAAACTATCGTTGACAAGCAACAATAATTTTTATTTGTTTGAAAAAATGGTAGAAGTGATAGCTGTTTCCGAAATCACCACATTTCGCCACCAGACTTCTTTCAGAAAGATTCGAACCGACGATCCCACTGACTCAGCCAGTTGCCTACGCACTGTGCAAAGTTTGCCTAGTAAATTATGATTGCTCGTTTTCCACTTTTTCATTTTGTTAATAGGGCTTCCACGCACGAGGCGATTTTTCAGGCAACAAAAGTTGAATGAGAAGTTGAAAGTGAAAAAGTTGCCATCCCTATTCAGACGAGGCGATTTTCGATTCAACACGAATTGTTGTTTACATTATTTAAAATGAGTTTAAATCGCAAAATTTTATCAATTGGCGTAAATTTGGTAAGCTAAGCGTTGGTAAAAGTGCTTATAGCGAAGCTGAAAGATAAACTAAAAGTAAAAAAGCGAATTGGGGGCATCTGATAACTTATACCGGGAGTTGGCAATTGAAGATGTTAATTATTTTAAGGAATGCTTGGGGATGAACCCTGCACAATTCGAATATTTGCTTGCAAAAGTGGCGCCGCTTATTCAAAAGCAGGACACAATAATGCGTGAGGCACTTACGCCTCGAATAAAGCTACAAATAGCATTGAAGTTTTTGGCCACAGGCGACAACTATTTAAGCCTGTCAGAGAGCTTTCGAGTTCCAAAGTCAACTATCTCTGAGCTCCTAAAAGAAGTACTTGATAGCATTTATGCTATTCTGCAAGAATATATTCAGGTAAATATAAGCAGGTTTAGTTTTACGGTAATCGGTGGAAGTGAAGCAGTGCGACTAGGGCCGGCAGTAGAAAATCTGGGGTGGGTAGTAAATATGTCCTTGGTATGATGGACTATTGAAACTTTTTGCATAAACATTTAGACATGGTTGGTTGGTGGTTCATTGAAGTGGCGAATTTAACAACTACCCTAATTTAAAGTGATAAAAAGTCGAAAACTGGGTTAGTGTCACTTATGTCTGTTACATACATCGCAGTAGCAGGGTTTTCCTAAAAGCCTCGCAGTTTTAGTCCTACATAGTGTTGGAAAATCACAGAGCAGATGCTCCACCATTTATTCTGCATCTGGTGGATTACAGCTACGACAAGAAGTGTTGTGTTGCAGTGCTAGTCTTGCAGCATGGATTCTCACGGCCCAGTGCCATGTGTAAACATCGACTCCATGCATATAACACGGTGTCGGTAACGTCGATAATGATTTTAATCGGAGATTAGAGTCAACCAGGCTTTGAGCAAATGTCCCTTAGGCCCGTTTTCACCATCTCTGGTCCACCCTAATCTCAAGTTAAACATCGCTATCTACGTTACCTACTCCATTCAAATAACTTTGAGTCGCTAATATCGATAACAATGTTTAACTGGGGATTAGTGTTAACCAGGCTGAATATTTTGGTTTCCGTTTCACTGAATTCTCATCATCTTCCAAATAAAAGAATTACACCCTTTATTTCATCTTTTATACTAAAAAAATTTTTATTAATTAATTAATTTATAAAAGAAATACATATTTTTATTAAATATTTACAGTCAGTGTGAAAAATATAAATACCCTGCCGTTTTGACGATTTTCTTTATATATATGTTCCATACCAGTTTTGGTTAGTTTTTTTTATGAAAATATAGTTCAGTCAACAACAAAAACCATTAGGATCAATTTTTAAACTTCATATAGAACTCGGGGAAAATTAAAGAAATAAAAAAATTTCCCCGAGTTCTATATGAAATTTAAAAATTGATCCTAATGGTTTTTGCTGTTGACTGAACTATATTTTCATAAAAAAAAACTAACCAAAACTGGTATGGAACATATACAGATGCGTTCAACTAATTAACAGCGAAATTCAAAACGATATTGCTTGGAAATTATGTTTATTTATTTATTTTTAATAATTTTCATTTAAAACATAATTCAATCTATATCAGAAACCACAATAAAAAAAGTTGCAAAGTTTGCACAAATTGCAAAAAAATGAATCAAACTTAAAAAAGTTTTCATCAAAATTTAAACATTTTTAATTAAATTACTAAATTTTGGAGTATGCAGTTTTGTAGCCCATTCAATTCTAGTATAATAAAGAGCAAGTTTCAAGTCGCTAAAAATTACCGTTGATTTTTTAGAATTTTTTTTGGGGAGGGTGTTGCGCATTTTCTTCCATATAACACATTATCAAAATTTTTTTTTATATGGAAAAAATCCGCAACACCCTCGACAAAAAAAATTCTAAAAAATCAACTGCAAGTCCTAGGTACTTCAAACTAAAATTTAATGGGCTACAAAACTGCATACCCAAAATTTAGTAATTACTTTAATTAAAAATTTTTAAATTTTGATGCAAATTTTTTGAAGTTTGATTCATTTTTTTGCAATTTGTGCAAGCTTTGAAACTTTTGTTATTGTGGTTTCTGTTATAGATTGAATTATATTTTAAATGAAAATTATTAAAAATAAATAAATAAACATAATTTCCAAGCAATATCGTTTTGAATTTCGTTGTTAATTAGTTGAACGCATCTGTATATGTTCCATACCAGTTTTGGTTAGTTTTTTTTTATGAAAATATAGTTCAGTCAACAGCAAAAACCATTAGGATCAATTTTTAAATTTCATATAGAAATATAAAGAAAATCGTCAAAACGTCAGGGTATTAATATTTTTCACGCTGACTGTATATATTAATATTAAAAAAAAAAACACTTTCAGAAGTATTCGTCTTCTTGTTGCTCAAGCGTTTCTACTTCTATTGTATCTTGTATGAAGAAACTGTCGTCAATAAACGAATCGTCTTCATAGACATCCTGTGTTACGCCAGAGCTTTGTGCCGAATATGTTGAATATTTTCCCGATTCCGAGCTCTCTGGTCGGAAATTACCCACTGCTGCAGCTCTCAATATTTTCAGGCGACGTTGGGACAAATAATTATTTACAAAAGCCTGCGAAGAAATCGCTTCTTCCAGAGGCATACTTCGCAGCTGGTTTGCCACGTGACTCCCGAATACCTCAAACTCGTCCGGTTCTTTCGTATGCGATATGTTTTCCAATTTTGTCACCGCCTCCAAAATTGGTTCAACATCCTGCGACCGGTGTTTTGCCTGTGTGGTCCTTTTCGCTCTTTTAGCCTGGGAGGAGGAAGTCTGTGAACCCGATGGTTCATCATCGAAAAATGACGCATCACTTTCCCTGGCGTCCATCTGCAATAAAAAAGAAAAATTGAAAGATACTTATATATACTTATATTTTTTTATTTTTATTTCAGGTTCCTAATACAACAGAGGAATAGTTAGAGGTGCAAAGGGATTTCAACGATAAGTGGCAGTTCCCTTTCTATTGTGGCGCTATTGACGGGAACCACGTTGTAATAGATAACCCACCGCATGGAGCATCGGATTACTATAACTACAAGGGTACTTACAGCGTAAGTGCTATTATATTACATTTACATTGGACCAAAATGCGTGATTTGAAATCAGTCATTTGAAGGTGTTTACACTGCTTGACCCGCATTTGCTTTGACTTCTCATCAAATGAAAAGGGAAGACAAAAACAAAATGTATGTAAACAAACACTACATTTATTATATTGTTAACGCTTTTTGGACACAAAAAGGCAATTATTCTTTGATTAAACTAAAAATGTGTAAAGCTCTTGTATAAATTAACAATTTTTACACACAAATTTCAAAGATTTATTTATTTCGTTGTGTTTGTTTTGTGTTTGAAAAATTCCAAATGTCAAAGACAAACCAAAGCTTTTGTGGAACTTTTGTTTCTGAGTGCGTTCAATAAAATAGTACGGCAATTGGAACGCATTTGTTTCGTGATTTTGTGTAAATGCGTCGAAATGCGTCATTCTGGAAATGTGAATTTGTATGGAGAAATGCGTGATTTGGCCTCGCATTTGAGGTTTCTCGCCCAAATGACGCATTTGGGCTCAATGTAAATGTAATATTATTGTCGGTACGAATGGGCGCATGAATGACGCAAGCATTTTAAAAAAGTCCCGATTTTATAAAGAACTGCAGGAGGATGAGTTGGGATTACCAACTAAGGGTGTCTTCGTTGGCGATGACGCGTTCCCCTTAACAACGAGGATCATGAAGCCGTATTCCAGGCATGATGCATTGCCTCACAAAGAAAAAATTTTCAATTACCGGCTGTCGAGAGCTAGACGAATTATTGAAAATGCCTTTGGGATAATGGCTTCTAGAAATAGAATTTTTCGAAAGCCTATATCTGTGTCCCTAGACAAAACCGACAGCATAATTAAAACGGCATGCGCTCTCCATAATTGGCTCCGAACAACCAATTTAAATGAAACTGGCTTAGTCGATCAGGAAGACATAAACACAGGAGCAGTTCACCAAGGAATTTGGAGAAGCATTCCTTCAGGGGGCTTAGCAGAGCTAACCACGCAATTGTCTTCAAACAACTACTCGAGAAGTGCAAAGGAACTTCGCGATAAATTCGCAAACTATTTTGTAGGCTCAGGAGCTTTTCCTTGGCAAGACAAAATGGTTTCTTAAGCCATTAAGCTTTCAATTTAAGCTACAATTTCAATTTAAGCTACAATTTAATGGGCTATAAATCTGCATATCAACAATTTTTCTACCAATTCTTAATAAACTGTTCTTTTGTTTGTTAGTTTTCTACAAAATTGTAAATTTAAACTAATATGGTTTTTGATAGTAAATGAGCCGTATTAAAAAAAATATCAACATTAAAGAAACAAAAGAAAAGTGGTCACAATGTCGTGTCCCTATTATTTTTCACATGACTAAATCTAAATTTACTCACTGTACATACTTGCATTAAAGATTGAAACTGGAAAACTAAATATTTAGTTTAATTTTCATAAGTTGATAAAATTCACGAAGAGTATCATTACTTTCTAACCAAGCTTCGAATATTTATGCTTAAGCGCATGAATCAAAATATAAATCAATGCTTAGTGGAAACTCGGCACAATTTTTCTTTAAAAGCTCCACATGTAAATGTGTTGTAATCTTTGGCGACGGTGCAGGGTTCTCATGTCAAATGTCAAAGCGAAGTTACTATATGTAAAACCATGATGCAATAATGAAAGTTGTTATACGTTGGTTTTGCATTTATTAGATCGTTTCGTTAGTGTTTTCCTGGGCGACCTGTGCTGGTATTGTGATTAAGAGCTAATACACGTAAGTTACAACATATTATTTTGACTTTATTGATGAACCATTCCATTTGCAGCATCCTCTGGTGAACTGCAGCTGCGGTCGAATTTGATTGTGTGCATCATCCTGCAGAGACTACTATGGCGACTCCAATCGGGACCAAAATTTATATGTGATATATTCACCTACGGTAGTATCGATTTTGGGTATGAGTCTCTATATAGGTATCTGAACTTTGGCCCCTCTGCGACACGTCTTAACCGTCTCCAATCGGGACCAAAATTTGTATGTGATATCTGTGACCGTGGTGTTACCGATTGAAGGGGTGAACTGAAAAAAATCACTCATTTGATTTTAAGGACCAGCCTAATGTACATACATATCACATATATTAACATAGATATGTATACAAAATTAATGATGTGTTCATAAATTTACCATTAATATCTGAATATAATATATATCTCAATATAATCTGAATATAGCGGTCAAATCTTTTTTCTCCAAATTTTTAAACTGTATCGCTCTTTGGCCTAGATTTTATTGAAAATAGCATATAAAGAAAATATGTATAGGCAAAAAAACCATGAATTTTTAAAATTTTTAGAAAAGAATTTGGCCTCTATACTCCTATCATATTTTCTTGTACTTCCAAAATACAATATTGAGCTAAGGTAGTTCGAATTTTAGCTGTCACAACATAAAACACCTTTCATTATTGCATCATGATATAAAACAACAAAATAAGTATAAATAAGCTTCAACTGCATATACAGTGTAATAATAAAACTAGCAACTAGGCTGCACATTTGTTGTGAAAACCGGGGGCGTTACGAACTGGCGTACCGTACTGATAAGTTGGAACAGGCGCAACAGGAAGTGGAAGAGGTTTGCAAGAAAACCTTTAGTATAACTTAATTCTAGTGTGTATTTTCTAATTTGCAGTGCCAAATGAAACTTCAGCGATGCCAACAGCAGTTCCTGCTTTTTGTTTTGGTGAAATTACGTTATTTAATGAAAACCTAATAATTAAAGCAAAATCAATGCCTGTCTTCAGATACATATTTGGATCTTGTGCATACGCTCTTGCATTTGCATATTCTTTGCATTTTTAAAATCACAACAATAAAATGCACACGGTTTGCATGGCAGTAAGCATTAAATTTGCAAATGCAATTCCACCTGCAAATCGAAGTCCATTTCCACAACATCCTGGACAGCCCTACTATGTTTATTAATCCCACTGGGCGATACTAGTTTTAATAAAAAATCTAAGCAGGGTGTTGAATTATTTAAGTAAAGTTGTCTTTTAACCGCTGGACCTCTTCCATTCTCAAAGGTATTCCACATTTCTTGCGCATATAACTCCGGCTATGCCGATCACAGTGTATTTGCGTAGAACTCGTTGAATTTATTAATTAATTACTGACTGAAAGTTATAAAGTTAAGTTTTAAAATAAAGTTTGGACCCTTGACTACAAGTGCGTGTATATTTTTTTTGGATCGGATCAGCCATTCGGAAACAATAGCCCGAAATCATTGGGCAAATAGCTAAGCAGTACCCGTCAACCAGCCACATTGTATTTGCGTAGAACTCGTTGAATTTATTAATTAATTACTGACTGAAAATGAATGGCTATTTATGACATGCAACGCCCGTACCGCAGGAAATGCCCATATATTGAAATATATTTAAAAATACTTCATGGGCGTAGCCAGGTAGGGGCAGGGGGGCGCTCGAGCCGCCCCCCCCCTAACTTTCAAATTTTCCTTATATATATATATAATAGTACCTTGAAATACCAGCTTAATAGGGTCGAGGAACCCCTACCCCTCTCTAAATTTCATTCTGGCTACGCCGATGAAATACTTACCATATTAGTTTTTGAGGGCCTTCCTTCGGCAACTGGCTTCAAAAATCGGTCCGCCACCTCGAACCATGACAGCCTTGGGACATATATGTCGTCCGTACCAGCCCCACTCTTTTTGGATGATGCCACTTTAGCTGCTTCCCTGGTGAACATCGTACGCAAACTTTTAATTTTGCCCTTTAGCTCCTCCGTAGACAGGGTGAGCGACAACTCCTGCTTTATGGCATTCAAAGCTGATGTCCGAAATGAATTGTTTTTGTACAATTTATTTTGCGGACCCCACAAACATGGGTGCTTTTCCTACACCTCCAAAAACGAAATTACATTAATTTTATTAATTTTAAATTATAGTATTTTTCCCAAGTTTAATAAAACTACTTTTACCAAGCCACGCCAGAATACAATTTCAAAATGGTGATATGTATAAATAATGTAAACAAACACAGGGTTGCAGGAAAATAAGTTGAACGAGCTCAAAGTTGGCTGGCGACCAACTTTGTTGAAAGCGTTTAGTTGAAAGGCCGTTCGGACGAGGCGATTTTTGCTTTCACATAAAAGTTGCCTGAAAAATCGCCTCGTGCGAATGCCCTATAAGCCAACACAATCAAGCGCAGCTATTCCGCTGCAATACACTTGATCATGTGGTTGTTGGTTTTTGTTAATAATTATATTTTTAGAAGTTTAACTTTTAGGTGTGCTCGTCCTTAAGTTGTTTGTATTTTTGTTATTTTATAGCCTTATAACAATTATATTCAACAATTTTATTGAGCTCTAGGCCGTTTTTGAATGAAAAACTATCGTGGACAAGCAAATATAATTTTTATTTTTTTGAAAAAATGGTAGAAGTGATAGATATTTCGGAAATCACCAATTTCCTCATCAGATTTCTTTCAGTAGGATTCGAACCGACGATCCCACTGAGTCAGCCAGTTGCCTACGCACTGTGCTAAGTTCGCCTTGTAAATTATTGTTGCTCTTTTTTCACTTTTTCCATTTTGTTAAGCCAACACAATCAAGCGCAACTATTCCGCTGTAATTCACACTTGATCATGTCGTTGTTGGTTTTGTTGGTTTTTGTTAATAGTTATATTTTTAGAATGTTTAACTTTTAGGTGTGCTCGTCCTTAAGTTATTTGTTTTTTTGTTATTTCATGGCCTTATAACAATTATATTCAACAATTTTATTGAAGCCTAGGCTAAAAACAACAACAAAAAAACAAAGAAATTTTCTAATATCTTTTTTTAATAATTTTCTTCACAAAAAATTATGAAAAAATTAACTGCTGCTTCCGTGGATATTGCAACACACAGGATACACGTTAAGGATACAGCTATAAGAGCCACCGCACACCAAAGACTTTATCGGCCGCCTATTTAAATAGTCCAGTGAAACCCGCACAAGTACCCCCCTTGTGAAAATTACATAATATTGCATTATCTGTTTTTTTAATAAAGTTTTCCTTTATGTGTTTACGTGTTTAAATAATGTTACGATCTTGGTTTAAAATGGTAAAATAGGACTTATTTGGGTATGTAAGTTAACAAGAAGATGTAACTACATCACAAATTATGTTCGCTTAAGTACCCACTTAAGTACCAGCATCGAGGTACTTAAACGGGTTCTTTTAAGTAACCAACCCGCTTAAGTACCTCAAAAAGCTGACATTTTTCGAGATGTACATAAGCGGGCTTTACTGTAGTCGCTTGAATTATGCACATGAAGATGTATGGAGGTGCGCACACTACACCAACTTAATCGCTCCGACCGATTAGTTGTGATGCAATTAGGGATGTCGAAAAAACATGATGCATCGAAAATTTTCCACTCGATGTACCGATGCATCGATGTTTTTTGAAAACTGACACCTCTAGTACATTGAACCGTCATTCCAGTTTTTAAATTATAAAGAAAAGGGAAGTGACTTTGATCAAAAAATTTAAATGACTCCGAAAAGTTCCGTTAGAAACACAATTCGCTCAGTCGCAGTAAAATATTTAAAATTTTGTACAATTTTGCTAATAACATATTATGTTATGAAACATTATCCCAAAAATCCTATTCAAATCGATGCATCGATGTATGCCCCTTGATGCATCGAAATATATATCGAGATTTTTCGAATCAAAGAAAAACATCGATGTATTTTTGCCACTGACATCCCTAGATGCAATGGAAAGACTAAATCGGCGACCGATAAAGTCCGCGGAGTGCGATGCATCTATTTTCGTTTTTATGATTTTTATTCATGTTAGCAGTGGCATGAATGTATGTATTAAATACGTATATGTATATTAACAAGTAAGAGCAGCGCTGTCTTCGGCTATGCCGAAGGCTTCATACCTTTCATGAACATCTGCAAATTTTACTTTGACAGATTACTGCTTTTGAATACATCTGCATACATCGATAGAGGAGTTACATACTTATATAAAAAATCGCATCTAAACAATCAGAGGTATGGAAGATATACTTTATATGACACCAATCTAAGTGATTTTCACCGCTATGTGATCGGTATGTAAACCGGTAACACAATTTATTGGGTTTAGTTTCCTACATAAAGGAGATATATCGCAAAAACTGGTATCTGAACAATCAGTGCTATAGGAGATAAAGCTTATACAGCATAGATTTTGACGATTTTCTCAGTAGACTTTGTATTATTATTTATAAAATATCTTACGAAATTTATCGGTTTTAGCTGTTCAAATAAAGGAGTTTTACAGTAAAATCCCATATCTGAACAATCAGATGTATGGAAGATATATGTTGTAGTCATCCGATCCTTGTTATTTTCACTGTAAGTATTCTGTTAATAATGAGAAACTTCATGTTCCTAGCTGCATAAATGGAGGAGTTATGATAAAAGACCTCATATCTGAACAATCAGTTGTATGGGGGCTGCAGGTTATAGTGACCCGATCTTTGTTATTTTCGCTGTAAGTCTTCTGTTGATAATGAGTGAAAACAGCGCGAAATTTCATGGTCCTAGCTACATAAATGGATGAATTATAACGAAAAATCTCATATCTGAACAATCAGTTGTATGGGAGCTATAGGTTATAGTTACCCGATCTTTTTAATTTTCACTGTAAGTTTTCTGTAGATAATTATTGAAAACAGTGCGGAATTTCATGTTCCTAGCTATATAAATGGAGGAGTTATAACGCAAAATTTTATATCTGAACAATCCGTTGTATGGGAGCTATAGGTTATAGTGACCCGATCTTTGTAATTTTCACTATAAGTATTCTGTTGATAATGGGTGAAAGTGCTGCGAAATTTCTTGTTCTTAACTACATAAATGGAGAAGTTATAATGAAAAATCTCATATCTGAACAATCAGTTGTATGGGAGCTATATGTTATAGTGGTCCGATTCTTCCGGTTCCGACAAATGATTAATACATTATAAAAATACACCCACCTACCAAATTTCATCCGGATATCTCGAAAACTGAGAGACTAGATTGCATACAAACAGACAGACAGACGGACAGACGGACAGACGGACATGGCTAAATCAACTCAGCTCGACGTTCTGATCATATAAGTATACATTTTCATGGGTCTATCTCTTTTTGTTCTGGTACTTACAAACATCGGACCAAAGTTATAATACCATTTCATGCTCATGAAAGGTATAAAAATGAAGTGATCAGTTATGAAATATATAAATCTTTACATGTTCTGTTAAAAAATATCTAAAATAGCAAGCAGTAGCCACATTGCGTGTTTGTCACAGACACGGTTTAAGGCACAAATTTTGCAGTGAAACTACCTTCTAAAAGTTATTGTATCATGAGCTTTTACAAAATAAATTTATGGCATATATTTCAAAGACACTTTTCGCCATACATACTTATAAGGATGTATAAATTTAATTAACAAAAATCAATAGAAACGCTAACATAGTAGAATACGCTAAGTTTATTAATACCTCCATATTAGAGTACCCGTTTTTTATGTACTAAGGATATTTTGAATATAATTCCTTCTCTTTTGGTTAGGTGATTTAGGTTTAGTGGCACCTTCAGAATTAATAAAATTTATTTTATTTTTATCAATTATGTATACGTTCTTTAAATAACTTATTAGTTTAAAAACACATGCGTGATACCAGTCAATTATTATAAGAAATCCTCCGTACCATGCTTTCACTGAATTCTGTGTTGTTAGATCATTGGTCTCCGTTTGGCCAGTTATTGACCAAAACGATGGTAGATAAATTAAATTAAACAAACCCCTCTTTGCCACACGCGTCAACCGACTTCAATCGCGACGAAAATTTATTCGTAATATCTTTGACTATGGTAGTATCGATTTTGAGTATTAGATGAAAAAAAAATTAATTTTAATTTTTTGAGTCTCTATAGCACACTATTCCTGAATTAGTTAAAAGTTCACTAAAACGTACGACAAAAATTGAAAATGCAACTTTGTTCGTTATCACCTACGTAACCAAAATCCATTTACTCTAAAATCGTATCAGCCTTTTTTGCGAAATATTGACATTCAAGAATTGCGAAATTATAAAAATTTCAGAACAAACTTTTGTTCTCATATTTTTTTTTAATTCGTTGGATATAATTTAGATAACAGTTATAAGTAACTATCTGAACAGCTCTTGGCTTGTTAACACATAATTCTTTTGCAGAGAAATCGTTAAAATGTATTTCTTGGTTTGATTTACTTTGAATAAATATTGTTAGTGTTTCAATGCGTACTGATTTAATAAGTAATTGTGTAATACAATGCGGGACTGAAAGTGTGTGTAGGCAAGTTGAGTTTTATTTACAAATATACAATACACCCACGATTGAGAGAACGACTAAAGAGCAGAATCCTCCTCATACATAGGTTTTGCCGATGGTCTTATTTCCACCTGTGAAATCTCTGCCAAGCGAGCATAATCTTCTTTGATCTTGCAACTACAACATAGGTGCGATGCGTAAGCTAATAAAAGTCCTTATAAGGAAACCTAAGATCACAGGTGAGCGTTTTCTGTTATAGTAGGGCCAAGCATCCTCGCTACCCAACAGGGTGAAGGGTTTTTCCGTACATCGGCTAAATGAGTCGTGTGATATCTTGAATATCGTTTAAATGAAGCTATTGATATCTATACCTACCGTGTTCCTTTTTTTACGGATGTGGTCGAATCTTTCCTTGTCGGTTCACCACTTTTACAATTCGTCTTAATATTTATGAACTGGTTTCTTTGAGTCTTACTGCTGCAATAACGGCCGCCCCGATCAATTTCGTTAATCGGAGGTAAATGCAAGATCGCATTAAGGGTGTATGAGGGCGTCAGACAAAGGTGCGCTTACATACATAATTTCATTTAGCCATCTGAAAACTAAATTCGTATAAAATAAACATAGGGCCAAAGCAGATCAAACACATGGGGTTTCTATATATTACGGCTGCAGCGCCATCCTTGGGCCCTTTTTTGCAAAACCATTGCTTATCCTGAAATGAATACGAATGAATTTCAGCCAAGTTGTTTAAAAAATAAGGATTTTATAAATATCTCGACCATACAGCGAGTTCATTTTTAGCAAACGATTCAACATACAGGTGATTCACATTGCGAATTTGAACGAAATCGGTGAATAAATAAATATACTTATAAATGACTCGAATCCACAGCCACCAAGCGAGTTTTCTAGTGGTTAGTCCAGAGGTAATAGGACCATATGTGCAAGGTATAACTTCCGACAATTTGACTGAACTCTATCCAGTGTATTTTGTGTTTAGTCCGAAGAACAAAAACAGCTACCATTTTATATATATATGTAGGTATTATGTAGATAAGACAATCTATAACGAAACTTATAAAAACTCAAGTTTCAAACTTCAAAAATTTTTCAAAATTTTCACAAAAAATTTTACCCTTTCCCAAAAATTAAAAGGAAAATAAATAAATCTAGGAGAAATTGGTTCCCAGTCGAATGATGCTTGCATATCTATACTTAGGACGTTAGCATCAGGCGGTTTCAGAGATAGGCGATTTGCGAAGTTAAGTTGTATGAGAGGTGCCACGCCCCCTTTTCCAATATCTGCTTATTTTTCCCATAAGTACGCTACTGATAAAATATGTAGCCGTGTAAAATTTCAGGACGTTAGCATAAGCGCTTCCAGAGATAAGCGATAGGAGAGGTTAAGTTTTTATGGGACGTGACACGCCCCTTTTTCCAAAAGCTTCTAGTTTTCGCCATAAGTAGGGTATTTACAATTTATGCATACGTGCCAAGATTCAGCTCCCCAGCATAGTTGGTTTAAGAGATATATTGGCGCCCTCAAAAAAACGGTATCAACCTTTCTTTGTGACGCACATATATGTGTGTGTAGATATCCATCATTCTCCCACTGTATTGGAACGTTAGGAATATCCCGAGGGCCGCCGCTAAAAAGGCAACATTTACTTTTTGTATTGAAATAAGACCGTATGGCTTTAGTTCTCATGCTTATGGCTATTTGCTCATGGCTTTATTTTACTTTCCCCATGGAAATAAAGCCATATGGCCTTATTTCTCCATGTGAAGTGAAATAAAGCCGTATGGCGCTATTTCCTATGATTTTATTTCACGGCATCTATACGAGTATTATATGCATTTTACTTTCATAGGCACCAACAGCCCCGCCAATCAGCTGAGAATTGAATTGTTTGCAACAAGTGTTTTAAATTCAACCAAAGTAGTAGCTCGCGATCAATGGGAAATACTTGATGTTGCATAAGCTTGCAATACTGAGTGCACATGATAGTGAACAGCCCTATTAATTAATTAAACAACGCAAAGCTCGCTAGTACAGCGAAACTTTCTGAGTACGTTAATGATGTAAAGTTTAAAATTTTATAATGCAAATCTAAGAACTTATTTAGTGCCCCTCGTATTGCCCAAGACGCATTCCAATGATTTTAAAGTACACAAAAACAAACTTTACCAGCGATTTCAAAAATTCCATTTGAAAATTCGTTCCGAAATTTCACGCCACCATCTGTGACAAAATTTTCATTTCTCGTAAAACCTCGAAATGGAATTAAAAAAAAATTTCCCCCAAACTACCCCTAGCTTAATGCTATGTATGTACAATGTTATAAAATTGATGAACCAACGACGAAGGGAAAAGATGAGGTGAGTGGGTACGTTTGCTATAGGAAATAACAAACAACAAAAATTCGTGAATGTAAAATAAAATGCGACAAGTGCGGCAATTCACCAACAATACCGGGCCATATAAAGCTTCTCACACGCCTGAACATTCATCGTCGGCGTCTCTGCAGGCGCGCAGTACAATATTTACCAAGCATTTTCAATTCTATTGTTCTACCCATGGGACAAAATTGCTGTGCCCAAAAACTTCGAAATGATACTTTAGCATACAAACATATAAACAAACATTCATACATACCTATGTATGTAAAGACATATGTTTCTTTGAGTATGTAGAACACGTCCAATTGTATGCAGCTATGTTAATATTTTGGGTTTTGAAAAATTTCATTAAACTAACAAGTTCCACCACCTAAATAGTACGTGGTAAAATACGCTTTGCATAAAACTTTGAATTGTACAAAAAATTCGGTGAAGGGGGAAAATCCAAAGAATTGACATCCTTTTTCGCCGACACTGATCTATGTACAATGTATGTATGTGCCTTTGAGTCGACCCCAACGATATTGAAATCCGAATGATGCAAGTACACTTAGGTCTATTTTTATGCCGTACATGCGTTCCTCAGAAAGCCGCATAAAAAAAATCCGCATAAAAAAGTTATTTACTTTCATACAAAAACAGGGGATGCGTTCCAGCATTTTCAAAAATTCAGATACTCCATGTAAAAAATTCTAAAAAACCGCATAAAAAAATCCAGTAAGGCATTATTGAGCAAAAAAAAACTATTTATTTCTTCACTTCAACACTTATTATTCCAGGTAAAACCGAACATTAATGAAATAAATAAAATTTTATCTGTATTTAAAAAAAATAAAAATACCAAAATAAATACATGAATTATGTAAGAATACATAAAAAAGTTAGAAAAAAAGGTTTTTTCTTAACAGAGATCGCCCCTCGGCAGGCAATGGCGAACCTCCGAGTGTAAAAACAGCTTATCGTAAAAATACAATCGCCGTTCGGAGTCGGCGTGAAACTGTAGGTCCCTCCCCTTTGTGTGACAACATCAAGGCGCATACCACAAATCGGAGGAGAAGCTCGGCCAAACACTAACATATGTGCGCCAATCTATTATTATTATTATTATGTAAGAATACAAAGACAAATTATTTATCAGAAGCATTGTTTTTTACACACTGAAAAAAGTAACAGAAACTCTCAAAAAAGCAAAATCGCTACTGCGAAATAATGGTTTGAAAAACCGCATAAATTCAAATCTGCATAAAAAAAATCCGCATAAAAAGAGACCTAAGTGTACAGCCAAATCGCACAGTGGGAGAAATGGCTAATCTGGTGGTGCCTTGTTATTAACTTCGAAAAAATAAAAAAACAATTTTTATGTAATATTGTTTGTATATTTTTGCATTTGTATATTTTGAGGGATCAATAATATTAGAAAATACATGATTTTCGACACGAAAATTTTTTTGTTGGTACTGGTTTACTGTGCCAAACTATAGGCTGCCTTTTGAATCTGACATTGTAATTAAAAAATGCGAAAAATAAACAAAAAATGCAAAAATTGCACCTAATTCTTCAACTTGACATAGACAATAGATCATACTAAAACCAAACGAAATACCGCAGCGAATCCTGTCGAATCCACCCAACTTTTATTCCACAGAAGATTTTGTTTCACAAAGGGCATTTTGTACCACGATTAAGCACTAAAACATATAAGCACATGTCACAAACATATTTTTGTATTTAACACATACCTAATAATTTCAATTAAACTACCAATCCGAATAGAAAATAAAAAAAAAGGTTCTTAAAAAAATTTGTACTGCAAAATGAATCGCGAAAATAATTAGTGCACTTGCTAAAACATATGCTAAGTTTGAACGGTCACAGCTGGGCAAATATAGGAAGCAAAACAAAAAAGGAACAGCCGCTAAATTTAAACGTAGAATACGTGGTATGGTTAAGAGCATAGAAAGCTACCCCAACATGGTAAGCCGGGGTGTATCAATTTTAAATTAGCGTCCTTAAATTTCGAAGTATTGAGGTTTCTAGCATTTCTGCAATTTACTCTTATAAGGAAAGCGGCCGTAATTTTAGTTCGATTTCAATCATTTTCAACGTTTTGCTTTTATGTGGCAGGCACAATAGCCCTACCGAGTTTGGTACAAATTGGTAGAACGGTTACCGAGATACATATATCTGATCATAAGTGGGCGGTGCCACGCCCATTTTCCAAAATTTTATCATAAACGTATTTCTTGGTATATAATTGTTGCAAGCATCAATTTCGAATAAATTAGCTTTAATATTTACTGATTTATCGAAGATTTTGTGTTTATCTAAATTACCGTTATATGGGATGTGGGCGTGGTTATTATTTTAAAAATTTTCGGCCATTTGGTATGCTGTACCAAGGCCAACAACTGTGCCAAGTTTGAAAGAAATTGGTGCAGCGGTTACCAAGATGTGCACATGTAATCGTAAGTGGGCGTGGCTACGCACATTTTCCAAAAATTTATAATATTCTTATTTTTCGTCTAAAACTTATTGCAAATATCAATTTTGAATGAATAATTTTCAGTAGTTACTAAAATATCGCAGTTCTCGTATTTCTGAGAATTACCGTAATATGGGAAGTGGGCGTGGTTACAGTCCGATTTCGCCCATTTTCAATACCATCCGTCCTACGCCCGAAAGAAGTTAACGTACCAAGTTTCGTTAAGATATCTCAATTTTTACTCGAGTTATCGTGTGCACAGACGGACGTACAGACAGACATGACTTAATCGACTTCTCTATTCATTCTGAGCATTTATGTTTATAAAAATATTGTTCATACAGTATGAATCATACTACAACAAATGCTAAACTCAGGAAAATTTAATAAATTTTCAAAGTGCCAGTTTGAAGTTAGTAAAAAATCTTGTTGATTTTTGGAAATATCGAATATACTTTGTACTTCACTCATTTTAACCGGGACACAAATACAAATTTTGCTTTTACTATACGGCTTATAATGACGATTAATAAATAGAATATGTAAAATGTATATATTTAAAGAGTTCTAATTTTTTTACAACGAGATGTGTAAGTTTTTTTCTTGCCAAAAACCGGAACATTTCGTGTCCCGGCAGGTACTGTACCGGGGCAGGGACATAGCTCTTAAACCCGGGAAAGTCCCACCGAAAACGGGACAGTTGGCAACCGTGCTTGTAAGGTTACATTAGGAAAGGAAAGAGAAGGCAGGTAACAATTTTATCCCCTTTTGTGAAAGGTAGAAGGAAAAGTAGTCAGGTAGTGCTGAAATGCGTTTTTTATAAAAATTTTATTAAACATATAAAGCAGATTCCACTGATCTACACAATAGACAATGAATTGACTTATTTTGGTATATTAAAAATGCTATATAGAAATTTGAAATGAAATAATTTAAGAATGAGTGAATTTAATTGACATAGAATTCTGACCAAAGAAAAATCTTATCGACAAATATTCCCAAACACTAAAAATAAATCATGGTTTCATTAATATTCCAGTATATATTGAACTAAATTAATTGAATTCAAAGAAGTCCTTTATTCAAAGGGACTATATGGAGAAATATACAAATAGTAAAGATGCAATTGAAATATATATATATTTTTCCTTTAAAAATTTTGTTTTACAAGCTTTGTGCTTGGTATTTCGATGCAATTCGATTAGCAATGATTTTTTTTTGTATATTTTATCCGAATTATTATATTTGTTGCATTTAAAAACTATATCTTCAATATTTTAAATTGAATTACATTTGGTTTTTTAAAAAAGTAGATTTTTGGTAATTTTTTGTACTTTTTTCTCCAATCAGTCTTGTTCATCGTTATATTTGTTACATTTAAAAATTATATCTTCAATATCTCAAATTGAATTACATTTGGATTTTCAAAAATGTACTTGTATGGATGCGGACTGTATCCTCCTTGTTTATTCTAATCCATTTTTCGTACTTGCACAAACAAAAATCTACAGTTGTAAAAAGGCGAACGTGGACCAGCGAACGTGGACGGACACAGAAAGTGATCTTGAGCTGCACACGAAAAAATCTTTATTAATATTTGCAACTTAACTTTTATGGGGCCTTATGATTACTTGTAAGTATGCAACGGCTGCACTTGCACAAATAAATCACTGCAGTTGTAGTTCCGGGTGGGCTGCACCAGCCAAACATGGACGGACACACAGAGATCGTTACTTGCACATAAAACTTACTTGGAGCGGCTGCACTTGCACTATAAACGTTAAATTATTCCGATACTCTGCAAAGGAATATGTAAATTGTTGCTTTAATTCAAAACAACTCCATTATCTTTAGATTTTTGGCACACTTACTTGAATTTGTACATTTAGAAAATTTATTTCCAAGGAACAATCGATGAAAATATCGGCAGTGTTGCCTGTTGAACTTTTTATACGAAGACCATATATCTCCATGCAGGGGCGCACCCAGGAATATATTTTAGGGGTGGTTTTATATTTCTGAAGATATATCACCGGAAAATACTGAAAATTTGCTTCAGATAATACCCTCTTTAAAATACATTTATGCAAGTTTTATGTACAGTATGTAATAAATAAATAAACGGTTTAAAATTCATAAACTGCACTTTATTTACAGATTAACAGAACTCAAACGCTTTTAACCGACTTCAAAAAAATCGAGGTTATCATCTCGCCGGAATACATAACTTTGGACCACGTGAACTGTTTTCAATAATAATTTTTTTTATTAGAAAGATAGTACCTCAAGGGTCGTCCCGTAATTTGTTTTAGAGATCCGATGATTGGATCATGAAGAAATTAACGGTACTCCTAAATTTGAATATGAGAATTGAAGTCGGTTGTGTTCTTTCCTTAAAAACTACTTCTTTAATAAAAAGTTCTACAAACTCAAGATGCGCTCAACTTTCAAAGGTACCTAATAAAAAATTTTAAAAAAGAGCCAGTAAAAATAAATTTATTGATTCCGCGAATTTTTGCACTTCTATGTTAATTTTTTCGATTTCTGGTTTTCGATTGAGATGGTGATTTTTCACGATTGCTAAAATTTTTTAATATTTCAAATACCGAAAAAATTAACTGAACTCTCAAGAAAAACGAAAAATTTATATACAACGACGGACGAGAAATGGAAAAGAAATTTTCTTCTACCAAAATTTCTTAAATCAGTTTGCAGCTCTCAAGAAAAAAATGCTTGTATATTTATTCCCTCATGAAAATTTACAGCAAAAGCAAAGCGCTTTTTCAAGCAACAGAAATTATAATAAATATTTCTTATAATTTCCTTGAGAGCTGGATTCTTAGCTTTAAGATACAGATTGTATTTGAGGTTATTAGCTTTAGGGGGGGGTTTGAATCCCAAAACCCACCCCTTGTGTGCGCTAATGTCTCCATGTATCTTAAGTAGTAGTTTATCATGATACAAAAAAAAGATAGTTTCAATAAACAACTTTTGACGGATAATACCCTTGCCACTTTCATAATATTAAAGCAATAAATCGGAGTATTTTCTTTCCCACATTTATACCAATTTAATAATATTTCAAATCAAAAATCATTATCAGGGCTTGATATTTTCTTTACTTACGTGGTCGCGCCTATTTTTATTAAAAATATATAAAGTGTATAATATTAAAAGAGACTTCATCGGAATTGTTCTTTTTATTTTATAATAAAAAAACACGAGAGCATTATGTTGTTATTTTTTCATTTTCTTATTTTGGATGCAATCTTGCGATTTAAAAATCTAATTCTAAAGAATGTTCTTTCTAAATAAAATCTTTTTATAATCGCCAATTCCAAGTGAATAAATTATTCTCATAACTCAACATGCAAAACAAAAACAAATTGGGAAAAATTATTTTTGTTTTGCTTAAAATTTTGGGAATACTTGTTCACATGAAATTCGTCATAGGGCTGAATAATTTGGTTTAAATTTACTTTTAAAATTCTCGTCAGATTTTATAAAAAATTTAGCTTTGTGGTTAGCGTATTCGAAATTTCGAATTTAAAATTTCCAATGTATGCAAAAAACTTGAAGTCGGCTTAATTTTTATCACTTTCTTCATCCGTTCTGAAACCTAGTTTCGTCACAAAAATGGGGTACTTATGCATTAATATACAGGTTCATCATATTCGACATCTTTGAGTGGACTGATGAAATCTTCTGTTTAAATAAAATTATAGTTTAAAAAACTAAAACCTCCCTATTATAATTGCCATTTGTACTGTCATCAGTTATGTAACTTCTGAATAGAAATCGCTGCATCTTTTAGGCGCATCAATATTACATAGTTACATCCCCAGCTAATAAAAGGAAGGTAAAAAAATAGGTAGCATGAATTTAATGAAATGTCATAATTTTATTAAGAGGCAAATGGTTAACAACAACAACGAATGTCATTAAATGGAACTGCCTTCTTTTTTGTATCATGGAAACTACCAGGAGGAAGGTAGTTTCACCTTGAAATTTTTCGACATAAACTGTGCTTATGACGTTTATACTTTTCGTAAATTGCTCGAGTATCACTGCCACCTCAACAAATTATTGTTTTGGAAATTTTATTATTTTTTAAAGGAATTTTTTATGCATTAAAATATAACAACACGCAAGGTTAATTTACTTAATTCATCGTATTAGCATAACTGTTAATACGTGAGTATTAATTTAAAACTAGAGTGCCAGTTACTGTCGAAATTCGACAGTTTTTCTAGTTTTAGAAGCCTTTGAGAGGTTTTCTAACTTAACACGTAGCAAAACTTATACGGTAAAAAATTAACTAACCGGAAAATCTTCTGCTTTGGAACTAAAACGTAACTAAAATTTTTTATCTGAGAAGGTCTTTCGAGGACTTCGGCAGGACTTGGAATTGACCCGATACATTCAAGTTTATCGATAAATTCCAATGATTTGATACATATCGATAGTTCGATGAATTTCAAGAACACCAAAATCCGATAACTCAACAAAATTCGTTAACTCGACCAATTTCGATAACTGTGAAATTTGAGGGCTCGATAAATTTCGAAAACTCAAAAATGTAATTCTTTGGATACCTTTATAAATTTTTACTTTTGACAGCTCCACATTTTTCAAAAACTATCTAAACATTTTGATAACTCGTTACACTCTGTTAACACGATAAAATTCGATAAGCAGTGATAAATCGATAAGTTTATATAACCTTGAAATTATATATATATGCATATATTTCATTTCATTTCATTTTATTTGCTAAAACATTAGTACAATAAGATCTGAGATCTTTTATAGTACAACCAAAAGGATATAACAAGGTAATAATGGTTACTTAAACTAAAACCTATAACAAAGTAACACTAAAACTCATAATAAAAAGTACAGACAATTAAACAATACAGTGGTTATACATATTAACTTGAAATTTTATACTCAGATAGCGAAACTCATAATTATACAACATAAATTATTTTAACGAAAGTACGCATATAGAACATCCTTAAAGTTGCTTTTATTTAGACTACTGCGAGTTGCCATTGGAATAGAGTTCCAAATTCGAATAGCATTGACAAAGAATAGCCGTGCGGAGGTTAGATAATTATAATCTGGTACTATCAAATCATTAATTCGAGCTGATTTAGGGAAAATGAGCTTGTCATATAGATAACCAGACTCCTTGTGCACAATAAGTTCATAGAGAAAGATGCAGTTTCTGGCTTTCAGATAATCAGATATTTCACAACCTAATAAACGTGACCTCCAACCAGAGATATGGTCAAATTTAGCTAACCCGAACACATATCGTGTAACATGGTTGAATGCTACATCAATTTTATGAGCAGATAGAGAACTCAATTTACTATAAACAAGCACAGGGTAGCATATGATTGGCATCGCAAGCTTTCTCGTAACCTGGACCGGCGTATAATTCGCAGAGATTCGTAAATTTCGTATATTTTTAAAATTCCATAAACTTCGATTCGTTGAACCAACCAATTTCAGTAGATCAATAATTACACTGGTCTACAAGGGTTTTGCGAATAAGACGGGACCTGGTGTTTCCGAACGGATTTTTCGTGCTGAACACGAATCTGGGGTCCAAAACTTCCCATCACGTCACGTTTTCGAGAAAAAAGGGGTTGAAACCCCTAAAAACAGCGTTTTTGGCCATTTTCGAAAAATTATAGAGCTGAACCCTGACGTGGTACAAATTTTGCATATATCAGAAATTAAAGGCTAAATCGTGCCCTTTCGAATGAGCCCTATGCCGAATTAATCGCATGCACCCTTAGATCAGGGGGTGTATTTGTGTCTAGGAGTCCAGGGAAAATTGATCGCAGAAAGAATTTCATCTTAAACGACCATATAAAATGAATGATGCTAAGGTCTTAACTACATTAAGAGTCGCTGATTACGAATCTGAAGTTAGATTTTAAAAATTCAAAATCCTACGTACCATAATTTATTGAACATTATTAAATTTGAAATTTTTATATCCACCATATTCGACCCGTCATCTTAAATTTTTAAAATCTAACTGCAGATTCGTAATCAGCGACTTTTAATATAGTTAAAACCTTGGCATTATTAATTTTCTATGATCGTTTAAGATTAAATTCTTTCTGTGATCAATTTTTCCTGCACCCCTAAACACAAATACACCCCCTGCTTTAAGGGTGCACGCGATCAATTCGGCATAGGGCTCATTCGAAAGGGCACGGTTTAGCCTTTAATTTCTGATATATGCAAAATTTGTACCACGTCAGGGTTCAGCTCTATAATTTTTCGAAAATGGCCAAAAACGCTGTTTTTAGGGGTTTCAACCCCTTTTTTCTCGAAAACGTGACGTGATGGGACATTTTTGACCCCGGATTCGTGTTCAGCACGAAAAATCCGTTCAGAAACACCAGGTCCCGTCTTATTCGCAGAAAAAAAGTTGAAATTTGTAGACCAGTGTTATCGATAACTCTGTAAGTTGAAAGAACTCCATGCATTACGACACCTCGATAAATTTCGTTAAGTATATAAATAATGATAATTCAATAAATATCGATAACTTGATACATTTCTTTAACTTGACAAATTTCGTTAATCCCACAAGTTTTTATAGCTCGATAACTATCCGTAAATTTGGACAACTAAATTTCTGTGTCTATAAATTTCGACAACTCAATAAACATTGATCAGTTTGAATAATTCGATACGTTGCGATAACTTAATAAGCATGGATAAATTTCGATAATCATAAACTTCGATGATTCCATATATTTCAGTAACCTTTATGGCTGATTTTAATTCGATTCCTATCGGAAAATTTCAACTCTGTTACCCTAATCCTTATGTATTTCTCATTGTCTCCATTTTCGTCTTTATCCCCATTTTCGTCTTTATCTTCACTTTTGCCTTTTTTGTCTTCATCGTTATCACTTGTTTCTTCATCTTCATATTTATCATTATTTCAAAGTTTAATTTCAAATACGAAGTAAAACAAAATGCGAAACAGCTTAAATTGAACAGGTTGCAAAAGCAACCATACACAAATATGGAAATTCTTAAACGACGATTTTCAACCAATTTCGGAACATAAAAACTCTCTTACAGAAAATTACCTTTCCAACGGTGTTTTTGGTTTTGAAATCGGTAAATTTACCTTGGTCTTCATCTTTGTTTTTATCTTTCACATCTTTGCTTATATCCTTTTCTTTTTCTATTCACGTAGATGAGATGAGGTGCAATAACGTGATAAGATGTGACGTGATTTTATGTGATGTGATAGGATGTCATGTCATGTGTTGTCATATCCTCTGATGTCATGTCATATGATGTCATACCATATGAAGTCATATCATGTGATGCCACGTCATGTAATGCCATGTCATGTCATACGATGTCATATCATGTGATGTCAAGTCATGTGATGTCATGCCATATAATGTGATGTCATATCATATGATGTCATGTCACGTGATATCGTGTGATGTGATATCATATTATGTGATGTAATATCATGTGATGTCTCTTCATATCATGTGATATAATGTGATGTGATGTCATTTAATGCGATCACATTCCATGTTCCGATTAATATATCGATAACCCTGTAGATAACTGTGTCGATAACATGTCAAATTGAACATGTTGCAGCAACATCTATTCACAAATACGAAAATGTTTAAATGTGAAAGCATAAAAACTCTGCTCATCTACGGAAAAATGCGTTTCCAACGGTGTTCTTGGTTTTGAAATCGGTTCGGTAGAATCGCCAAACGAACGGAGACAAAATTTATGTTAGCGTATTAATATATAGAAGATACCTTAAATTAATAATAATAATAGATTGGCGCTTACACATATGTTAGTGTTTGGCCGAGCTTCTCCTCGGATTCGTGGCGTGCGCTTTGATGTTGTCACACATAGCAGAAGGACCTACAGTTTTACGCCGACTCCGAACGGCGATTGTATTTTTATGAGCAGTAATACACTCGGAGGTTTGCCATTGCCTACCGATACCTTAAATTACCTTACCGCAAAAAAATTTGGCATTATATGCAGTGTTCCATGAGATATTATTATAGATATTAGGATGTGGCTTTAATTTGGATTCTTTTTAGAGGACATATGAACAATAGCTAAAAAGTAGCTTATCGTCAATGAAAGCACTATGGAAGCATAAACTTAGAGGGAGGTAAAAAAATTTACAAGTTCTTAGAGCTCCTTGTTATAGTTTATAGACTGATAAACTACTCGCTCTACTTCTGCTGGTGCGCGTTTTGCTTAGATTGGGCACATCCGTCCCGAGGCTGAAAATTTTCCGCCGAAAAGTGGTTGGAACAAGCAAACAACACCTTGGTGAAGTTACCATGCACGTGGCCATCCCGAAATATGCAGCTAATCGTACTAAATAATGATAAACAAAGAGATTATCCATGTGCATTACGCAATGTAATAGGAGTATTTTACTAGCCTTCCGTTTTATAATTAATTTTAGAAGTAAACCACTAAAAGCTCGCTATAACATGATGCTCAAAATATATTCCTTGAAATAATTTTGGAATAATTTTTTTTTAAGTAAAAAACCGCTTTTTAGTTTCTTCAAAGAATATGGTAGCTTCAATTTAAAAGAAAACGTCAAAAGCACAGTTTTCGTCAAATGGGAGCAATGGCGGATAAGAAGAAGTGAAACTTCCTTTAAATATTTGTATCATGGTAGTTTCTATAAATCAAAAAAGAAAACAACACAGGCTAAGAGAGAATGCGGAAGTGAGACAACTGCCATGCAAAAAATCAAATCCGTTGGTTTATTAGTTGCCAAAAAAAAACCTACGAAATTTGGCGGGATTCGAAAACTTATAATTTTACGAACACACCGCCAAATTGACTATTTCTCCCCCTGTGCTTCGATGGCATTTCTATGGACTTTTCGCACATTACACGCGGATTAGAATTTTGATACATGGCAAGTGTGTATTGGCTACTAACGGGTCGCGAGATTGCTGGTGGTGGATGGTTGCCATTCAGGCGTTAGTTGCAACATTACTTGCCTAAGATTTACACCTAGAGTGTTGTGATGAAATTTGATTGGACATATCGCACGCCGTATTCAAAGATTAGGGGCGCTTCTTCTTTTGGTAAGAGCGTGTCAGACTTGGCAATATTTCCAACTTTTACACGCAATTTGCTATCAAATTCTGAAAGAGAAATTTTATTTCCACGTGTGAACAGCCAGAAACATGACACAAGAAAAACCTTACTGTCACTTTTCAGAATAAGAAAGAGCGCAAATCGATTTCGAAAGTATATTTCAACTTCCTCGTGCTGCACTAGCAATCTGCAATTCGCCTTTCGGAAATAAAAAAAAAACTTCTTTCGAAAGACACTTTAAATGCAAGGTGTGACTGCTCATGCAACTGCTTTCTGAAATTTCTCAATTCGACAACCTTTTCGAAATATATTACTTGATAAAAACATAGTAAGGTAAAACCGTTCTCTCAATTTCTCGGCCATGATTTTTTTTTTGAAGTTTGCCAACATTTTAAAATCATATAAAATAGAGAGTAAAAAAAAAGGAATTGTTCAGAGTTGTTGTTTGAGATTGAAAATGAGAATGTGTGTGTGAGTTTGTGTGTAAAATTTTAAGATTAAATTGCTTGCAAACGTCAAGAATTTGAAAAATTTCTCTCAGCGGTTCTACCTTCCTATTTTTTTATCATGATATATTACATTGCCACGTCTGACAAGCTCTTTAGAACGGCTAAATTTACAAATCGTGAAAACACATATGAATAAGGAAAGTGATTGGCTGTACTAAAGAATTAGAACTATTTTAAAGAATATCGACTGGAAACGTGAGCGATTAAAATCAGGAGTAGCGAAAGCGCTATGTTTTGCGAAAACCGATTGGAAAAGTTCTGCGAGTAAGGGTGCCGAGCGAAGCGAACCTTCAGGTGTTCACACTGAACGAGGCGGCGCGAAGCTTTTTAAATGGATTTGTCTACAAAGATACCCCAAAACTTACCGTCAGTGAAAAGCTGCAAAAAATATTTGCTCAGTTTTGTTCAAAATTAGTGGAAAAATTCGTTCTTATTTAAATAATTTAACATTTTCTTTTCAGCAGCGTAATGAAGAAGAAAATTAAATAGAAAACTCAAAATCAAGAACTGCTTTGCTTTCAGCTCCAAAAAACGTCTGAAAAAGCATGCTGTATGAACACTTTCATATAGCTACAGCCATTTGAAAGCTTCACTCCGCTCGGAACGGTTTCACTCGGCTCGGCTCCGCTTTCTGTGTGAACGTACCCTGAGATCTGATTCAATTCTTAATATATGTAGATGAAACAGAAACCTATAATCGAACAATCGAACTTCTGTGCACAGACGGACGACGGATATAATTTTCACCTTTCCGAAAGCTACCGCTACATGGTAAGCCGGAGTGTATCAATTTTGAGTAAATTAGCGTCCTGTAATTTCGAAATATTGTAGTTTCAAGCATTTCTGAAATTTGCCGTTATATCAAAAGTGGTCGTAATTTTAATCTGATCCCAATAATTTTCAACGTTTTGCTTCTATGTGGCAAGCACAATAATCATACCGAGTTTGGTACAAATTGGTGGAACGGTTACCGAGATACATATATGTGATCATAACTGGGCGGTGCCACGCCCATTTTCCAAAATTTTATCATAAATGTATTTCCTGGTAAATAATTGTTGCAAGCATCAATTTTGAGTAAATTAGCTTTAATATTTATTGATTTATCGAAGATTTCGTACTTCTCCAAATTACCATTATATGGGAGGTAGGCGTGGTTATTGTCCGATTAAAAATTGTCGGCCACATGGTATGCTATAGCAAGACTAACAACTGACAAGTTTGGAAGAAATTGGTGCAGCGGTTACCAAGATGTACACATGTATCCATAAGTGGGCGTAGCTGCGCCCATTTTCCAAAAATTTATAATAGTCTTATTTTTCGTCTAAAAATTAATGTAAATATCGATCTTGAGTGAATAATCTTCAGTAGTTCCTAAAATATCGTAGTTTTCGTATTTCTGAAAATTACCGTTATATGGGAGGTAGGCGTGGTTATTGTCCAATTTTTCCCATTTTCAATACCATCCGTCCTACGCCAGAAAGAAGTGCTCGTACCAAGTTTCGTTAAGATATCTCAATTTTTACTCGAGTTATCGTGTGCACAGACGGACGGACGGACGGACGGACGGACGGACAGACAGTCACCGCTTAATAGATTTCTTTTTTCATTCTGATCATTTATGTATACATTTATCTATATCTATCTCGAGTCGTTTTGCCTGTTACAAACAACCGTTATTTGAACAAAGTTATAATACCCTTGTGCACAAGTGCGCTGGGGTATAAAAAGCAAAATTTACTGTTTATTAGAGCTTCGCGTCCGCTTATTGGCAATTTTTTTTCATAACTAGAGATGTTTGAGTGCCCTCGTCCATTTATCGGAAATTCCGTGTATGGGAGAGCATTTTGTATGGAAAAAAAAAACAATAATTGTGCGTTCCCAAGAATGTGTTCGCTAATAGGAGATGCCCGCTTATTAGAGCGTCAGCCTATGAGAGTTTTCACTGTATTGCAAACAACTCGATTTTTGTATACTTCGACCACGTTTTTCTCAAAATCTAAAGCTGATGGAAACTTTATACATACAGATTCATAATCAGCACAAACAAGTCCATCGAACACAGCTTTAACATTTTAGGAAACAAAATTTGTTCGCATTTTTGTTATAATTATTACAAATTCTTTGCTTTTGAAAAATCAGCTCTCCAGAAAAATCACAAGAAATATTTTTCAATATATCTGTTGCTTTAAAAAGCACTTTGTTTTAGCTGTACATTTTTTTGAAGAAATAAATGTAAGAGGATTATTTTCTTGAGTGCTGAAAACTGATTTAAGAAATTTTGATAGAAGTTGCGTGCTGTTATAATCTGTTAATATTACAAAATATCGCAAAGAAGTACATTAGACTGTACTTTGAAGTACGAAGTACAAGAGCTAAAAAATAAGTACTGTTCTTCCGATAGAAGTACGGTTGGTCACATTATGTTGGTAGTATGTACTTAATGAAATTAACACTCAAACAAGGAAGACGGTAAAGTTGAGTATTTATGTAAAAGAAGAAAGGGATAAATGCAGAGATTAAAACAAAAGTAAAGAAACGTATACATAAAGAAAAAGGGAAGGTAAATTTAAATACCTATGTTCTTAATATAATAGCAATAGGTTTGGGTGAATATTTAGATAAAAAAGAATAGAGATAAAGATCTGAATTAAAGTCAAGGAAGTCATAATTACAACAATGAAAAGATAAAAAAACCGCAGAGACACCCAGAAAAAAAGAAAAAGATAAAATTGAAGAATGCCACGATATGTTGTGTTGCGTTGTATTGTATTGTGTTGTGTGGTGTTGTGTTGTGTTGTGTTCTGTTGTGTTGTGTTGTGTTGTGTTGTGTTGTGTTGTGTTGTGTTGTG
>NW_023458559.1:20259819-20263619 GCF_013731165.1 Rhagoletis pomonella | reverse complement strand
CAAAATGTAGAAAAAGTAGCAGTTTTGAAGAAAATGTATTCTCCTGTTCCAGTTAATAAATGTTACATAACAGAAACTAGTTGAAAACCATTGTATAGTTCACTCAAAACAAAAAAATTTTGAAATGTTATAAAAAATGTTCACCAAAATATTTTTTTGTTTGCTTTGTAGTAAAAAGTGGTTGAAAAATTATGGCTCCGGTGGATTATGAATATTAAATTCCAATTTTGAACCACTGTGTGCTGGCTTCGTCTCGCAGTATGAATTATGATAAACGCATTTTGGTAGCAAGGGATTGCGAAGTCCTTGAAAAGGATTTTGCTTCATTTTTCGCTACAGCAGGGGAACTTGTACAATTAAATAATATAATTAACTGATAAATATTTGATTTAAACTACGATATGGGTAAGGAACTGTTATCATACAAGTTGTATGTATGTAAGTATTCCCAAATCGTTTTGAAAAAAATGTCCCTTATTTTACGTTGGTTAATATGGTCACCGTAATATAATGCGACGTATACAAGGCCCAAATGTTCAAGTGGACATTTTAACGCGATGTTAAACTCACTGAGTAACTCTATTAGACCCAGTTCACATTACAGGCGCTTAACCCTCGTTTTGATACTAATACCTACACGAATTTACTTGCGTTTAACTCGCTTTAGTATATGAGCTTGAATAAAATGCAACGAAATATGCGTAGTTGTACTCGCACGTTTAGCTCCCGTCATGTGATGGGTATTATTTTTAGCGATGAGAGACTAGCGGAAAATACCAAAGGGAGGGAAGTCTAGCTCTGTTATTGAAGAACAGAAATAACTACGAAAAATAGCCCCACAGAAAGTTGATTAAAAAATCTTAAGCAGGGATCACACGATTTGAGGCTTATGCATTTTGACAGTTATAGAGTGTGGTTACTTGGAATTTTTTTATTGAGCTGGACTCATTCTCGATAAAAATTTCCAGGCAACACCACTCTGTGGTCGGACAAACAGATAGTCGTTAACTTATGAGCCAAAAAAATTAAATTGAACTCATTTACAGCGTGGCGACGAATAACTGTTACCCAGGTTTTTTTGAGAAATAAAAGGGCCCTTTATAGATTTTGCGAAAAAAGTATTTTATTGTTAATTTTCCACAGATTTTACAATAGTTATATTAGTTAGTTTTTAAATTTTAATCCTTATCTACATTTGCCAGTAGTGTAAACTTTGAGAGAAAAGTTCATTTGGCACGCAAGTCTTTTTCAGGTGAATTTTTTCTTAGGCTTTTTATAAAAAAAGTACAAAAAAAAACTGTATATGGTTGGTCGAATGAATTGCCGTCCTAGTCACCAGTTCCGAGTCTACTCGACTTTTGAGTATGAGGCCTTATGTTGGACAGAAGGGGGAGTATAAGTGACTCAAAATGGAGAAAATTTGCCTATGGTTACAGAAGATATGGAATAAATTAACTGACGAGGACCTGCGTGCCAAATGAACTTTTCTCTCAAAGTTTACACTGCTGGCAAATGTAAATAAGGATTAAAATTTAAAAACTAATTAATACAACTAAAGTAAAATCTGTGGAAAATTAACAATAAAAAACTTTCTTCGGAAAATCTATAAAGGACTCTTTTATTTCTCACGCTGTAGTTCATACGGAATACCTTCATAGCCAAAAGAATCACTGAACTATTGCCAGAGGTGCTACTTTGGGCTCGTTAGGCAATTTTTAGCAGAACCTTTTCTTGACGAACAAAAATTACGCGCTACAAATCTCTCATCACGCCCGCCATTTTGTAAAATATCGTACACTTCAAATATATATTGTATTTTTTTTTGTAAGAAAAAGTAAAAATGCTTTTTAAGTGTACATATTTTTTCTTTCTTATGCATAAAAAATATATTTCTTTGAAAGTATCCTGTGCTTTATCGCTATCAATATATAAATTAATATAAATCAAAAGTGCATTTTTATTAGTGAGATATTCGCTTTATTTCTCTCATCTCACCATTTCAAAATCTTAATAGAAAAAAACTCTTTCTGTGAATGCCGAAGTAATTTTAAGTAAATTTGGTAAATCTTTCTAAGTATTTTTAAAAATGTTGCCATTTTTGATCTGTGGACCTTTTGTTTTAAAATATATTTATTTTAATATTGATATTTCAGTATAAATGTCATCCATTTTAAAACCTTTCTTTCTTACAAATGATTGAAATATAAATATGTTAATAATTGGAGAAATATAGCCTCTTTCATACTATATTTTTTTCCAACAGTATATCTATAATACGCAGAGCCAAAAAATAGTACAATACTATATATTATAGTACGGTTGGCAACCGTACTTGTATACATGGGTAGACATCGAAAGAAAGGGTGCCCACGAGCACTCGGGGTGTGTAATTGGAACTACCTCGCAAAGAAGAGAGGCAATTGGTGAAGTTTTTTGGTCTTGGCCCAAACTGACGAACGGTTATAGAATAATTGCAAGCGACACTTAAACAAATCTTTTAAAATTTTTGAAGATTATTTTTAGTATTTTTAAATTTAAAAATTATCAGACAGAAATCCTCTTTGTGCAGAATTATGCATCTGCATCGCCGTCTACAGAAAAATTTCACGTTGGTGAGTTTTCATTTACATTGAGCTCTCATAAGATATGGCCTGTCAGCTGACGCGTTGTCCTTTTTGACGTCGGACACTGATCTGAGTAGAGAATCTAGCGGGACAAACAGATTCGTTTCTACTAGTTTATGGGGCCACTGTTTGCAAATCTTCAGTCAGGTTTCTAAAATCCAGTATGGCGGAAAAATTGTTTAAAATTTATTGAATTCGCTCGAAACTTGTTACTCGGGGGGTTTCGGTAGTAATTAGGAGTGTTATGGTAGCATATTACCAATCAGAAAGGAAGTTTCAAAAATTTTGAATGATGGGTTCTAATTTAAAATAGGAAATAGTGAAAATTGAATTCAAATATTAAACAAAGTCGGTAAGAGTTGGCTAAAATTTTCAGTGTGTTAGATAAGAACAATATGTCAATCGCGTTTTTGCAAAATTTGGCAGATATTTTTCCTGCAATTTTGAAATGTAATAGAATAACCTTTTACTTATACTTATAAAAATGTATGTTTTTCACTATCTATTATAAATGAAGGATTAATAATTTTTAAGATGACAGTATTGAAAGTAACAATTTCCGCTACTATTTAAAAAAAATTTAGATTAAAACAAAACTTAGGGTGCTGGATACGTCTCAGGTAGGGTTGCCAACCGTACTATAATATATAGTATTGCACTATTTTTTGGGTCTGCGTACTATACAGTATATTTTGCTTAGCTGCACATCCTTCTTTGCACGAAAAACTTGTGCACGTAACCGAAAAATGCACTTAAGCGAATTTTCTTTACTACTTCAATGAGGAAGGTCTCCGAATCCCTATGAAACCAAACATTGGCGGGGCACTTACCATGTAGAAATTACTGCAAGCGAAATTTTTACCGAATGTTATCTAATTATCTATATAACTACATAAATTGATAGCCATTTTCGTTGTTCTGCGAGATGAGCAAAATAAATAAAAGGTTGTAAAATTAGGTAATTGTAGGGCCAGTGCAGGTAAACGTAATACTTTCATTGATAATTGATACTAGTGGCACAATTTTTAAGGCAGGTATCGCCAATGTGCAGGTATGTTGAATGCATCTATCGGAGCAATTCCCTTATAAATGTTAAAAATAATGCTTTTGATGCGCATTTTGGGGTAGGTATCTAAATGTGCACTTAAGCATAGAGGCAGCAAAGCAAAATATACT
>NW_023458559.1:20254753-20259719 GCF_013731165.1 Rhagoletis pomonella | reverse complement strand
ACTGTATACTGTTGGAAAAAATATGGTATGCAAAAATCCTATATTACTTCAATTAAAAAATATATAAATATTTCAGTCATTTGTAAGAAAGAAATGTTTTAAAATAGACGCCATTTATACTGAAATATCAATATTAAAATAAATATACTTTAAAACAAAGGGTCCACAGATCAAAAATGGCAACATTTTTAAAAATACTTACAAAGATTTACCAAATTTGTTTAAAATTATTTCGCTTATGCTCTCTATTCCTGCAACTTCGGCATTCACAGAAAGAGTTTTTTCTATTAAGATTTTGAAATGGTGAGATGCAAGAAATATAGCGAATATCTCACTAATAAAAAATTAACTTTTGATTTGTATTAATTTAAATCAAGGAATGAAACCGATTCAAAATAACGTTCCGGTTTGGGTTTCGGTTTTGCCAAGTGTTTCGGTTTCGGTTTTGGTTTCGTTCTTCAAAATTTATTTCGGTTTTGGTTTCGGTTTCGTTCCGGTTTCGGTTTTTCACAGAAATTTTGTTGATATTATTTAAATCACAATGTCTTAAAGGTTGAGGAAAGAAAATTGAAAATTACAGTTCACTGATAATATCAACACTAGGTTCTTTCCCTAACAATCCGGACCGGATTTGGTAATTAGAGAATAAGAGAAACATTTTCTTTCAAAAATGGAACAAAGTCCAGAAGTACGGGAACGCAAAAACCACATTTCGTGCCCACAAGTCGAGAAACAGCTGATTCACGTTTTTCTTGTTTTTGTCACTTATATCATGTTCTGACCGACATCGGAAACATGTTTTCGTTGCTAAAACTGGTTTTCGACCTAAAACTTGTGTTTTCGTCCATGTCTGATCTGTCAAACGAAAACCAGTTTTCGCTGAAAACTACACAGATACACAGCAACAACGTCATCACCAGATTCACTTAAATGTTTCCTTTTTGCTGTAAAACTAAAGGTGTATGAAAACTAAAATATAATTGTTATTTTCGTCATATATTTACTACATAATTATGAAACCCCTTCATTTCTGTGTCCTTTACAACTATACACGTGAAAATGAAAATCAAAATGACTTCTTCCAAATAACCGATGC
Organism: Rhagoletis pomonella; assembly: GCF_013731165.1. Lineage (NCBI taxonomy): Eukaryota > Metazoa > Arthropoda > Insecta > Diptera > Tephritidae > Rhagoletis > Rhagoletis pomonella. The sequence goes on along the minus strand of NW_023458559.1, from coordinate 20,258,623 downwards.
CAGATCCGAGATTTAATTTATTAGGCACCATTTTAGTAGCTTTTTGCGAAAAGTTACTTTGACATACTTATTTACTACTTAACAAGAATTTTAGCAAAATATTGCTGATTTTGGTTAAATAAATCATTTATTTCAAAGAAATTTTGATTTATTATTTTTGTAAATTTCTGGAAACCGATTGAAACCTGTGATTGAAATGGTTTCGGTATCGTTCCTTTTCAGGTTAAGATAACGGTTACGGTTTCGGTTTCGGTTTTGAAAAACGAAACGGTTTTAAACGGTTACGGTTTCGGTTTTCGGTTTGGGTTTCGGTTTCATTCCTTGATTTAAATATTGATAGCGATAAAGCATATGCTACTTTCGAAGAAATACATTTTTTTTATAGAGGAAATGCATAAGAAAGAAAAAAAGTGTACACCTAAAAAGCATTTTTACTTTTTCTTAAAAAAACAATACTATATATATTTTTTTGAAGTATACTATATTTTTTCTGGTTTTTTTGAAAAAGTACTATAAATTTCTTAGAAAATGTTGGCAGCCCTAGTCTCAGGTAAACTCTAAAATATTAACGCAGCGTTTACAGGTGCAAAATGCAAAAATTGGACATACATGTAAATCCCGGAGGAGGGCACTTCTTACTAGACATTCATAAGAAATTATATTCGGTCCTACTTAGTTTCGATTTGAAGACTTCCATTTGTAGTATTTCAACCCGCTAGATTCACCATTCAGACCATTGTGCGTCCGTAACTGGCCGTCTCCAGAGGATAAAATTTATTGCTGCCTAGCTGTCATTTTGGTCGCTAGATATAAGTTATATCAGTGGCAATATTTGTGTGGGCTTTTTATATCTTGATATAAGCATTTGTAAGATAGCTTTGAAAATGTATTTTTGCCGGATTTAATCTCTTAAAAAATGTAGAAAATAGGCTATTTTACATCCCAGTACATAATTACAAATATTTTAACAGGAAACAGCTCAATTTTTGCTTTTATATTAAAATAATAATGATGTTGCAGCCACGAAGTTTTCGTGCAAATGAAAATGTAGCTGTCAAACTACCAAATTGCCGGCAATAGATGGCAAGATATAAGCTCTGATATATATTGCTCTTGAAGAGCAATGAGCGGTCTCCATTGGCTATTTATATTCTAACATATGTATCAAGATATAAACTTTATCCTGTGGAGACGGGCAGTAAGTAACAGCGCTTTTAGTTATTCTCGCGCTATAAATAGCACTCCGAACTGATGGCGGCAGCCGGTGGCTGTCATTTTTGAAGAGGTATCATTTCACCAAACAGTCTTCATTTCTTCACAATTTTACGAATAGCTTGGTTGAATGATTACACCGTACAACAGCATTTTTGATGATTTTAGACCAAGAGCTCATGACTAAAAAACTCATCATACTTCAGATCGATTGAAATTTTTTACTATTACTAAGGTACTGAAGGACAACCCATCTGAAGTATGTTGATTTATACTTGCAACAATGCAATTTCAACATGGGCTGGCTGGCAGTACTTTAAAACCATTAGAATGGGATGGCACCCTAGAATTCATTTTCTACATACTGTAATAAACTTACATACATCGGGCAAGAGAATCACGCGATTTTTTATTCCAAATTTTCACATGTTAAAATTTTGTTTTATATGTATTAAAAAAGGACAAATTTAATTTCTCAATTTTCTGAGTTTTGTGGTTAGTTTCCAGCTCAAGAAAAATTGCAGAAATATTTTTCATTATTTCTCTCGACTGAAAAAAATATTTTGCCATTGCTGAATATTTTCTTGAAGAAATATTTACATATGTATATATTTCTAGAGAGTTCTAAACGGATAAAAAAATTTTAATAGAAAATTTCTTTTTCATTTCTTGAGTGGGGTTATATATGATTTTTATTATTATTATTTTTTTCTTGAGAGCGCAACAAAATAATTTGGGCACGGTATACAATGGGCGTAGTTCTCAAAAATATTGAACCTCATATCTTCGCAGTCATTAAATAAACGAAGATTAGAGATTTATACGAGCCTTGCAAAATTTGTGATTTTTACGGATATATGCCAGCATTACAATGATTTAAACGTAAAGCCTTAAGGTGCTAATAAAACTGTTATAAATTATTACTTATAATTATGATGCATAGATCTCGTTCGCGCCTTTCAGGCTAAACCAGAGTGTTCAGATTTGGCAATTTCGCACCAATTTGGCGATATTTTTGGGATTTTTGCGCGTAAAAATTTAGGAAATCGCCATTGGCGATTTTTGGCAATTTTTTCCCCTTCAAATACATTTTGGATAATTGCTTACGGAGTGGAAACCGCAACCGACAATCAAATGTTTGGAAATATAAGTTAATTCATATTATTATTCTTGCCGCACTCACATGTTTTGTTGAGCGCGTTTTTTCCGTACTGAATTCAACAAAATCTAAGATCAGTGATCGGACTTCTACCACATTGTGGTAGATCTGCCATTTTTTTGAGCATTTACCGCATCTACCACTCAAGATCAGAAATCTACCACATGTTCGCGTTTTCGATTATTTTTATTTTTGCTTGACATAATTTTCTTAATTTTAAGACCAAAAATTGTCCAACACTAAACACTATATGGTAACAAGAATGATATAATACAAGATTCCGAATTCTCGGCGACGATGAAATTTCTCAAGTAAAAGTAAACAAAGCCGAATGGCAGGATAAAATAAACTGTAAAATAGCAAATTTTTTCAGTAATCAATTTTTGACAGGAAACGTGGTTTATTGTGTTAAATTTATAAAAAAAAAAATTAATAGCGAAAATGTTAAAAAACGGCGATTTTGTGAAAGTATTAGCAAATTTAAGTGCATCTAAAGTTTCTGAGGCGTTGTTTACTTTTACTTGAAAATTATCAAAATCGGCAAATCCCAATTAGCTGTTACTGGAACGTGCCACATTTTTTCGCTACTTCGTTATGTGATAAAAAGAAAAGCTGGCAGCACTCCGCAAGGTTGCAGAAATCTCTTAAAATATGTTCGAAAAATATCTTGATAAGGAAGGCACTGCTTTACACTGTCAAGGAAAAAATTGAAAAAACTCAACGCAATTTTTAGCAACTTCAGTCTTGCACTTTATTATGCTAAAATTAAATTTGTTTTAGAGTCTAATTAAAAAGTTTGCAATTTATGTGAAACCTTGCAGAATTTTTTTAATTTTTGTACAAAGTTCGATCCAAACCCAGAGACCTACCACATTTTTTTGAAATCTACCACATTTTTTCCAGATTCTACCAAAGAGAATTTTTTTAAAGTCCGATCACTGACTAAGATTCAAAATAGGATGAGGTTGGAATGCCTTATTTCAATAGTTCGAATAAAGTGTTATATGAAGGCTAATAGGTTTTGCTGCAAAACATTTGCAATATCAAAGAGTATGTTATCAAGGTTGAATAGCTCAATATATGACAACAACATCACAATCATTCAGATTGTGGAAATAGCTGATCTCGCCTTATTAGGTTTTTATTAACCGACTTCCAAAAAAGGAGGAGGTTATCAGTTCGTCGGAATATTTTTTTTTTATATAAGTTAATTCATATTATTTTTATAATATTTTTTTTTTTATTTTTTTTTTTTATGTATGTTAGCGCATAACTTTGGACCACGTCAACCGATTTCGGAAAGGTAGTGTCTCAGAGGTGGTCCCATACTAATCTGGTTAAGATCCGATCAGCGGATCATGAGATATATATATATATACTTTTTTTTATATGAGAGTTGAAGTCGGTTTTTTTTTTTGCTAAAAATTACTAGTTTAACTTTTAGCGTTGAGCTTGTGGGTTAAGTTTTTAATTTAAATTAACCTAACTTTATTTATTAA
>NW_023458559.1:20251526-20254653 GCF_013731165.1 Rhagoletis pomonella | reverse complement strand
ATTTATGTCCACATTGGTATGAGCAAATTTATTCTGAAAAATCGTCGTTTTGATTAATTAAAAAAATAAATTAAAGAGTAGGAAAAGTAAAGGCCGCCGAAGGCCATTATAAAACCACTTGCATATTATTCTTTACACCTTCGCAAATGCAGAGGGTAAGTTCGATAACCAAGTCTAACCAATTGGCTTAGATATTTACATTTTAGTGACGGTATGTCAAATCTCAAAATTCAAAAGTAATTATTAACAGGAAGGTATCTGAATATAAATATATATAAGATCAGTGGCGGATCCACGGGGGAGAGGGGGGAGGGGTTGTATGTTAAAATAGAAAAATACTTGGAGTTATAAAACCTTTGGTTATGTAAGAGTTAAAAAAATAGTACCTCGCGAATTTCCTGCTTTCTAAAATTAAAAAATTATACAACAGGCATGCAAATCTTTAAGCGCTGTTATAAAATTTTTTCTGAAATTTATTTGTGTTTCTTGCTGTGATCTTAAATTTTAGTCATGGTAAATAAAATCTTAAGAAGTGAGTTGTTTGACATTTGGTGTTGCTGAAACTTCTAAAAGACAACAAGGTGTCCGTGATTATGTGACTAGTAAATTGAAAGAAATATCTGATGAAAATGCTCGTTCCGAAGTAAATAAAGTAAATTAAGTAAATGACTTTAGATTCGCAATCAGCAACCCAGAAAATCCCCAGATACCCAGTTACATAGAAATCTACCGATTTTTTTAAAATTTCGTCCGCCATATTGGATCCGCCATTTTGAATTTTTGGTAAACGACTTTAGATATGTAATCAGCGACCCAGAAAACCCCCAGATACCCAGTTTCATAGAAATCTACAAATTTTTTTTTAATTCTCGTCCGCCATTTTGAATTTTTCATAAGTGACTTCAGATTCGTAATCAGCGACTCAAAAATCCCCTAGGTAAGAAGTGGTGTAAAGATCCATCAACGAGTATTTGTTTAAATAGTTTCGTCCAGCTAGATTTGCGATCCGAACCACTGTGGAGCGCTCTCCTACTCTGACTAGGGTCACCAATGTTTGCCATGATTCTCGCAAAAGCCGCTGTCACTGCAGCCGCCTTACCACAGGCTTTTTCTATATGCGTCTTGAAATTGAGTCTCGCATCAATCATCACACCAAGGTACCTCAGCGACGATTGCGTTTCGACATTGTAGCCATCAATGCTCAGGGTGATTGTTTCTAACTTTTTTCTGCTCGTAATAAGCACCGTCTCCGTTACGTTATACTCCACGTAAAATAGTTCATTTGTGTTAATGGCATCATTTTTATTTTTATCACTCCGAGCATTAAAGTGACGCGAAAAATATTTATCACACTTACCACAAAACACAAAACTTAAAAGATCTAAACGGCTAAGCTTTTTACGCCAAACTTTTAATTCAGAAACTGACAATAAAGAAAAGAACGATTTTAAAATAATCGATGACAAATAGCCAAGCATGGACTTGTCATTTACGCCTATCACAGTCAGGTGTTTGTGTCACCTGAAGTGACCAGTCAGCAGTCCCGCAAGTTTTCTGCAGTATCGTCTGCTCAGTGAGAGCAAAAAATTAGATAAACCTTGTGAGATTGAAGGCAACATGAGTTTTGCCCACCTGCATCCCCTCGATGCCTCTCAGTCATTTCTGAGCGAAGTAATCACCCAGTTTCTGATGGTGGCTTCGATTGCCGAAGGTGGGAGTGCTTAAACTGGTTGGGGACCGAGGAGTGCCTGGTCTGAGCCAACTCTGGCCAAATGATCAGATATCTCATAACCAGGTACAACAGAGTGTACTGGCATCCAAAGTAAAAGAACCTCGTTATTTTCACCATCATGTTTTAGTCGAGACTTGCATTGCCGAACTAGTTTGGAAGTACTTAAATAGAGGGCTGGTCAATGCCTTAAGTGCAGCTTGGTTGTCACTGCAGTCACATAAACTCCTTCCCCTCCACCTATGTTCCACCATGTAGTCCATGGCTTTGAGTATTGCAATTACCTCATCTGGAAGACCGAAGCATATTCCCCTACAGAAAAGTGAAGCTTATCTCTGTTAACCTCGAAAAAGACTCCAGATCATGACCCAGAGTCAGTTTTGGAGTCATCTGTGAAGATTCGACAATGCGTGAGTCCAGTCTCAGCGCTGAAATCAAACCAGCATTCAGTCTCAGGGAACTTAACATTATAGAATCTCTTCAACAAAAATGATGGTAGCGTACTATCCTGTAGCATTGAAAAGACACTCAGTGTTATACCAACACCCAGTTCTTTTTAGTCTGCAGGTGGCCTTTCCCACATATGAAAGCACAAAGTGCGTCAAGAGCACTATACACCACTCAAAAATATTAAAGTTAAATAAAGAGGTTATCATGCAACCATTTTGGTTCTTTACATCGAAACCAGATAAAATTTCGTGGACCCCCATTTACATCTCATGGGCCCCAATTTCTTTTCACGTCACCGTGGACCCCCGTCGGATCTCCCGTTGACCCCTGCGGGTCCACCTGGACTACTTTAGGAATCACTGCACTATTCCAACAACTTCGGCATTCACCGGAAGAACTTTTTCCATCACTTAAAGTCGGTCTTACTTTTTATTTCAAATAAAATACTATATATATTTGAAGTGTACTATATTTTTTCAAATTTAAAAAAAAAGTGCTATAAATATCTTAGAAAATATTGGCAACCCTAGTATAGAGAAAGGACTAGTGCGTGACTAGCAGTCTACTGGTTTCGAGTTCGGTGCACACATCAAGAAGAAGGAAAATATATATTTTCTTTTTGTCTGCTCTTCAGTACTTGCCATATCTCGTGAAAATATGAGATATTTAGCACATGCATGGGTATGTGGGATCTATATATGGGTGCTTCCATCGGAAGGTCTACCGCAATAAAAAAAGGGAAAGTCATATCGTCCCGTTTCTGCCTTAACCTCGTATCTGCAATAGAGGTATTTTAGAGAGTGTAAGAAAAAATGCTTAATTTCTTCCCCTAGGATACAATAAACGCATTTTTTACTTAATATTTCTGGTTCCACTAACAGTAGTGGGAACCCTCATTAAGTCTTTGTTCTATTTTCAAATAGTGTGACGCTTAAACAGCTATTATAA
>NW_023458559.1:20246323-20251516 GCF_013731165.1 Rhagoletis pomonella | reverse complement strand
TTATAAGTGGTAATATTTATTTTCCCAAAAATTGTAGATACGTGGTTAAGGCAGAAACGGGACGATATATCTAAAATTACCCTGAATTGGCGCTGAAGTAAAAATATACATAAAGTATATGGGCAAATCTAAAAAACAGGAACACTTTCACAACAACAAGTTTAATCTTTAATTTGTGGGCACACGTATGTTTTATTTATGATTCTATTCGTAATATCTCAGTAAATCGATAAATATAAGTGTAATTCATATTCATCAAGTGCTTCAAAAGTTAGACGAGGAATAAACATTTAGATCGCTGAAATAGAATACAAAAGAATAAGCTGGCTTCAAATTACGCGGTGCCAGTTGTAAATTTTGAGCAAAGATTTTGAAAGTTGAACTCACTTAATTGGGACGTTCTAAAATTAATGGCATCCCCCGTTTTACCAGATTGACTCCCTCAGTTTTGAAGTTATTTTACTAAAATTTTGCACATAACGGTTTTTAATATTACCTTTATTATTCCTTAAAATTAAAGAGGTTCACTTTAACATATGCATAGCTCCAATAGAACTGATTACTCAGATATGTGTTTTCGCGCTATAACCCTAACTTCATATCTGAATAATAAATTGTATGCATGCTATATGTTAAAGTGAACCTATACTAAATGTTTACCTGCTTAATTGGAGGAGTTATAACGCAAAACAACGTCTCCGAGCAATCAGTTGTATGGGAGCTACATGTTACAGAAAACCGATTTCGATGATTTTAAGAGATAGCGAAGGTGTGCAAAATTTTAGTAAAATATCTTCTTAACTAAGGGAGTTTTTTTTATAAAGTAGTTAAAATTTAAGCAATGTTTCAAGTACCGCTATATTGAAAAGAGGAGCCATTTGGACAAAACTGGGAACGCAGTTGAATTTAGAAGGCTCCAATTAAGTGAGAACAACTATCAGAACCTTTGTCGAAAAAGGTTTGATTTGATACTACGCTCGAAATATTCTGACTACAAGAAGGAGCATCATTAAAGGTAGTAAATCAAGGTTGTTACATACTTCTAGATACAATTTTTTTAAGCATTTTATAGGTATATGTAACGTTATAAGGACTAGTAGCTATACAAGGATTGAGATTGTTTCGACGTATTTTCCAATGCGCCTCAATTAAGATATTTTTGGAACAAAAATTACGCTAAAAGTCGCAGACAGTGTTGCCAGAACCTTTTGGGCCGACCGGCTAGATTGGCAAAAAAAGCGGCTAAAAACGGCTAAAATGTTTTAGTGAAATTTCACATAGACTCTGGCAAAAAACGGCTAAAATGCTTTAGTGAAAATTCACATGCTTTATTTAAATAAATCGCAAGAAACGAAAGACTAGTTAACACTATTAATTTATATCGAGTGTATATTCCTCACTGAATCACTATTGTATATATCACCTGAATTCATTAATTTTAAGAGATCGTCATCTACAGTAAAATTATGGCAGCATTTTTCTTCACGTTTTAAACCGTATCTTATATATAAAATAGCGTTTAACGTTTTAACGCACATTGGATTTCTTTGCTTAGTTTTTATTATATTCATTGAACTAAATATTCGCTCTACTTCTGCATTACTTATAGGCAAAACAAGAAAACTAAAAACTAGGTTGGAAAGGTCAGCAAAAGGGTTTTCTCCTAGGGCATTTCGAAATTGATAAACTTCGGCCCAAAATTTTACAGTTGAGTCTAAATTACTCCAGGTATGTAACGTTAACCGTTGCCATTGCATCTCTATGGATGTTATTTCGTCGGCATTATATTTGTGCTTTTGTTGCTGTAGTTGAACAAATACTTTTGGTTTAATTACTCTTAATGCATTTCCAACCGAAAAAAGGAAATTTTTTTTAGTGTGGCAATATTTGTAGGGAGGCGTTGGCGTAATTCCTTTATTAAAGTGATAATAAAATAGCGACCATTTTCTCGAATTATTTTCTCGGCTTCGTGGTCAAAAGCGTTTGTGCTTACTTTTGTTTTTAAATACTCTTCAAAACTGTGATAAAACTGAGGAAATGGGGCAAGGTATGGTTCCAACGGGGAGCATATAGGATCAAATGTGTCCGCGCTAATAACCACTAGGGAGCATAGATACGAAAGTAAAACATTAAGTTCATTAAAAATCTTCATTGGGTCTGCATTATTGCTTTCGAACAACTTGTTTACTTTTTGCACCTGAAAATTAGGCAAATAGTAAAATCGGCTAAAAACGGCTAACTTTTTTTTACAAACCGGCTAACAAATCGGCTGCCGGCTAGTTGCTATCAAAACCGGCTAAATCTAGCCGGAAAACGGCTAAAATGGCAACGCTGGTCGCAGAATATTTTATCCTTAAAAGTTGGTTTATTCTAAAAGCACACCTCTTGCTAAGGTATCAAATTATTCATAATTGTGTGCATGATAAAAGTATAGTAAGGTAAAACCGTTCTCTCAATGCGTCGGCCATGATTTTTTCTTGAAGTTTGCCAACATTTTAAAATCGTATAAAATTGAGAGTAAAAAAAGGAATTGTTCATGGTGTAATAATAACAAGGTGTTGTCAGTAACTTAACCTCACTTTTTCGCCAGGTCTATTCCGGTCACGCATTTTAAAGTAGTAGAAAAAGAACTAATTATTTACTACTTTTAATCCGTTCATGCGTACTATTTCAAATTAAATGTAGAAAAATGTTTAATTACAGGCCTATAAGCCTGAATATATGTTTGTATCGTAAGCTCCACACAGGTTGCACATATATTGTAACTTATAAAAAAGTACAGGCCGTAAAATAAGGCAATTTCCTATAAAACTGTAAATGATTTTTTAAACAGATTAGTAATAATAATAATAGATTGGCGCTTACATATATGTTAGCGTTTGGCCGAGCTTCTCCTCCGACTTGTGTCACACAAAGCGGAGGGACCTACAGTTTTACGCCAACTTCGAACGGCGATTGCATTTTTATGAGAAGCTGTTTTTCATGGCAGTAATACACTCGGAGGTTTGCCATTTCCTGCCGAGGGACGACCGCTGTTAAGAAAAAACCTTTTTTCTATATTTTTTGCGATGTTGCTTTGACCAGGGTTTGAACCCAGGTGCTGCGGAGTGGAGCGCGCACTGCTTGCCACTACGCCACAGCGGCTGACATATAGATTAAAACACATAAATATCGATAATATAAGCGAAGTCGTAATTTAACCATGCTGCCGCTCTATTCTAGTGTATCAGTAGTCCATTTGGCTCGATATTATGACAATGCAGCAAAAGATATTTAATATAAAAAAATCGCCATTCCATACGATTTTTGTGTACGTCTTTTTCCATTGATATCTACGATATCTTTTATATTTTAAATTTTGAGGACAAAAGTTATACAAATCCAGCAATTTTAAATATAAAAATCGTTCTGAAAACACCAAGTTCTTTAAAAATCACGATAAAATGAAATACTAAAATGGAGTATTTTAAATACAATTTCCCAACTAATAGCATTATAAAAATTAAGATCGGCAGCACTGAAAATAAGCATGCCGATCTTGTCAAAATTACAACAAACACGTCGCTACTGACAACACCTTGTTATTATTTCACCATGGAATTGTTCAAAGTTGTTGTTGTTTGAGATTGAAAATGAGAATGTGTGTGCAAGTTTGTGTGTAATACTTTAAAATTAAATTGCTTGCAAACGTCAAGACTTTGAAAAATTCCTCTCAGCGGCTCTACCTTTCTAATTTTTTAGCATGATTGTGTGTAGAATACAATACATACTTAAAATGTTTTTAAAATGAAATGCTTCAAAAACTACACGCGATAAATCGAGAATTTTGAAAATTGTGAAAAGTAGAGTTACAAACTTTGAGCTACTTACCATTTAGTTAGCTTTTAAGGTACACTCTAGTTACCTACGACAAATTACGTGTACACATAAGTACTAGTTGTCATAAAATTTCAAACCAGTATACGGTGGGCTCCAAAAGTTATGAAATAAATAATTTTTCACCTCTTAAAAATAACACAAAAAATTCACTTCTTTTTAATATTTTTTTGAATGAAAACATCTATAACTCAAAAGGTATGGAACACATTGATTCAAAATTATTTTGGGGCTTCAAGTATACGTCTATAAATTATATCCAAAAGCAACCAGCTTGATATAGTTTACAGCAGTGGTCGGCAACCTAACGCATTCAACGATTCAATAAGTTAGACTGTGTACGTTAAATGCGCTGCTCAGCTACCGGTCTTCGTATACGTGTGAAACACACATGTGCTCAGAGAGCGCTCAGTGAGCTATGGCCTGCCGCCCACTGGTTTACAGCAATGCAAATAAAGCTAAATAACACAAACGTTATCTGTTTTTTGAATTGTTCATATTCGACATAAAATTCATGTTTTATTTGCGTTACAAATTCATTTAAAAGCAAAATTAACAAAAATATAACGATGGAAATTTATGTCATGTGACGACACGGCACGTAACGTATCACACTTGGGGTTGTAAAAGAAAATTGAAATAAGTTGTATTAATTCACAAAGCTTTAGAACAGCTAGAATTACTCCAAATCATATTAAAACAAGTTTCATGAAAAGAACCATTCACAATTGACAGAGTTTAGCGATTTTGTAAGAAAAGAAAAAATCAACTTCCATTTTTTGTCACGACACTCTCTTTAATTGCTTCCCTGCAAAAAATTATGCGACTAATCTCTAAAGCGAGTATTCCGAGATTACTCTCTATCGGGTACAGTTGGGCATTAATTAGTCGCAACTAGTCTCATACGGGTACTAATGGAGATCAATTAGTCTCGACTCATCCCTTGCGGGTACGATTGTATGCAGTACACAAAACTTCAAAATTTTTACAAAAAAAGTATATTTTTTTTAACGAATTTATAACCAAATGAAAGGTAATTAAATTACCTTTATTTTAAAATGTGTTACCATTCATGATTCTGAAACATTTCTTTTAAACAAGTCTCGGCTAACAACTTTGTGTTTTACACTCGCATATGGCAGTACACAAAACTTTAAAATTTTTATAACAAAAGTGAATTTATTTAAAATAATTTATATATAAAAGAAAAGTAATTAGACTACCTTTATTGTAATTAGTATTAACAACAAGAATTTTTAACTATTTACAAAAAAAAAGCCTTGGCTTACAACTATGTGAACTTCGTACATGTACTCT
>NW_023458559.1:20243184-20246223 GCF_013731165.1 Rhagoletis pomonella | reverse complement strand
TTTTTTAGCTCTTGTACTTCGTACTTCAAAGTACAGTCTAATGTACTTCTTTGCGATATTTTGTAATTTTAACAGATTATAACAGCACGCAACTTCTATCAAAATTTCTTAAATCAGTTTTCAGCACTCAAGAAAATAATGCTCTTACATTTATTTCTTCAAAAAAATTTACAGCTAAAGCAAAGTGCTTTTTAAAGCAACAGATATATTGAAAAATATTTCTTGTGATTTTTCTGGAGAGCTGATTTTTCAAAGGCAAAGAATTTGTAATAATTATAACAAAAATGCGAACAAATTTTGTTTCCTAAAATGTTAAAGCTGTGTTCGATGGACTTGTTTGTGCTGATTAAGAATCTGTATGTATAAAGTTTCCATCAGCTTTAGATTTTGAGAAAAACGTGGTCGAAGTATACAAAAATCGAGTTGTTTGCAATACAGTGAAAACTCTCATAGGCGGACGCTCTAATAAGCGGGCATCTCCTATTAGCGAACACATTCTTGGGAACGCACAATTTTTGTTTTTTTTTTCCATACAAAATGCTCTCCCATACACGGAATTTCCGATAAATGGACGAGGGCACTCAAACATCTCTAGTTATGAAAAAAAATCGCCAATAAGCGGACGCGAAGCTCTAATAAACAGTCAATTTTGCTTTTTTATACCCCAGCGCACTTGTGCACAAGGGTATTATAACTTTGTTCAAATAACGGTTGTTTGTAACAGGCAAAACGAATCGAGATAGATATAGACAAATGTATACATAAATGATCAGAATGAAAAGAGAAATCGATTAAGCGGTGACTGTCTGTCCGTCCGTCCGTCCGTCCGCCCGTCCGTCTGTGCACACGATAACTCGAGTAAAAATTGAGATATCTTAACGAAACTTGGTACGAGCACTTCTTTCTGGCGTAGGACGGATGGTATTGAAAATGGGCAAACACATATTAGAAAAAACCGAAATTATCCATATGCACACTTTCGTTAGAAAACCGAAATAATGCATCCCTGCAGGGAAACCGCGGACTAGTGAATCAAATTTCTAGTTCCGTACTAGGTCTTTATCACCCACCCACCAGTCCAAAATCGGCGAAAAGTGGTACTTTAAAGAAACTTTTTTTTTCAGTTTTTTCACTAGAAATCTATATCTAAAGTGACGAATTTAGAAATGGTTCGGAACTATAGAAAAACGGATGCAGAACGAACTAGATCCTATTTGTCGAATTTAGAACTATTTCGGAACTATCGAATAAGGGATGTAGCGGGGGCTTGTTTACTTTACATATATATGTGTTCGGCGGCTTTTTCGTTCAAATACGCTTCTATTCTGTGCTTCGCAGATGCTTTTTCATAGCTTGGTAATCAGTGTTGCCGTTTTAGCCCTTTGGTGGCTAGAATTAGCTACCACATACTTTTTTTTGACCACATAAATTTAAAATTGCCCCTAGCCCTTTTTAGCCCTTTTTAGAATTTATTCATACTTGGCATGAACAAGTTGTATATGCTTAATTCGTTTTTTTTTTGCATTTATGTAAGAGATGAATTTTGAAACTAAGAAAGACTGATATATAAACATATATGTATTGTATGTTCCTTACGCTTTTATACATACATACTGTAAAAGTGTTGGGGCTGTTAACTTATTTGTTAACGATTTAACTATAGTTTAAAATAGATAAGTTCACGGCCCTTAATATGATAAATTTGTTAAATGACCCATCAAGTCGATTGACCGTGTATGTTCTTGTGGTGTGATTGTACCAGCATGCTGGTGTCGTTAGTGGTGAAATTAGCTAAATTTTCTAAGTAAAAAGTATTTTGGCGGAAATTTCTTGCACTATATGAGTCAAAGCCGTGTTTGTGGAAGATTACGTTCACGATATTGCAGTTGTGAATTACAAAAAAAAACAATGTTTAACAAAATGCTAGAAAAATTATGAAATTTAGGCTCTAATTATTTCGATCTTTCCTCGACCTGATTTGTAAAGAAATAAATAATGTACCAGCATGCTGGTAAGTTACATATATGCTTCGAGCCTGATGGTACAATCACTTGATGGAACCAGCAAGCTGGTGTAGTATATTTCCTTCCTTTATACAAAAAGGTTTTCTTTGCATAAAATATTAGCTTTTTTCCAAATTTCATTGTTTTTATATACCATTACTTATTGAAAATGTTTACGTGTATAATTATATATGTATATGTAAGTAAACAATTTTAGCTACCATTTTTAGCCACAACGACTTTTTTAGCTCCTTTTTAGCCCTTTTTTTTAAGGGATTTGGCTACCACTAAAAATTATGAGCGGCAACACTGTTGGTAATACAAAACTAAAATTTGTGTTAACAGCTACAGCTAAAGGTATGTAAACGTACATTTCTTACAATTATTCAAACCAATTTAATTTCAAATTAAAAACACTTTTCTTCAAAAATAACTTAAAATCGCACACACGGAAGAACCAAAAAGATTGAAAAATCATGATACTTTTTTCTTTCGTCTGTCGATTTTAGAACTGGTTCGGAACTATAGAATTTAGGACTAGTTCAGAACTATCGAAAAAGGGATGCAGCGAGGGGCAATTGACACTTCCTAGGACATCGCCATGTTAAATTCGCCAGTTGCTTGCATGCAAAATAGATTTGTCGCGAACCAGTACTGGGTCTAAATGTACTAGAAGCGCCCCAGTTCAGAACTAGAGATTTTCCCACAGGGATATGACAAAAACCGAAATAATGCATACATGCACAATTTCGGTTCAAAACCGAAATAATGCATATGTGAAAGGCGAAGTAATGCATACATGCACAGTTTCGGTTGAAAACCGAAATAATGCATATGAGAAAATACCGAAATTATGCATATGCATACTTTCGTCTTAAAAGCGAAATAATGCATATGAAAACAAAAACGTAGGAATGCATACATGCACAGTTTCGGTTGAAAAGCGAAATAATGAATACGGCAAAAACCGAAATAAAGCATACATGCAAAGTTTCGGTTGAAACCGAAATAATGTCTAAATGCACAGTTTCCATAT
>NW_023458559.1:20238639-20243084 GCF_013731165.1 Rhagoletis pomonella | reverse complement strand
AGTTTCGGTTGAAACCGAAATAATGTCTAAATGCACAGTTTCCATATGCGCAATTTCGGTGCCCCATATTTCTACCGCTATTGCATAATATTTATCTCGATCTCCGAGAAAGATTGCCGAAATATACATTACATAAACATTTTTGAGTTGAACTATTACTTCCATACACGATCCAGAAAATAAAGGTCGCGCCACTCGCGGACCGCTAACCCTCTCTTCGTCGATTTGACAGCATCCACCCAATCGCTGACGTCATAAAATACTTTTGTTTACATTTACTGTTGCCAACTTCATGCTTTTCGCACCAAATTTAGTGGGTATTCAAAACGCGAAAATTTTTGAGTTTTGTGCTTGGTACGTTTTTGGTGCTTTTGTTTTTAGTTTGAAGACATCAAATTAGAAAATCTTAAAAAATGGAAGCAAAATTTATAGCAATCGTAAGTGTGGTAAGCAATTTTACAAAAATTTAAACAAAGTCATGGCACACTGACAATCATAAACGACAACGAAATATGTGCAGCACCTTCAATCATGCCAGAAGAAATCGACCGTTGTGCAAGAAAAATTGATTTTTATTAATTTGAATCGGCATCCTTACAATAAAATTATGTATTCATATAAAGTCCATAAAATACACCAATAAAAATTTGGTGCTTTTTCAAATTCAAAACTTGGCAACTCTGCCTTTTGTTCGATGCTTCCTCTTTTTCTTGTCGAGTTCGTCTTGCTCTCTCATTCTGGTATATTTTGACGTCACGGCCAGTTGCTCTCAGCTCGATTGGCGCAATCTTCTATTCTATCATTCTTGACTTCCATACATATAAAATTAGAGAATATAATACGCTACAAAAAGACGCTATCAGTTTGGAAGGAGAGTATAAAGTGTGGTCAGAACGATGAACAAATGAGGTAAGCGAAAAGCTATACCTAAAATCAGCAGCATAAGTTCTTGGTAAATGGACGACGAATATGCTTTTCCGTTGATTAACAAACTTCCCCGCATTCTGTCTACACTTCTAGCTAGTAACGCTACTTAAGAAAGAATTTACCCTTCGCCGGTTAAAAATATGGTTCGATAGTACCATGCATGAAAAAAGACTGATAGGTCTAGCACTTTTACACGTACACTTAGGGCCAGTTTTTCAGTGCACGGTCGTGGTTTAAAGGCCCGAGCTGGCTGCTTTAAACTAAGATTAGCCAATCAAATGTCAGGCAGCTGTTCATTTTAAATCAAGTTAACGTAATCTAAGTTTAAACTGCCAGTGAAACTAGTCCTTATACTATGTTCACGTTGAGCCTTTAACTCGAGTTTATGGGCCATTTTGGAGTTAAACGGTTAACACTACTCATTAACTCGGAGTTTGCCATACCAAAAATTTTCGTTTAACTCGCCTCAAACACCACTTTTATTTGGAGTTAAAGCGAATGCAACCCTATTTTTTGCCCGAATTTGGTTTGTGTCTCTGCATGGTTGTCAAACTTTGGCCGCACTAGTATAAAAAATTTGTCCGCACTGTCGAGTTTTGACATTTCACAATCATATGTTTTGCTGTTTTTATAAGAAGTGGAGAATATCTGTTTGCGTGAAATTTGGTAGGTTTGTAAGAAAATTGAAAAATTTAACATTAATATGACATTTAAACTTCTATACATAAAAAACAACAAAATCATAGAATGGAAATAATCTTTCGGACAAATTTGCAAAGTTTTCCCGAGCAGTGCCACCCGTGTTTTGTATAGCAGAATGGAACGTGCAGAAAATATAGAAACCTCGGCGAGAAAAAGGCGCAAGAAGAGTTTTTGGGAAGGGCAGAAGCTTGCTTTGTGGAGTTGTGGGGCCAGAGGTACAGGTAAGATAAAAACATGGAATATAATTAGGGGATTCCCTTAAGCTCGAAAGTGGCTCGAAAACCACGAAACCTCGAAACTTTTCCAGCCTCGAAAAACAACTGTCAAAAATTGTATGAGTGGCGATTTTCGCGTGCCTCGAAAACTTTCGAGGCAAATTAGTCGCGAAAAAAGCCTCGAAAAGTCGTTCGTAAGTTTCAGTGTTGCCTTTATAATTGTTGACTGCGTTTTGATCAATAAATTCATACAATTTACATTTTTCACTTTTTCGTGGCATTTTCAATGCTGATTTTATATGTATTTATTTCAGCTGATGCGATGTATTATACAAAAAACTCTGAATGAGCTGTCAAACTTCGGAATTTCTCCATTGTTTACGAGGCTGAAAAAAGGTGCATTCCCAAAAACAGCCTCGAAAACTTTCGAGGTTTTCGAGTTTTCTGCTCTTCGCGTTTAAGGGAATCCCCTAAATAATTAAGAAACATGCATACATATATGTATGTGTATTTGTGTTTGGGCCTTCAGGAGGTTCGCCGGCGCAGTGGCATCTGTACGAGGCAGTGCATAGAATAATCGGAGGTCACAGAATCAACAACGTTGACGTTGTCGTAGAGGAGAGCATTCAAAGTGAATATTTATTTTTTTATTTAATTTGTGCTAATATGTTAGCAGAATACGAATAAGCGAAAATAAATAAACAAACGTCAAACTATACTCGGAGTTTATTAAACACCACAACGAGAACACTTGACAGTTGTTCATTAACTCAAAACGTTAAACTCGAGTTAATATTTTAACGTGAACATAGTATAAGATATTGAAATTGACACTGAACGGATAATACAAAGATTCCCAAAAGGAAAGCGCAAAGTTGAGTTTGCAATTTAAATCATTATAATCAAAATTCCGAATAAGTTGTTAAGTTACTTAATTACATCCTTTATTTGACAAACATTATAAGCAAAAAATAAGTATTTATGTTATATACACATATACATATATACTTCTTTAATAAACACAGAGCATAACTTTTTATCTTGTGCTTTTTTACAAAATAGTATAATTGTTTTATTACATAGGTTTCTGTAAATGGACCTTGCGCCAAAGTCACAACATGAAACTTACTTAAAGTAAAACTATTTCACAAAATATTTTAATTCGGACTTCATACAAATTACTAGAACCTCCATTTGCGTGAAAAACAAATGAGGGTTCAAGCAGGTTGGATGCTTGTAGGTCATATCGCTTCGATTGGTCACTCCGCTCTGAATCAAGTTAGATGCCTGTAATTTAACGTTATTCGACAAGTCGATCCCAATTGCCCCTCTCCAAATAAAATCCTGTATCCGCCACTGATTTACATTATCTTCACCACTAACTCATCAAATGTTCGGCTCACTCATGACTTTGCACGTGGAGTATATGTTTTTTTTTTGTTTCGAAGGGGGAATCTTACATAGATACCGCCAACCATGGACGGCATGCACGATTCATACTGCTCGCTAAAGGTACACCTCATTCGGGACCGCGCACAGACAGTATTATCTTACTATACTGGACTTGCGAAACAGTACGCCTACGTACTAAACCCTTAACTCCTTCTGTAGCTTGTATTTGGCCCTGCGGGACCGCCGTTAAGCATTACTTCGCAGGGCTAAGCTAGGCCAGGAAGGCTCTTCACACACTCCTTACAGAGTTATTCATCACTTGCGCATCTGAACATCTCCGCTCCCACTCTTTCTTTCTTAACTCCTGAAGCGCTACTGCGGACCATTCCTTCATCTTAGCCCACACCTGTTTCGATTTCAGCATGTGGCTCACAATGTTATCGGGTGTCATCCTTTCTTCTATTAGCCTCTCTATGGTTGTTCTCTCAGCTACATATCCCGAACAAGAGAAAAAGATATGCTCTACGTTTTCACCGACACTGTTGCAGAAGGAGCATTCTGTCGCATCGTCGTGACCAAATCTGAGGAGGTACTCCCTGAAACAGCCATGTCCTGTCAGAAACTGCGTCAGGTAAAAGTCTGTCTCTCCGTGTCTTCTCTCGACCCAGGCTTACATGTTCTTGATGAGCCTATACGTCCGTCTTCCTTTTCTAGCCGCTAGTGTTTGCCACTCGTCGAGGCTCATTTGTATCTCCTCTTTGCGTTCGTCAGCCGTTAGTGGCCTATTCCTGCTTTTTCTTCTACTTGAGACTCTGCCTAGCTCCGAGGCCATTATGTCCGGTGGCATAATGCCAGATATAATACCAACCGCTTCATGCGACACTGTTCTGAAAGCGCAGGCAACTCTAATAGCGCTTAGCCTAAAAACTGATTTCACCTTCTTGGCATATGTTTTTTTACGCAGGGCTGTTCCCCATATAGGCGCCGCGTACATCAGTACTGACTGGCTTACTTTAGCCAGGAGCGCACAGTGGTTCGGATAGCAGATCTAGCTGGACGAAAGTCCAAAATACTTAATGGTACTTGGAATACATTCCTGACAATACATTCAAATAGAAATTGCATTTATTAAAGCATTAACATATGAAAACAAACAAAAAAGGTAAGTCAACGCCGCCTATTTGAGAACTCTATTTTAAAAGCTGAAAT
>NW_023458559.1:20236492-20238539 GCF_013731165.1 Rhagoletis pomonella | reverse complement strand
CGCTTCATACAATCGCCTTGCCTTTCTTCAACAAAGCGCTGAGTACTCTTATGCACAAGCTTTTCATGAATGATTTTAAAAATAGATTACTTCACGGCTTTCATGAGCTCTCTTGTGTGTATATTGCTTTCCATTTTATATTCTTTTTGCATTTTCTTGCCTAGTTTTTGTGTGTTTCTTGGGAGTTTTCTTAACAACAACAAAAAAAAAAACTTGACATCAATTTTCTGTCAAACGCTGGCTGCTTAAGTGCAGGTTATTTCCCTTTTTAAGTCAACTCATAAAAGCGAAAAACATGTTGCTTTTGATGTTCTGCATCTTTTCATTGAAAGGCTTAATTGCGTATAAAATAAACAGGAATATGGCGTGTGAATTTTTTTTATCGAAAAAATGAGTTTATGCTCTTTAATTGTAAAGTACAAATCTGCTGCTTTTTTAGAACGAACTACTTTATAATTTATATTCTAGTCTACTATATCTATGTACATATGTACAGACATATTTAATTTCACATGAGTAATGCTGAAAATCTGAGTGGTCTGGTTATATTAATGCAGATCTTGGAGTAATTCCTTTCAAAATGGGTATAGAAAAAAACCGCATCAGAATTTATGGAAGTTTTAAGTTCAATATTTTGTTCCATAAAAAGTTTTAGGATAAACCAATGTAATTTTAAGATATTTAGATGGTTCACAAGGGGTCGTAAGTGTCGTATTTTCGTATGTCGTAAAAATTTTTACGGCTAAATAAATTTATTTATTGTACCACTAGCAACAACAAATCACACGCTCATTTAGTTACACCTACGCAAGATACAACGCATACACAGGCGCGCGAATTCCACTATAGTTTTAGCCATTTAAAGTTTACGACATGCAACTATACGACAGTATACAACAATTTGTGAACTTCTTAACTGATTCAATTACTCCTCGTCATCCTCCAAATACCATCCACAATTCGGGGTCCGCACGATGTTTTTCTCAATGCGGGGATTCCCATCGGTCGGAGTTTTGTTAGGGTTCCAATCGGTGAATTAATACTCAGTTAACTCTAAAAGCTCTCCGCAAAATGTGACCATTACCACAAACCCAAAGTAATTGTACATACTTCTATGATATAATAACGTTGGCTGGCAAAGAATGACTTCACAGATACAGTATTGGCCAATACAATAGCACCCCCATTTCAAAGTGATATTGTTTCCCACCAATGTTTATTTATTTTTAGGAGTTTTCAATTAAAATACGGATCATTCTCGAACAAAACCCATATAAACCCATGTTTAAAACTTTGTAGAAAACTACAAAAAAAATAAAAAAATTGTAACCTAAATTTCAAACTTTTTTCTCAGAAGTGTTAGAATTCTTTTGAGTACGCAGTTTTATAGCCCATCACAATTTTTGTTTAACAATGTGCAAGTTTCAAGTGGCTAAAAATCACCGTTGATTTTTTAGAATTTATTTCGCCGAAGTTCTTGCGGGTTTCTTCCATATGGGGAAAATTTCTCAACTGGACCTCGGTATTCAGTCAAGTTCGAATTTTTGCGTGAACATTTATGAGTGGAGAGGTTTATAGATGTGAAAGGGATTCTGAGAATCTTTTTGAAAAATTTAAATTTTTAAAGTTTTTATAAGCAATTACATTTTTAAGCAATCTTTTTTTCAAAACTCATTTTCTCTTAAAGTATTTGAAGAAAGTTGATGGATTTTTTTTTGTAAGCGTAGTGACGTTAGAACTTTAAAAGAAAAACATTTTTGTAATTTAATTTTTTTTTAAATTATAAACATAAATATTCAAGTTGCATTAACTTTTGTACACGGTATCATACTTGGATTTAAATGTAAGGTCTGCTTCATTTGAAATCTGGCAGTACTCTACATAGCACAACTTTGTTATCGACTACTCGATCAGCCGTTTATTTAGTGTGCTGATTTTGCAATCGTTGTTTTTTATTACAGTTAATTTTCATATGCGTAACTTTAAAAATAAGTGATGTGGAGAGCAAAGAACTTCAGCAAAGAAAATTGATTTTGGACGAATTCAT
>NW_023458559.1:20195296-20236392 GCF_013731165.1 Rhagoletis pomonella | reverse complement strand
CTGTATTTTGGTTTCAACAAGATAATGATCCCAAGCATACTGCGTATATAGTTCGGGAATGGCTGCTGTACAATGTCCCCAAACAACTTAAAACACCACCGCAATCGCCAGATATGAATCCGATAGAGAATTTGTGGGCAGAAGTTAAGTCAAAATTTCGAAATATTCATCCTAGCAATAAAGAGGAGTTAAAACGTGAAATACAAAAGGCATGGGAAGAAATTTCGCCATCTTATACACACAAATTAATTGAATCCATGCCACGACGGATGCAAGCTGTAATACATTCGGGAGGCGGGCCAACAGACTACTAATTTTCTAATATTTTAAATCCTTGCATTTTTTTCCTGAAGTGTACGCTCATTTTAGTGGTATGAATTTTCCTTTTTTTAATATTAATAAAATTTGCAAGGGTTTTTTTTTTGAAAATATGGTTTTTAATTTTCCTTCTATAAGTTCTATAAGTCTTTAACTATCAATACATACAAAAAAATAGTTATCGGCTTGGTACGTAAGTCGATATTAAAGTTTATTTTCAATAATTATTGGTGTACGCTCAATGTGAGCCACTGTATATACCTCAATTCAAAACACTTGGACAATTAATAAAACCATTAAACTAAAACGAGTTTTATTTGTCTTTTTTTCCTCATTTTTCAAACGTCATTGTGACCACTTTGCGCACCACACTTGAGCCGCACTGCATTACATTGACGTTTTTAGTGCATATATGTATTATTTCGGTTTTAAAACGAAAGAGTGCATATGCATATTTAGGTTTTTCTAATATGCATTATTGCGGTTTTCAACCGAAACTGTGCATATATGCATTATTTCGGTTTTTTTCATATGCAGTATTTCGGGTTTCAACCGAAACTGTGCATATATGCATTGCTTCGGTTTTCTTCGTATGCATTATTTCGGTTTTTTTCATATGCATTATTTCGTATACACAGTTTCCACATGCACAATTTCAGGGTGCCATAAATATTACCTTTCGATAATAATCTTCAGCGCTAGGTGCATGATAATTAGCCCGAAAATTTCATCTATCCGCTCTCCGAGGAATTGTCCCAAATAGTACAATTCCCTAGCGATATCGGTAACTAACGCGGCTAGCGCTTTTTCTACGCATTTTGCTGTTATCCCCCTACGAATCGGTGGCGGATGTCTGGTTACACAGATGAATGTGAAATTTTCTACATTCACCGCGGAAATAGACAAAAAGTTTGATTCGACATGCATACATATAGTTCTTATCATAACTATACGACACTCACATATTGGCAAGATTTCATCATTTATTTCAAAATTGTTAATTTTAATTATTGTTTTTTAAAGGTATAGCATATTTTTAACAGAAACTATATAAATCCAAGTTTCAATCTTTGTGCAAAAAAAAAAGAAATCAACAAACTTTGTACAAATTTCGAGCTTTTTAATTAAATTTTTTAGAAAAGTTTGAGTATGCAGTTTTGTAGCCCAATTTCAGGTACCATTAATTTTTGGGAATTGTTTCATATAACAAAAAAAAATCGTCGAAAATGTTTTGTATTGGAATAAAATGGCTAACATGATCAACAAAAAAAATGCCAAAAATCAGTTACTTTAAACTTGCGGTAAAATTGAATGGGCTTAAAAATCAAATTAAAAAGTTCGAAATTTTTACGAAGGCTTGTTGATTTTTTAAAACGTTGCACAGAGATTCAAACTTGTGTTTATATGGTTTTTGTTAAAGACTATACTATATTTCTATAAACAAACTACCTGTACCCTGCCACGCTTTGCTGTGGCATATTCCTGTTACATGGATTATAATAAATGATTAACGAAATGAAGCATACTTTTCAGATAAGTTTGATTTTGCAATACTTGTATGTACACAATATTTTTCGTTTTCAAGTCTCTACTTAGATATCAAGACTATCTGGTTTGCAGACATGCAACATGGTTTGTGAAAAGCAATCAGCATCTAAATTCTAAACCACACTTTTCCTAAGATTGAAATTGACCTTTTTTATTGTGATTGCAAACGCCTATCGAATTGGGAATTGAAATCTTTTAAATTGAAATGGTGTATCTGTCAGAATCATGGGAATTCGAGGGATGAGGACATCTTCACCTTTGATAGGCCGCGTTAAAATCTTTGCTTCCACTACGTTCTGTCAATTTCTTAACTGCGAGTCGCGTGCCGTTGCAGAGTTTTGGCGGATTAATATTCCGCAACATGATAATTGCCACACCTATTTTAAATTTCAGTATGTGGTTTCCCCACCTGGAAGATCAATCGAGTTCAAAAATTCTGTTGGATAATTAACTGCTTCAATTGTTCGTACGTATATGCTATTTCATCACTTTGAATGCTGGATTGAAAAACATTATTGAGTTGATAGACATCATTATTCTTGGCAGCAAGAATAGCTCGTTCACTGAGCCAATCGCGATTCCTAATTAATTAATTTGAATATCCGGAAACATTTTTTCGATCAGTTCTTCTTTCGATCTAAGTTACAAAAATTATCAAGCGATAAAATTCGTCTTAATCTCTCATTGACTGGTAGCTTTCCGTTCCCCATTCAGTAATTGTCGCAAGAATACCTAGGCTGATTAATCGCTCTGTAGTTGGACGCATATTCGTAGTCACCTCCAATGTATTGTATGTTCATCTTGCCACAATGTTGAATATTTCAGGCAAGCATTTATCTCGCCCGCTGGTGTCAATCGAGATATTACAGGCAATGTTTGCGTAAAATCTCCTGCGAGCAATATCAATGCATTCCCGAATCGTTAAACACTTCTACGCAAATCTCGCACCGATCGATCAAGAAACTCAAGAGATTTTTTAATGTGTCATTGTGCACTCATCCCAAACAATGAGTTTACATTTTTGTAATAAGTACTATTCCCATACCGGATGTTCTGGAAATATTGCACATGGGAGATTCAATGATTTGCATGTTCACTGGCAGCATAAGAGCTAAACGAGAAGTGCTTCCACCTGTTAACAATGTCGCAGATATTCCAGACGAAGCGAGAGCTACGGCTTTGTAATTGATGAAAACATCGAACCGTTGCCACAATCTTATAAGGAATGTTCTCTTAGTTACTCCTGGCGCGTCCAAGAAGAGGGTCATTTATCATTTGAATTTGGGTGCCAAGGCGCGAATGCTCTGACTCTTTGTTTGATGACAGGAAATACTTCGTCTTGTCCTCGTTGATCACCAAACCCAATCGCTTTGCCTCGTTATCCAACTTGAATAAAATTATAGTTTAAAAAACTAAAACCTCCCTATTATAATTGCCATTCGTACTGTCATCAGGTATGTAACTTGAGAATAGAAATCGGTGCATCTTTTAGGCGCATCAATATTACATAGTTACATCCCGAGCTAATAAAAGGAAGGTAAAAAGGCAGGATAGACTTCGAGGTCTTTGTTACCGATGATGTCGATATCATTCGCATACGCCAGAAATTACACGTCCTTGTAAAATTTGTTCGTGAGTCGTTCAGTTCTGCAGCTCTTATTGTCTTAACATTTGCAATATGCGATCATAAATGCCCTTCTGCTCACGCTTTAATTTGTGAATGTTTGATTGGGCATATAATAGGAGATCAGAATAATAATAATCAGCATAACATTCATAATCTCGCTGATTTTTAGAAAAATTTTGCTAAAAATCCGAAGCAGCTCATCTTATTTAGCAAAAAATTTTCTGGAAAGTGTGGGTATTGTTAGGTAGATGCGTCTTTTACTAAGGTACATTCTTAGATATTTGAAAGTCGGAAAAACTCAACGCTAAAGCAGGCACATTCTCTTTAATCGCAATATAACTAACTATTAACTATTTTATAATGTTGGGGAAGGGTGACAACAATTTTAAGTTTTATTTCATTTTTAAACAGCTTTCATGCGATATTTTTATGTTTTCGTAATGTATGGTTTTTATTATTTTTTCATTTGTATCAGTAGTTTTTTATTAGTACTATTTTTTCATTGCAAAATTTGTATACCAACTCTTCTTTGATAATATAATCACTTCGTTTGATAAGATTTTGTAAATTCTTTCTTCATTTAATTGCTTCTTAATCAAGATTTCTCAAATGCCTCTAGTTTGGTACAGATATTGTAACATTTCATTTATTTTACCAATTTAATTGACTTAAATTTTCAAAGAGATGGAAACCCGCCTCAAAACACATTTTTGACTGTAGGTCTTTTAAAAACTCTTTAATTTGATACCCATATTGTAATATTTCATTTATTTTATCAATATAATTTAGTTAAATTTTCAAACAGGTGGCAACCCTCTTCAAACATATTTTCGGCTGTAAGCCTTCGTAAAACTCTTTGGCTTGATACCCACATGGCAATATTTCATTTATTTTATCAATGTGGCTGAGTTAAAATTTTTAAATAGGTGGCAACACTCAAAAATATCTCCAACAGTTATCTTTCTTAAACCTCTTTAATTTGATACCCATATTGTAATAATTCATTTATTTTATAAATATAATTGGGTTTAAACTCTTTCAAATAGGAGGCAACCCTTAAAATTTTTGTGTTATCATTGATCCTAGTATTCTACCGAATACAAAAAAATACAAAAAAAAAATATTCAAATCGGTTCAGCCGTTCTCGAGTTTTGACGACCGTGACATACGAACATAACATTTTTATATATGTAGATTTCTAAATCAAGATTTCTAAAATCCCTTTAGTTTGGTACCAGTATTGTAACATTTCATTCATTTTATCAAGTTAATTGAGTCAAATTTTCAAACAGGTGGCAACCCTCCTCAAACATACTTTCGACTGTAGGCCTTTTAAAAACTCTTTAGTTTGTACCCACATTACCCACATAAATGAGTTAAATTTTTCTAATACGTGGCAACCCTGCACAAAAGTATTTCCTAAAGTTCTCTTTCTTCAACCTCTTTAATTTGATACCTATATCAATTAAATTGAGTTAAATTTTCAAACAGGTGGCAACCCTCCCCAATCATATTTTCGGCTGCGAGCCTTCTTAAGAATTTAAAGTTTGATACCCAAATTGCAGTATTTCATTTATTTTATTAATTTAACTGAGTTTAAATTTTCAAAGAGGTGGCAATTCTACTCAAAATTATTTCCAGCAGTTATCTTTCTTAAACCTCTTTGATTTATTAGTTTATCAATTAAATTGTGCTAAATTTTGTAACAGGTGGCAACCCTCCTCGCCCCTCCCCTGTATCCGCCACTGATGTAAATAACGCTGCCGCTCGCAGTGCTCTTAAAAAATATAACTCTTCCGAGCGAGAGAGTATTTTGATGCATTTACGAGCTCTATTTATTTATTATTTATTTTCTAATCACATTATTATTATAAACAGAACAAAAGAAAATATTTTACTTTTATTTTGGCCACTCTGAGTTTAGTTTTTGAATTCACCCGCGATTCAAATTTACATTGTTAGATCTAATCTTCACATTTCATGTTTTTAGAAATGTATCAGCAGACCTGAAAAATAGTACAATACTATATATTATAGTACGGTTGGCGACCCTACTCTATACCCTAGAATGTATTAACAACATTGGTTGGCCAAAAATGTTCTATTCGGTGATTCCGAAAATCTAGTTTTTTTTTTTTCTGTGGATACTTTTTCGAGATATTTGCGGATAACAAAAACAACACTAAAATTTGTGATCCAGTGCCATTTTTTAATATTTTTTCAGTTTCGCCCACTGTGTAAGTATCATCAATAAAGGAACAATGTCTCTGTTTTTTTTCAGAATGCTTTACAATTATAACATAATGCCTGCAATTAAAGCGGAGTTAAATATTGCCGGCAAATACATATTTATGCATAAAATATTATATAACAATTAAAAAGGTAGTAAAGAAAGAAATTGTATTCATCGAATACATCCATTTGTGACCTTATTGTATAGAATTTTAAAAATGGCATGCATAACAAAAGCGCAATAAACTCCTATAAATAACAGTAAAGTAAAATCCGATTCATTGTACAGCCAGCTTTCGCAATGAAGATACAGTTCCTAGTTTTGATTATTTCAGGTGAGCTTCTCCTTGAAAGAAATCTGCGCCATATAGTACCTTCTTTTTTATATTTGTCAAGTATATTTGGTACACTCTACCAAAGCCTGCAACACGCCTGAGGACCGTCAGCTATGTGACACACTCACTCAACGGTGTAGAGCAACAGCAGCAAATAGGCCTGGCGTAAACCCAGACGACACCTTTGCAACTTTCAACACACAATGCCGGGTGAGAGTCGGTGCCACATGGCGCAATGTTGCATATTGTGATATGGTGCGGGCGATCTGTCAGCGTAAGTTGCAGCACAAAACGGTCGTTCATACTCGTAATTTACTTCTTTTTTTCCAGTAACCCTTTTAAGATGCCAAAAAACCACTTGCCGCAATGTTCAAGCCATCATTTAAAGAAATTCGTGCAAGTAAAAGGTTATACGAAAATACGATTTTTTAAGCGTCAAGAATGTTTTCTATTTTTTTAATTCCATGTAATAAATACATATTTCCACTTTTAAATGGAAATAAAAAAAATACTTCCAGAGATTTTCTATCCTTCCAGAGATATGTATTAAGAAATTGTAATAATTACTATTACCTTGTTTATACCTACGCAAGAACCGCATTAACAAAAAGCTGATTTGGCTCAACACATATTCCTTTCAAGCATTTATTAATTAATTAATAACCGATGTGAGGAATAAAAAAGCGATTTGAAAACAAATTCGAGTCAATACACTTTCGAATTTCTGAGCGTATTGAAAGTTGGTTTATGCTTCCGTTTTGAATCACAACGAACTGGGTGAAAGCGCTTTATGTGTTGGTATAAACAAGGTAAATGTATACTTTTCCAAAACCCATCCGAAAAGTTATCGAAACGCGTCGCTAGAGCAATCAGCGCATCGGAAACAAAGTTGATGCTTCGTTTGTTTTTGGTTACCATTAATGGTTTTCTAAAAATGGAAAATTCTGAAAAAATGTTCATTGCTATATTGAAAACTTAAAATATGCAATATGTCGCAACTCTGCATATAAAAACAGTTTGAATACCGCAGTATAACAGTATCCAAACATTGTATTGATGCGTTTTGGAAGCCAGCCTAGTTTTACCGGATTTAATCTATACATACATGGGCGTACCCGGTAGGGGCAGGGGGTGCTCGAGCCCGCCCCCCCCGCCTAACTTTCAATTTTTCCTTATATATATATAAAATAGTACCCTGAAATGCCAGCTTAATAGGGTCGAGCCCCCTAAATTTCATTCTGGCTACGCCGATGTATACATATAACAAAATTGTAGCAGGCCGATTTCTGTACATGACAGATATTAAAGAAAAATTAATAGGGGGATGGGATAGGGGAGGGGGGGGATTGGGGGATTAATAAGGGATGCAGCGGGGGGCTTGTTTACTTTACATAGATATGTGTTCGGCGGCTTTTTCGTTCAAATACGCTTCTGTTCTGTGCTTCGCAGATGCTTTTTCATAGCTTGGTAATACAAAACCAAAATTTGTGTTAACATTTCAACATCTTGGGACCGTCTAGAATCTAGGAAATAACAGCGAGCACCTCTGCAAACTCAGCTACAGCCAAAGGTATGTAATAGTACATTTCTTACAATCATTCAAACAAATTTAATTTCAAATGGAAAACGCATTTCTTCCAAAATAACTTAAAATCGCACACACGGAAAAACCAGAAAGATTGAAAAATCATGATACTTTTTTCTATCGTCTGTCGATTTTAGAACTGGTTCGGAACTATAGAATTTGGGACTAGTTCGGAACTATCGAAAAAGGGATGCAGCGGGGGGCAATTGACACTTCCTAGGACATCGCCATGTTAAATTCGCCAGTTGCTTGCATGCAAAAGAGATTTATCGCGAACCAGTACTGGTTCTAAATGTACTAGAAGCGCACCAGTTCAGAACTAGAGATTTTCCCCACAGGGCTAATGCGTGGAATCGAATTAAGTTTTCACTTACATATGTATCGCTAGAGGTCTAACTTACAACATAGAAGAAAAAACTAGAACTAGAGATTTTCCCCACAGGGCTAATGCGTGAAATCGAATTAAGTTTTCACTTACATATGTATCGCTAGAGGTCTAACTTACAACATAGAAGAAAAAATTTAGAGAGGTGCCACCTGTTTGAAAATTTCAGTTTAAGTAAATTGATACGCCAACCGTTTGAACACTTTAATTTAATTGATTTGATAACATAAATTAAATATTGTAATATTCGCATCAAACTAAAGAGGTCAGGAAATTTTAATGCCGAAAATATTTTTAGGGAATCTGCCACCAGTTTGAAAAATTTTACTCATTTAAATTGGTAAAATAAATAAAACATTGCAATACGGATATTGAACTAAAGAGGTTTAGGAAGGTTACTTTCGAAAATATTTTTGAAGCGGGTTGCCACTTATGTGAAAAATTTAATTCAGTTAAATTGATAAGATAACCTAAATGTTGCCACATGGGTATCAAACGAAGGTATATGGGAATAATAAAATTGTAACAGGCCAGTATCTGTACATAATAGATATTAAAGAAGAATTAATAGGGTTTATTAGATCAACAGAAGCCAATTCAACATTTTTTAGAATTTTGGTCTGTCTGTCTGTCTGCATGGCAACATGCTTGTTAGCGCATCACGCAAAAGCTAATGTAGGTATAGAATTAAAGGCGATTTCCACCGATGTACATTAGGGTGCCCATCAAAAATGTTTTTTTTTGGGAAACTTCAAAACCCTACCCCTTAATTTTATTCGTTTTTATGAGAATTATTACTGCCTATTTTTACAGATTTTTTTTTTGAGACGAGGATATATAGGCCTTTAAAATGGTATATAATAATCTATTGTCGCAAAGGCTTGTTGGGATTCTTTATCGGATAAATTAAAAAAGACATATTTCTCTTAATTTTTTTAAATTTGGCCATCGATAATTTCTGCAATTTCAAATTATGGAGTACTATCTTAAATTAATTCTGTTTTCAAATAAACTGATACCTTATTTATTGCAATCGCATAAAAATTGTCGAATTTAGGCGACTTTTCTTAAATACGGCCTTGAATTGATATGTGTGTATGTCTGTGTAAGCCTAAGCGCAATGTGTTCACCAAATTTGGTTGAGATCGGTCCAGTAGTTTTTGAGATACACATATATGATATGGCGGGGGTGGCACCTAAAATTCTTCCTTCTTTCCTGTATATATCAATTTTGAATAAATATTAATGAACTCCTTAGACACACTGCTCAAAAAATCTGAAATTCCGGTACATACACAAATATAAATTCAAGACCGTATTTAATAAAAGTCGCCTAACTTCGACAATTTGTATGCGATTGCAGAAGAGATGAGTTATTGTTTATTTGAAAATAGGTTTAATTTTATATAGTACTCCATATTTTGAAACTGTAGAAATTACCGTTGGTAACAATTTAAGAGAAATACGAGTCTTCCGACAATAGACTATTATATACCATTTTAAAGATCATTCAGATCATATTCGATCTTTGGAATAGAATCAAAAATAGTCATTCAAAAACTCATAACTCTACGAAATCCTATTTTCTGACGTCTAAATGACCTTTAAAAAATCTATAAAAATAGGCAACAATTCTTCTCACAAAAACGAATAAAATTAGGGAGTAGGGTCTTGAAATTTCCAAAAAAAACATTTTCGATAGGTACCCTAATGTACATATTGCTAGAAGTCTGATTGAAAATATAGTATCCATTTTTTTCGGTTTATCATCGATCTTTATTCCTAGGAATTTTAATGTATTAACTTTTTCCAGTACTTCGTTGTTTAAATTTAGAGTTAGCGCTGCACTGTTCTAAAAATTTCGCCTTGATATAACCACAAATTTAGTTTTATTGAGATACAATTGATGTGTTCAATCAAAACTAATCGCACTTCTTTGCAACTACTGTGTGGAAGGTTTTTCGCTAAAAAAAATCAAAACTTTTTATGGTTTCTGCCTTAAAATTTAGAAATCTGAGAGGTCACGTTTTTACAATTTCCTATGGTTTTCTGTACTAACCGATTTGGTTTACTTTTGGAACATATGCCAGCACTTTGAAAATAAATGTTCCGACCAAAAATTTACTCGATATGTGGCGCTCGGGTCGGGATATTCTTAAAACTCTTATACAGACTAAACGTATAAAACCCATATATCTCTAAAACCAATTACGCTGGGGAACTGAAACTTATCACGGATGCATAAATTGTAAATAATCTACTTATGGCGAAAACTGGTAGGCGTTGGAAAAGGGTGCCTGGCACCTCCCATACAAACTGAACTTCCCATATAGCTTATCTCTGGAACCACTTACGCTAAGGTCCTGACATTCGACACAGCTACATATCGTCGCGACGATGTCAAACTATCGAATGTTAAAATCGGTTCTTTTCCGAAGAGCAAAGAAACTGTTGTAAAAAATGTTTTTGTCATTAGGAAAAAGTGTGGGATTCGACACTTTGTTAAAGCCAGTATCCTCTGCTTCTAAGAAGACTAGAAATTCGACTATTTGCCAACTTGCGTATCATTCTAAACGCATACGCAAGGTATCGCAAAAGAAAAAGCATTTTTGCACATTTGATAGTTTTGACATGGTAGCGACGATGCCGTAATTATGGCGAAACGTGGTAGTTATTTGAAAGGCTGCATCTACATACATTTACGTAAACGGGCAAGTATCATTCGATTGGGAACCATTTTCTCCTGGATTTCTAAATCCCACTGAGTTATTGTAACTTTGTTTTAAAAAATTTCTAGGTAGATGTAAGACCGCATTTAGGGTGCATGAGGGCGTCAGACAAAAGGCGCTCTTCCACAATTTTGCGGTCTTTCTATGCATAGTTAACCCCATCCTTCATTTAGACATCTGAAAACTAAATTCGTATAACTTAAACAAAGGGCCAAAACAGACCAACCACACGGGGTTTCTATACATTTCAGCTGTAGCGCCATCCATTGGGTCCATTTTCTACAAAACCATTGCTTACCATAAAATGAATACGTATTATGAATTTCAACCTCGACTCCAGTGCCACTCAGCGGGCCCATTTTTATCAAAAGAATGTTTCATCATACAGGTACATATGTATGTAGCTCACATTTAAAATTTGAACGGAATCGGTTAATAAATACAATTTTATAAATAACTCTACTTCATCACCTTCCAGCGAGTTTTCTAGTAGGTTATAATAAGACCAAATATGTAAGGTATACCTAACCTCTGACAATTTGACGGAACTCTATTCAGTGGTTTTTGAGTTTAGTCCGTTTAGTTTATGTATATAGGTATGTAGATAGGACAGTCTATAATGAAACTCATAAAAATCAACGCTCCAAACTTTGTGCAAATTTAAAACAAAATCTTAAAAATTTTCACAAATTTTGCCTTGTACCAAAAACAAAAATTTTACCTTTTTAAAAACAAAGTTACAATAACTCATGGGATTAAGAAATCTAGGAGAAAATTCCCAATCGAATGATATTTTCCCGTTTGTTTACGCTAACCCCCTTCACCTTAAGTATATTCATTGATTAGAGAATTTCACTTGTAGATGTCGCTGTGATCTAAGCGGGAACAGTTACTCGTTACTCGACTTCCTTTTTCTCGAGTCCTGTTGCTCGCCTCGGATGTTGGGTTTCGCCTTCTGCGATCACCCAAAACTCTGCCACTTTGGAAGAGAACTCCGAGCAATCAACAAGTAAGGTCCTCTAATCATCAATCTATTTTTATAAACTTCTATTACAGCATTTTTTTATATACACATAAATATATATGCAATAAAGTGGCCGTTAGGCTCTTACATATATATATATACACATATACTAGTGAAAGTGAAGTGTTTCATTTAATTATCTTGAGCGAATTTTTTGCGGTTTAATTCAACCTCGAAGGACTTCAGGGATTCGGCATTCTCATTCGCAACCGCGGAGCTTCCGCATTAATTTTAACATTCGCATTCGCAATAATCAACGCGGAGCTTTTGCGAATGCGAATGTTGTGCAAGTGCACCGATAAGACGTATGTCTGCCAAACAAATTATAGCCAATATTTTTTGTCTGTAGTCGTGGGAGTATTTGTGTAAAAAAAACAAATGACATATTTATCAACTTTGTTAAAAATTTCTTCAAGCATATTACTTCTTAAGCTATATAACCGAGTGATTTTGGCAGACGTACGCCAAAGAGAACATAGTCATTTTAATAACTATTCTTATACCCCAGCGAACTTGTGCACAAGGGTATATTAACTTTGTTCACATAACGGTTGTTTGTAACAGCCAAAACGAATCGAGATAGATATAGACAAATGTATACATAAATGCTCAGAATGAATAGAGAAGTCGATTAAACCATGTCTGTCTGTCCGTCTGTGTACACGATAACTCGAGCAAAAATTGAGATATCTCAACGAAATTTGGTACGTAGGTTTCCATTTATCCAAGGTAGGTTGGTATTGAAAATGGGCGAAATCGGACAGTAGCCACGCCCACTTCCCATATAACGGTAATTTTCAAAAATACGAAAACTGCGATATTTTAGTAAATACTGGAGATTATTCACTCAAAACTGATATTTACAATAAGTTTTAGACGAAAAATAAGAATATTATAAATTTTTTGGAAAATGGGCGTAGCCACGCCCACTTATGGTTACATGAGTATATCTTGGTAACCGCTGTACCAATTTCTTGCAACCTTGGCACAGTTCTTGGCCTTCGCACAACATACCAAATGGCCGAAAATTTAATGTTCGGCTCCGCCCAAACTTAGACTTTCTTACTTGTTTTGTTTTCTGTTTTGCATTGGTTTCTTTCTTTATTATGATTTTTTTGGACCAATCTTAATAAAAAAATACTAGACATAAAATAAGAAAGTGTGCCCTGTAATTCTAAACCAAATTTTCGTGATTTTCTTTTGAGGTCACATAGTATATTCGTCTCAATCATTTCAAATGGGGCTCTTTGGGGAATTTATTTTTAGCAAAAATTTTAAAAATAATAATTTTAGTTACTTGTCGAGCAATATTTTCAACCGACTTCCAAAAAAGGAGGAGGTTATCAGTTCGTCGGAATATTTTTTTTTGTTTTTTTTATGTATGTAGCCGCATAACTTTGGACCACGTTAACCGGCTTCGATAATTCTTTTTGCATCGGAAAGATAGTTTCAGAGATGGTCCCATACAAATTTGGTTCAGATCCGAGCAGTGGATCATGAAATATATATATCTACTAGCAAATGCCCGCTTGCTTCGCGGCGCCTTATAAGATCTTTTGCGTTGGCCAACTCAAAAATAGCGTTTAAAAGCAAAAGCAGTCTGTAAAGTAAACATTTTTAGTTTAAACTGAAACGACTAAAAAACGGAATCCTCCTCACACATATGCCAAGAATAGTAGCGATGTGATTCCATATGGAATACTTATCCCTTTACATGTAATGCGTTTTATTTATGGTCTTATTTCCACCTGTGAGATCTCTGCCAAGCGTGCGTAATATTCTTCTATGATCCTGCAACTTTAGCATTGGTCCGATGTACCATGTAAGCCAATAAAAGTCCTTATACGAAAACTCAAGAGCACAGATGAGCGTTTTCAATTATAGGAAGGCCAAGAATCCTCGCTGCCCCACAGGATGAAAAGTATTCGCGTACATTGGCTAAATGAGTCGTGCGATCTCATGAATATCGTTCAAATGAAGCCATTGATATACCTGTCGTGTTCCTTCTTGGACAGATGTGGTCGAATCTTTCATTGTCAATTCGCCACTTTTACAATTCGTCTTAATATTTATGAATTGGTTTCTTTGAGTCTTACTGCCGTAATAACGGCCGCCTCGAGCAACTCCGTCAATCGGATGTAGATCATCCTTGATTTTGCTATCTGAAAAGTAAATTCGTCTAAGATAAACAAACCCCGTGGAGGTTCTATATATTTCAGGTGCAGCGTCATCCATTGGGTCCCTTTTCTGCAAAACCTTTGCTTGGGTTGAAATGAATACGAATTAAGAATTCCAATCAGATTTTATAGAAAACACGGATAATACCAAACTCCAGCGGTTCCATTTTTAGCAAAGGAATTTTTCATCATACAGGTAGTCACGCTGCGAATTTGAACAAAATCTGTTAATAAATACGACTTTTATAAGTAACTCTACTCCAGCGCCACCAGCGTGTTTTCTAGTAGCCTATAATAGGACCTCCGACAATTTGACTGGGCTCTATTGAGTAGTTTTTGAGTTTAGTCCGAAAAACAGAAATGGCTATCATTTTATGTACATATGTAATCTTCCTTATCCTGAGTTTCGCCCATAGTAAGTACATGGAAACCAAAAGCGAAAAGTGAACCGGTTCAAGGAAGATGAAACTCATGATAAGGCTGAATATGGCTGCGTTTCTTTATACATTCCGGATAATCTCATTTCACAGCCGGAACAAACAGAATACGTTTGAAATATACGTTAGCATATCATCAGGAATATTCTAAAGAATAAGTAAACAAAAAAGTTTATTCCAAATGTTCAGAATGAATAAAGAAATGCAGCCTATGTTTCGAATGAAAAAAAAATAAATCATCATGAAAGTAATAAACGTTTCATATGTGTATTAACAAAATAGGTTCATAAATACGACTTTTATAAATAACTCGACTCCAGCACCACCTAGCGGGTTTCGCAAGTGCTCTTTTCATCATGCCAACGAAATCGGTTCATAAACACAACTTTTATAAATAACTCGCCTCCCGCGCCACCTATCGGCTCCGTTTTTGGTAAATGTATTTTCCATTATGCTGAAACTATACTTTTTGAATTTGAAAGAAATCGGTTTATAAATACGACTTCTATAAATAACTCGACTCACGCGCCATCTAGCGGGTCTATTTTTGGTAAACGTGTTTGCCATCATTCTATTAACTTACACTTTGAATTTAAAAGAAATCGGTTCATAAATACGATTTTTATAAATAACTCGACCCCAGCGCCACCTACCGATTTTTCTGGTAGCCTATAATAGGACCATATATGCAAGGTATAACCTCTGAAAATTTAACTGAAATCTATGCGGTAGTTTTTGAGTTAACTCCGAACAACGAAAACGGCTATTATTTATATATATAGAATATATTTTTTTTAAGTCGGTTCTTTTTTTTTGCTAAAAATTACTTGTTTTCATAGCGATATACATTGGATCCATGGCTAAAAACTTCCGTGGTAAAACTGTCCCCCTACGTCTCCCTTCTTTGCTATTTAAAGTCAAGGAGTAAGCTCCTTCAATAGGGATTTCCAGCAGAAATGGTCAACGTCTGGATATAAAGAGAACCGATGCTCAAATAATTAAAAAACTATAGGTCAGACCTTTAATTAAGAATTACGTTCTATCTGAGACCCTCATCATCCATGATTCCAATAGTTCAAATGGTTACATATAAAAAATCTGGGTGCTTTTTTAAAAAAATAATCCGATTCGGCTGGCAGCCACGACTTTGGAAACAGAATTTTGTTCAAAATTTTCATTCCTGGAAAATAATAATTTATTTTCCATTGCCACCAATTTAGCTCGCTATAAGCACAAATTTTTCAAACCACTCGTAGAAGAAAGTATTAAAAATGAATTACAAAAACTAAAATCGCAAAACGCTCATGACGTTAGAGGTTCTGAAACAGCCAAAGGAATGAGAATTAATAATTCTTTTTAAAAAGCTTTAGGAAAACCTGACACATCTGGTTTGGCTTGTAAGCACTGTTTAAACAACGGTCTCGCCATTATGCTAAATTCTTCAAGTGAAGATGCAAGTCAGGAGGACACATCCGACATTTTCAGCCCGGATCCAATTCTCATTACTTTTTATTAAATACTAGCAGAGCACCCGACGTCGTTCGGGGTAAACAAATCAATATATAAAACAGTAGTACAAATATTCAGTTTAGCATAAATTAAAGGAGACAAACTATTTTCTTTCTGTTTAAATTAAGGCATCCCTATGAACCATACCTTTCGTAAAATAAAGGAAATTTTTTTCAAAATGATTTTGGAATACGTACATACAACTTGTAATTTAAATCAAATATTTACCAGTTAGTTAACCGATTCCGAAAAATGAAGCCAAATCCATTTCAAGGACTTCGCCATCCTTGGCTGCACGCCGAAGCCAGCACACAGTGGTTCAAAATTGGAATTTAATGTTCTTAATCCACCGTAGTCTTAATTTTTCAACCAATTTTAACTAAAAAACCAAAAAAAAAATATTTTGGTGAAAATTATTTTATAACATTTCAAAATTTTTTTTGTAATTTTTTCGTTTTGGGGAACCATACAAATGTTTTTAACTAGTCTTTGTTATATAACATTTATTATAGTTCCGAAGTTATAGTTGGTAAAATATTCCACGCCTATGGGATGTGCTACGCTCCTTTTCCAAACTCATTTATATATACTTTAGATACGTCCGAAATTTCAATTTCATGTGACTTATGGTTTTGAACTTATGGCTGATAAAATTTCCCCGAATATGGGATGTGCTACGCCCCTTTTTACAAACTCATGTATATATAGCCTACTATAAGCACCTACCATAGATATATCTGCATTCCAAGTTTGAAGTTCATGTGACTTATAGTTCCGAAGTTATAGCTGATAAAAAATTTCACGCCTATGGGAGGTGTCACGCCCCTTGTCGAATCCCAATTTTTTGTTTCCTTTCTTTCGGGAGTACAGTACTTCTTTTTTCGCTCTTGTACTTCGTACTTCGAAGTACGGTCAAATGTACTTCTTTGCGATATTTTGTACTTCAGGCTTTCCATTTTCAATGTCATTAATTGTTTATAATGACTTTTGCTAAAATTTCAAAATCAAAAGTTATCAAAACAAATTCTGTGGGACTGAGAAATATTATTTTCTACTTTTTAGTCCATTTATAACAGCGCACATTGGAGTATTTTATTGCAATTTGTGTGATAAATAAAAAAACTCAAATCGAAGATACCCAACCATGATTGGAATCGTTCGAAAGAGAATAGAATTCTACATCACTATGTGAAAAAATAATTGAAAAAAAAATTAACGTTATCCATGCACTGCGATTGCCAATTTGACGTTTTCTTTACTTTGGTGCGCGCATAGTAAAAAACAGAAAAGTTTTGATATTTCGAAGTGATTTTTCTTGAAAAATTAAAAAAGTATAGTTTTTTGAGCAATGGAACCTTCTACCTCGGGTATTTTTTGAACTTAAAATTAAATATATTAGTACAAAAAGTGTCTGTTTGTATTTTTAATGTTTTTCTCCGTGCAGGCTTATAAAACGTGTGTTTTTGGGTATATAGTAAGCATATAGATGTGAATACCACTCAATTCAGTGAAAGTTTATTTTTTTTTTTTTGAAACAGCAATTATAAGTGATATGTTAACAAAAAAAAGTTTGCAGATTTTCTGCGGTTTTTAAGAAAAATATATTTTTTTGTATGCCCATGCAATTGAAATATGTATGTATGTATATATATTCAAGCAAAACAACGGAAACTTGATAT
Organism: Rhagoletis pomonella; assembly: GCF_013731165.1. Classification (NCBI taxonomy): domain Eukaryota; kingdom Metazoa; phylum Arthropoda; class Insecta; order Diptera; family Tephritidae; genus Rhagoletis; species Rhagoletis pomonella. The sequence goes on along the minus strand of NW_023458559.1, from coordinate 20,218,807 downwards.
GAGTACATTAGGGGGGAGTGAAAAAAGTTAATTTTTGTTTTCGGGAACGGGTACCCTTCATCTACCGTGTATGAGACTTAGTAACAATTCTGTAAAATATTTAATTTTTACGAAATCATCTTGAGGTCGCACATTTGGCTTTAAGTTTGAAATTTTTTGAAATTTTTTACATTTAAAAAAAAAACTACTCAAAATTAACTTTTTTCACTCCACCCTAGTGTACATCAAGTAAGTATAGCTAGTGTTGTTGCTGTTTTTTTATTTGTTTTGTTTTCTTTTGTTTTTATAAATTAATAAGGGTTAACAGCTAGTGGCGAAGCTACTATTTGTTTAGTGGAGGGGTAAAGGTGATATACGTTGCAGTGTTCATGTTGCTTGGTCCCTTTTTTTGTTTTTATTTTAATAAAATAATAAACGTCAACAATTAGTGATGTAGCTTCTGTTTGTTTACATAGGGGTAAAGGTAGGAAATATTTTGGATTAAGTCCCTATTCCGTAGAATGCTGCGTAGAAAGTAATTGTGACTGTTCACTATGTTTATTTTTTGTGTATAACGTAATTGTATCAAAAATAATTGGATCGATGAGTCTGTAAAAACTTCCAAACTTCCATTTAGGAACAAGTTCAACTACCGTATTCCTTCTTCGTCGAAGCCTTTATGAAATTATGGAAAAATCCGGTTGTAGTCAGCTCCAAGAAAAGTTCAAATTTCTGAAAGAAGAGATAAGAGAACGAACTAAAGTTTCCTCTGAAAATATGAAAGAATTTAACGAGAGGATAAATAAATTCTGTTTTGATTTCAAAACTCGCTGGTATGCATCGGCAAGGAAGCAGCAATATTTCCTGCAGTCCAACAGAGATTGGTTAGATTCTTCGATTGGTTTTAGCTGCTGTAAAACACATAAACGGGGCCGCATGGAGTTACCCTTTGAAGAATGTAGTGAACCAACTAAACGCAAGAAATCTTTAGCGCTTAGAAAGACTGCCCCTCTGCCTTTGCTAGTTCATGCAACTCAAATGGGTCTGAGAGCTGCGGGACAGTTAGATGCGTCGAAAGTGATGCAAGAAATATCGGAATCACCGGCTAATGCGACTAAGTACCGGTTAAGTGTTCAAAATGCTGGAAAAAATAAACAGATGTCAAAAGAAGAAGCGTTGTCTGTTTTGGTAGAAGCTAAATTGTCCCGTCATCAGTACAACATCATAAGCCAGTCTGCTCCAGAAAAATTTCCTTGCTATACATACGTGCAGTCTGCGAAAAAAGATTGTTACCCTAAACGCGAATGTATTAAAATAGATGAAACTTCAGTAAAAGTGAGTTTGCAAGACCTATTAGATCATACCGTTGAACGTATAATGCTGTCACAAAAAAGTGTATTTGAAATACTTGATGAGGAAAATTTATATGAATTATGCTTGTACTCGAAATGGGGCTTTGATGGGAGTTCTGGGCATAGCTTGTATAAGCAAGTATTTCATGGCCCGAGTGCAAGCGATTCATCGGTATTTATAACTTGTATAGTACCACTAAGGTTGGTTTACAAGACCAAAATAATTTGGGTGAACCCTCGTCCTTCATCCACAAGGTGTTGCAGACCATTAAAAATGGAGTTTGTTAAAGAGTCTGCCGAAGTTTCGAAAACCGAAAAAGCACGGGTTGATGCAGAAATAAGAAACCTCAGAAATTCTATTGTATTTATTGACAATAAACGTCTAGAAGTGCGTCACAATTTAATGCTGACAATGGTAGATGGAAAAGTCTGCAACGCACTTACGGACACAAAGTCTACACAATCATGTTATTTATGCGGAGCTACAAGTAAGGAGTTAAACGACATCGATAATATGGTAAAAAGGGAGGTGAATATGAACAATATTCAATTTGGTTTATCGATTCTTCATGGTTGGATACGATTTTTTGAATGCCTTCTCCACGTGTCATATAAACTTCCAATAAAAAAATGGCAAGCGAGACTAGTAGATGAAAAAGAAATTGTATCTGAAAACAAAGCTCGTATCCAAAAGGAGTTTAGGGTTAGAATTGGTTTAATTGTCGACCAGCCAAAGCCTGGCTATGGAAGCACAAATGACGGCAATACTGCAAGGAGATTTTTTTGAAAACGCTGAAGTTTGATCAGAAATTACAAAAATTCATGTTGAATTAATAACAAAAATGCATATGTTGATGATTGCCGTTTCAAGTGGACATGAAATTGAAGTAGAGAAGCTTTGAGTACTGCCAGATTGTTTGTTCAAAAATATCCTTGGTATTATATGCCTCCAACGCTGCATAAATATTTTATACATGGACCGGAAATAGTCTCTCATGCATTGTTGCCAATAGGTCAATTGTCCGAAGAGGCTCAGGCGGCCCGAAACAAAGACTTCAAACGTTTCAGGGAGGATTTTGCTCGAAAATGTAGTAGGCAGAAGGCAAATGAAGACATTTTTAATAGGTTTTTGATCCCTTCAGATCCTTTAATATGTTCTAAAAGAAAGCTGCCAAAGAAAAAAATTCAAACTTTGCCTAAAGCAGTTGTGGAGCTCCTCAAACCCGCAAAAGAAGATAATGACAAAAATTATGATATCAAAGATAATGATGATTACGAAAGCAAAGAAGAAGACGATGATGATGATGTTTTTGCTAATGACACAATGTCAGATGATTGATAACATAAAAAAATTAAAAAAAAAATTTTACAACCGCTCTATATTTCAGTATTGGATATGTATTTCATTAAAATTGATGAAAAAAATAAAGTTCCATTAAAGTATATGGTTTTATGATGTTTTTTATAGCTTATTACTAGAGCTCTAGATACCCGGGTATTGAGCAATGCGAGTAGCTCGATACTCGCTCGAAACTCGTTCATTGCTCAACTGCTCAAATGTTTGTTCAAAATTTTCGAGTTTTTGAACAATTTCATAAACAAAAGAAAATTTGTAAATTGTAGTTGTCAGCAGCTGCTTTCTAATTCATGCTAAATAAATTATATTATTAAATACCAATGTATCGCCATAAAAGTTGGGTGTGGCGTTATGCGTCTAGAGATGGGGCTCGGGCACAATGTAATATATGCAACAATTTTATTAATTGTTCTGGCGGCAACACCACGGTTCTGCAGCGGCATTTGCATAAAATTCATTCGTTATCAAACGATGCAGATTTTATGTAAGTAGCATTAAGTGATATAGACAGGACCTTTATCTAACCAACCGCAATAAGTATCTTAAAGTAAGAGTTGTAAAAAATAAAGAATTAAATTTTACTTACATATATGAAAAATTTGTAGTGACAACGATGTAGCCGGTCCAAGCGAAGGGAAGAAAAAATTTGCTAACGATGCATATTTAAAGAGTATCGTAAAAGAAAAAACCGAAGACATTCATTTAGCAACTGCCAAATTAATAGCAACTAATCAGCTACCCCTTTCCTTTACTTCAAGCAATGGATTTAAAGAATTTATGAAAGTTATTGCTCCGGGATATGAAACATTGGGGGAAGAAGCCATGAAGAGAAGATTAGAAATTTTAAGTAACAAGCTAAGAACTAAATTCATGGGATATATAAAAGAATCGATATCAATATCGTTAACTTGCGACTTGTGGACTTCAGTCTCGCAAAATTCCTACTTGACAATAATGGCTACAATAGTTCATCAAAATTTTTCAATGCATACCTTCAATTTAGATACTTTGGAACTTTGTGAAAAACATACCTCGGATAACATTAGAGACAAAATTATAGATATATTAAATGAATGGTCTATTAAGCAGGTGTCAGCTATCGTCACTGATAATGCTGCTAATATAATTAGCGCAGTGAGTGATCTAAATGCTGTTAAGTTTAAAACAGAATTAAGTTGTTCGGCTCACTCTCTACAATTAAGTATAAACAAAGCTTTGGGAAACCCAGAAATTCAAAATTTAATAACCAAAATTAGCAAAGTAGTTAGCCATTTCAAACATTCTTCCACCGCTTTGAATGCTTTGTACAGAAACCAAAATTTATTAGGATTAAGTAAATTATCGCTGTTGCAAAAGAACAACACACGATGGAATTCGACATATCTCATGTTTAAAAGAATTTTATATAATCGACAGCCTCTGCTTAGCGTGCTCTCTGATAGACAGCTAACTACTCCCACATTCGCCCGAAAACTGGAAATCAATGAAGAAGAATGGTTGCAAGTTGAGAAGTTATGAGAAGTTTTGGAATCAGCACATACATTAACTGAATTGCTATGTTCAGAGAACCATTCACCTACATCTGTTGTACGACCAATGGTACAATTTTTAATTGAGTCCCACTTCAATCTGAAAGATGAGGACTCTAATATGGTAAAGCAATTAAAAGAAGATGTAGTAGTTGACTTAAAAAAACGGTTTAAGTTGGATGCTGATAACAATATTGTATCCCCAAGGATGATTGCAAGTTTTTTTGATCCACGATACAAAAATTTACACCACGAAACTGCACGGATGAAGGACTCAGTTTTAGAGCAAATTAAGGAAATTTTAGAAAATCAAAACCTTCAAGAAGCAGAGCAAAATTTAGTTAATGAAAATGTTCAAAATTCAAAATTATCAAAGTTAGACTTATTTTTTAAAAAATCATGCAATAGTTTAGAAAATAATTTAGAGTCACAACTTAATCAGTACATTGCAGAAATTCAAATTGGTTACAACGAAGATCCTTTTGAATGGTGGAAAAATCGTAAAGCGAAATATGTAGAGCTCTCCAAAACTGCAATGCAGTATTTGTCAATTCCAGCCACATCAGCTAGTGCAGAGCGCTGCTTTTCTACTGCTGGTAATATAGTGACCGCAAAGAGAAGTTCACTAGCCCCGAAAAACGTAAATTTGCTAATATTTTTAAATCAAAATAAAAAATATTTAGATTCATAACATGTACGAAAAACAACACAAAAATTAAACTTCTACTAATGTTAAAAACAATTCTTTCATTGTTAACATAGTTTTAAATGTTGTTCCCTTTTATTAAAATATTTATTAAATATGTATACATATATATGTACCTTAATACAGGTTATATAAATCAATAAAACCTACCATTGTTCATTAAATGCATTTTTTTATTTGAATTTCTAACAATCTTTGCATTATATATCAATAATTTGAAAAATTTAAAAAGTTGCTACCAAAAATGGCAATAGAATAAAAAAAACATTGCTCAAATTACTCGAAAAAACTCGAATTGCTCGAGCTCATGCTCGAAAATTTTCGAGTAATGAGCATTGAACAAGTGTGCGAGTACTCGCTGCTCATATACCCGGGCTGTTTGAAAATGTGCGAACAAAATCGAGAGCTCTACTTATTACTGTTTGTTAACTAAAAAAAATATAAATTCCGTTACTGAGCGGCTTGGCTGATTTAATCACTCTTTTTGCTATCAATTACCCCAGTGTGCAGCGTTGTATTAAAAAGTTTTTTTTAATTTTATTTATTTTCTACTTTTTAGTCTTGCCCGTACAAAATTTTGCAATAGATAATAAAATAATTCACCTTGCAGTGAAAGAGAACAGAAGACTATGCAAGCACAATATTGTTTGCTCACATTTACCACCCAATTCTGAGCACTTGACAAATAATCAACCTCGACTATTTGTCAATAAATTTTCGCCTGAACTATGCTGCAAAAATTAAATTTTAGGCGCTTTAAAAATGCACAACAAATTTAGCAAATACAGAAAAATCTTACCAGCATAGTTTTAGCCGCAAATTTCTTGACAAATTGTCAAGGTTGATCATTTCTAAAATGTACAGAATTGGGGGGTTAGTATAAACATGCATATGTACATAAAGAATGTACACGAAAAAAAACTGGACACAGTTAAAACGTTCTAAAACATAAATATATTAATGGAATTCAACGATATTTACATATATTTACATCTAAACTTAGTTTTATTGAAATTCGTTAAAAAAGAGTTAATTCTCCTTGTAATAAGCAAACGATCGCAATTTTGACTTTATGTCCTTCATTAGCCCTTGCACAGAAGTTTCAGTGATTTCCTTGGAAACCAGCTGCATTTATTTTTGAATTGTTGTGCGTTTTTTACAGCTTTGTGGGTCTTAAGAAGTTTGGATTTCATAACGGCCCAGTAGGTTTCGATCGGCCGATGCTCTGGACAATTAGGTGGATTCACCTCTTTTGCTACAAAATACACTTTGTTTCTATGTTACCATCCTAAAGCCATTTTTCCGTAATGACATATTGCGGGATCAGGCCAAAAAAGCACTGGATCTTTATGAAGCCGTATAAGAGGTAAAATCGCTTTTGCAGACACTCCTTAACATAAATTTCTTGGTTAATTGTACCAGTGCTTACAAAAGGATCACTTTTGAAGCCGCATTGACAAATTGCCTGCCAAATGAGAAACTTTTTGGGAAATTTGTCAAACTTTTTGTTTTTATATTTATCTGCAACATTGCCTCTTTTATTTGTAGTGTGAAATTCGCAGCCCCGGATTTGTTTAAAATCGGCTTTTACGTACGATTCGTCATCCATAACAATACAGCCAAATTTTTGTATGAGACTGTCGTACAATTTCCGAGCACGTTGTTTCGCCAACAAATGTTGCTTACCGTTGCGATTAGGTGCTGCATTCACTTTGTAAGAACATAGTCCTGCTGTTTTGCATACTTTTTGTATATACGAAGACGACATGTTTAATTTTTTGCCGACATCTCTTACCGAAAGTCCAGGATTTTTCTTAAAAGCAGATAACACTTCCTTTGCCTTAATTTCGCAAGCAAATCCTTTTTTTCTGCCACTACCAGGGTTCCTTTTTAAAGATAAACATTCATTGTATTTTTTAAGCACATAAGTAACGGTAGACTTTGGATATTTTAGCTTTTTTGCGATGTCGTTATGGAACATGCTGGGATTTTCCAGCTTTTTGCGCAATATTAACTCGCGATCGATTTCTTTCTTGGTCCTCATTTTTACACTGATTTTTGTTACTAAAAAGAAATGATGCAGTAAGGTGGAAAATGCTTCCAGCTTTTTAAGTGTCTACCGATTTTTATTTTAATGTTATGATTAACCGAGCTATGCTTGGTTATGTGCGACCAGTTTTTTCGTGTACATTCTTTACATACATATAGCAGCAGTTTATTTCATTTAAAGAAATGGCGTGTCGTCCATTTCCGCTGTGACGCATATAAATAGTGCATATATTTAGGCGCAATATTTAACTTCTTCTGGCGGGGCGACATCTAGAGTTCTCTAATTGTATCTCCTTGATATGATGCCTACAACGAGGTTGATATCTAGACTAGGTTGATATCTAGAATTTTCCATAAATAGCTTTGCTACAATTATAGTAGGAGCATTCTTTTGCAACCGAGCTACAAAAGAATACTCGCTTAAATGACGAAATACACGAAAAGCAACAACACAAACCCGGCTATTTATCCGAGCTCAGCCAGGTCGGTTAAAAAATAGTGTTGGTAAGTGAGAAAACTGCTCTATTGTGAATTGTTATTGGGAAAGTGGAGAGGGAAATTTTTGCTTCCTTTTATACGTGACTTATATTTTAAAAGAGAATATACATATATTACGCAAATACCTCGCATAATTACTCATTTAAATTGGTTTTTGTATCTAAATCCCGTTAAACTAATCACATTTTCTTGCCAGCTATCAACAGGGTTGCTTAAGTAGCTAAATGGAAATTTTACCCGAGTTGAGCGTTCTTTTGTCGCTCGCTTACAAAAAAAATGCAGCTAGTATAAATGGTGGTCTGGACATACAACATTCAAAGCGGTCTGGACATACAACAATGCAAGTTGATAAAAGCGTTGTAAAAAAGGATTAGTCCAGCGCCTTCATCTTGACCTGCAGGCTATGTCGGAGACACAGACGCTGAACTTAAACTTAGAATACGTGATATTATTAAGATTACATTCAAGTTAAAAACGGTATATGAAATATTCGTTTTGATTTTATTGAATTGGATTTAATAAATCAATATGAATTACAAAATGTGAATACTTAGCAATAGAGAAGCAGATCCACATTAACTTCAATCATATGTACCATCAGCTTATAAGTATATATATGCCACGACGTGTATCACTACAACGATTCATTACAACGCTTTTACGAACTTGTTTTTATTTCCTTTCATACTGCAACAATTTGTATTACTTTTTATATTAGCCTAGGTCCCCGTATTAGTATTCTTCTTCGTGCTCGTGCTCCTCTTCGCATTATCTTCGGCTTCGGATTTGTGCATAAGTTAGCTAAGACCTCTGAAACATGTCATGTGCCTGATGAATTTTGTTAAACTTTATTTTTTAAATACGTGACAACGCTCGTAAATACAGTTCAGAAATAAAGCCTTTTTAAACCCATTTCATTTGATACCCATATTTTTAATAATTCCTGTAGCTTACTAAATAATTTGAGTTTACCTTTTTAAACAGGTGGAAACCCTCTTTAATATTGTTAATACAAACAAACAAACAAACAAAGTATATCTTACCATCTTCGTTTCACGTCATGTTTTAATATTTCATTTAACTTATGTATACTTTAACAGGTGGCAACCCTATTCAAAATATTTTAAAACCAAAACTTTGTTAAACCTTTTTCGATTGACAACCATATTGCGATACATTTTTAAATTGTATATCTAATTCCCTTAATTCAAGTTGAATTTAATTTCTAAAACATATGGCAACCTTTTAAATAAAGTTAAGAAAAAAACATTTTTAACCCCTGTCAATTTATAGTGATGCTTTTTTAATTTAAGTACACCGAATGCATAGGTACATATGTATGTATGTATACACTATACACTAATATTCTACATTAAGATGGAATTTATTTACTGAATAAAATGTGAGGAATAGGTAAATTAAAAATGTTTTGCGTTGTTATAAATGTTGTAAAATTAATTTATTAATAAAAACGTGAAGAAATTGATATGTATATACACTTTTTACTGAATCAAAAAAATTATTAAACATGATAATAAAAACTTGGCGCTTTTGTTTTGGAAAAATTGGCTTTTTCTGGTGGCCTGATGCCACACTGGCTCAGTTGTCGCAAAAGTACACATACATACACGCATTTTGACTTGAAAATAAGTGTGTAGTGGTTAATATGTATACGATGCCATCTCCGTACAGCTCACTTCACCTCGCCTAGCACGCTCGCGTGCGCGCAGTTTGCCCGCGACGTCGACTGCGTGCACCTCTGCTGTGCATCCCTAGTCTAGAGAATTTAGCTGGATATATATGCCACCGATTGCGGGACGATATCCCTAGCACATCATTCAAAGGCACAGATGATCCCTCCTACACTTGGGTAAATCACTTAAGTGAAGGTGGTTTATCAGTACTTAGCAGCAGTATGATGGAACATATACATAAGTAATCTAGTATCAGTATTACGAAGATGGTTTGCTCATTACAAATAATTTTGTACAAAAACATATTGAGCAAGCCTCTGGTATAAATTGCGACATTAAAGTAAAAAATATTTTTCTTTGAAAGACGGCTTGCATATTTTCAGATTTAGATGGCAATAAAAATATATGGCATATGGATGGAATAGTGGCTGATAATGCTGGTGCATCGGCGCGAGTACAAACAATAATTCAAGCAGATTTATAGCAGCTGGATTCGTTTGCTTCCTATTACTTCCGTCAACTCTTTATTTAACAAGTTTTCTGGTATTTTCGAAAATCGTTGTTCTAAAATATAAAGAAAATAAGTTGCTAAAGAATGTCTTAATACGTATATGGTAATTTTTGATGTGGTAGTACCTGATAATTTTGTTGCTGGGCTAAAAGGCAATGTACCAGAGGATAAAGTCGCCAGTCACTGGATTTTTGGTCGTATAATTCCATGCGTGTTTCACCGCTGTTAGGTAAAAAAAAATGCACAAATTATAATTGATTTCAAAGTTGTGGTTAAATTACTTGCATATATTTGTATGTACGTAAGTTATCCAAATTGTTAATTACCCGGCGTACCTCCTGTGCATTCACGAAGAAGCCATAATTGCACAAACACATCTTCCAACCATTCCAGTAAGGTGATCGTACGGTGTTTTGGTGAGTACGGTTTAGTTATTTTCTCGATGATATCGGGGTATTGTGACCCAATGTATGACCCGATCTGAAAAGCGCGGCTGAAGGATTGGTATTCTGCACAAAAATACTGTTTAGCGAGTTTATATTTTCTGTGCCAAAATTCTAATTTTACCCCACTTCCAAATAGTTCACAAGGAGTCTGTGGAAGGTTTCGGGGGGCCAGGTATGACTTCTTACAAAATTTAAGCTGTGCTCTTTCTAGTGGGTGTGGTATAAAGAGCCACGCCCCCGGCCCCACCGGCACCTAACCCAAAAACAATGGGCAGTAACTAAATATTCGAAGCTTTGGCACTTTTCCGGTCTCGTCGTCCGGAGTTGGCGGCGTTTGCCATTATAAATGCGCAGATGGTTCATTCTCATCCATAAGTATCAATGTAACCTCTTTAGAAGCTTTTCACATTGTATGGCTTGCGATGAGCCCGATCATTTTGATTCAGGTGTTTTACTTTGACCAATCTGAAACTGCAAACACTTTTAACACATGTATTTTTCCAACATTATTTTTCTTACTTACCTTATGGACTATATCCACAAAATCATTGCAACGTATTATTGTTTAATTAAAGCTTGTATATTTGCTTAGTTTCTACAAATTTTGCCATTTCAATATGATATTAATGAATTTTTCTACATTTTTCCTGCAAAATTTCTTCTTCTTGCATTGTTGTTTGCGTTTTGACATTACTCTCTCGGAGCTGCACCAGTGTGACGTCACGCAAAAATTACGCTCAAAAATCCTCTCGCATGGGCGCAATCTTGTATTCTATCATTCTTGTATTAGTAAGATTCGTTGCCCATGATTTTCCCCTCGCATTTCTGGCTAGTATATTTAAGGACGAATGGATATGGATTGAGCCAAGAGCTTGTGTGAGCAAATCAAATTTTTGGCAGCCAATGCCAATTACGCAGTTACGACGATATGTAATTTAGTGGAAAAACTAAAATGAAAAATCGTCATTACGGGGAAAAAATCGTCAAAACGTCATTGAACTAAAAAAACGTCAAAATGACGACGAAATCGTCAATGCGGCAACGCGGGTTGGAGATATGCAGGATCATTCGCATATGCTTGCAGAAAAATTGGAGCTATTGAAAAAGAATATTTCAAATTGCATATTTCTAGAAGCGTTCGTGGTAAAATTTTTGAACTTGGTACGAAAATATATGAAAACAATCACATACTCGTGGAGAAAAATTGGAGTTATTGGAAAAGGGGCGTGGCACCTCATATGCAACCGAATTGTTCATACTGTATATCTCTGGAAATGTTCATGGTAGCGTACTGGTACTTGGCATGGAGGTACTATGTATATGAAATCAATCGCGTACTCTTGAGAAAAATTGGAGCTATTGTAAAAGGGCGTGGGCCCTCCCATACAATAAAAAAATTTTATACTGCATTGCACAGGAACTGGGTATGGAGATACCTATATGAAATCAATCGCATACTCATGAAGAAAAATTCTGACTATTTGAAAAGGGGGCGTGGCAACTCCCATATACACCGAATTTTTCCCAATAAGTATCTCTGGAAGTGTTCATGGTAGAGAGTACTGGAACTTGGTATGGAGATACTATGGGCTGGTTTCTCAAACTCGATTTAGTTTAGCCAAGTTTTTAAGACTTAGTCAAGAATAAGATGTGTAAAAATTAGGCTAACTTTTGACTTAAGTCCAAAAAATTGCTAAACTAAGTAAAGTTCAGTTGGAGAAACCAGCCCTATGTATATGAAATCAATCGCATACTCTTGAGAAACATTGGTGAAATTTTTGAACTTGGTACGGAAATATATGAAATCAATCACATACTCATGGAGAAAAATTTGAGTTATTGGAAAAGGGGCGTGGCACCTCATATACAAACCGAATTTTTCATACTCGTATATTTCTGGAAATGTTCATGGTACAGCACTGGAGCTGGGTATTGAGATGCATATATGAAATCAATCGCATACTCATAAGTAAAAATTCGGACTATTTGAAAAGGGGGCGTGGCATCTCCCATATAAACCGAATTTTTCATAATATCTCTGGCAGTGTATATGGTAGAGTACTAAATCATTATACCGACGCGTCGCGACGTGGCAATTCCCTTACAAGTCGAATTTTTCTTATTGCATATCTCTAGAACTGTTCTTGGTAGGGTATTGGAACTTGGTGTGGATATATATGAAATTAGTCACATTGTCATGGAGAAAATATGGAGCTATTGGAAAAGGCGGCGTGGCACCTACCATACAAGCATATCTCTGGAAGAGTTCATGGTACAGTACTGGAACTTCTTATATATATGGAGATATATGAAATCAATCCCATACTCATGGAGAAAAATGGGCTTTTTGAAAAGAGGGCATGGCAAAGTACAAACGTATTGACTTTTACTTATTTTTGAATGTGTATATAATTCTTCTGTAGTCATCTTTGTGAGTGAAATTCTAAACGGTTGGAGGGATTTTAACAATTTAACCCGCCAGTTGGCGCTGGTGTTGAGTTATTACTAAAAATCTTTTTTATGATCCGATTTGGAGAATATTCAAAACATGTATTGGAAACGGTAGAGGCAGTCCAATTGCAAAAAAGAGCTGCCAGGTGGTGCTGAGGTCGAGTTATTACTAAAAATGGACAAGTAAGAAAAGGTGCCGTGAAAGTCAGACTAAATCGACCTATTTAACCATTGAGTATATCGAACTCTTGTGTGTTACGATTAGCCCAATGGATGTGATTTGCCAACATTATTTTGCATTAAAGCTTCGTCCGGAGACACCAGGGTTGAGTTGTACAGTGTTAAATCTCAAATCACCACCTGTCGAAATACCTTAAAAGCCAGTTTCATGAAAGCAATTTAATGGAAATTTATTTTTTTAATTGAATTTAATATAGAACCTGACAGAAAAAATCATTTTTCACTTAAATTGTTTTTATGAAACTGGCTTTTAAGGTCCCTGCAAACCAAAGTTCCCGAAATCTTAACGAAATCTTTAGGAGTATCTGATTTCTGTAACGATTTTTTTCCGAATCTTCAAAGAAAATTATATGAAGTGGTTGACACGAACTCGTAAAGAAATTTCTGTACGAAAAATAAAGAAAATTCTGAAAAAAGTCTGCAAGAAATTCTTCACATAGCAGCATTATTTTCATTTCTTCACCGATTTTCTTCCGAAATTTCGGAAAAGAATGGAAGTGTGCGTAATTTATTTCATTTTAGAAAATTCGGACAAAAATCGGATGGGATCTTTCCGAATTCGTTAAAATTTCTTTACGATTCAGAATACTCTGAAAAAATGGTTTGCAGGGGTATTTCATATGGAATAAATCTGTGTATGTACCCTGCAAACCATTTTACCAGAGTATTCTGCATTATAAAGAAATTTTAAAGAATTCGTTAAGATTTAATTCGATTTTTTGCCGAATTTTCTAAAATTAAATAAATTACGCACACTTCCATTCTTTTACGAAATTTCGGAAGAAAATCTGTGAAGCAACGAAAATAATGGTGCTATGTGAAGAATATCTTTCAGAATTTTTCCAGAATTTTCTTTATTTTTCGTACAGAAATTTCTTTACGAGTTCGTGTCAACCACTTCATATAGGCTGCATTTCTTTATTCATTCTGAACGTTTGGAATAAACTTTTTTGTTTAATTATTCTTTAGAACGTTCCTGATGATATGTTAACGTATATTTCAAACGCATTCTTTTTATTCCGGCTGTGAAATGGGATTATCCGGAATATATAAAGAAACGCAGCCATAATTTTCTTTGAAAATTCGTAAAAAAAAATCGTAACAGTGATGAGATACTCCTAACAATTTCCTTAAGATTTCGGGAACTTTGATTTACAGGGTATATACCCTGCAAACCATTTTTTCAGAGTATTCTGCATTGTAAAGAAATTTTAAAGAATTCGTTAAGATTTAATTCGATTTTTTACCGAAATTTCGTAAAAGAATGGAAGTGTGCGTAATTTATTTCATTTTAGAAAATTCGGCAAAAAATCGAATTAAATCTTAACGAATTCTTTAAAATCTCTTTACAATGCAGAATACTCTGAAAAAATGGTTTGCAGGGTATGTACCCTGTAAATCAAAGTTCCCGAAATCTTAAGGAAATCGTTAGGAGTATCTCATTTCTGTAACGATTTTTTTACGAATTTTCAAAGAAAATTATATGAAATGGTTGACACGAACTCGTAAAGAAATTTCTGTACGAAAAATAAAGAAAATTCTGGAAAAATTCTGAAAGATATTCTGCACATAATAATAATAATAATAGATTGGCGCTTACACATATGTTAGTGTTTGGCCGAGCTTCTCCTCCGATTCGTGGCATGCGCCTTGATGTTGTCACACAGTTTTACGCCGACTCCGGATGGCGATTGTATTTTTATAAGAAGCTGTTTTCCAAGGCAGAAATACACTCGGAGGTTTGCCATTGCCTGCCGAGGGACGACCGCTGTTAAGAAAAAACCTTTTCTATACTTTTTAAGATGTTGCTTTGACCAGGGTTTGAACCCTGGCGTTGCGGAGTGGAGGCGCGCACTGCTTACCACTACACCACAGGGGCCGATATTCTTCACATAGCACCATTATTTTCGTTGCTTCACTGATTTTCTTCCGAAATTTCGTAAAAGAATGGAAGTGTGCGTAATTTATTTCATTTTAGAAAATTCGGCAAAAAATCGAATTAAATCGTAACAAATTCTTTAAAATTTCTTTACAATGCAGAATACTCTGAAAAAATGGTTTGCAGGGTATATAGGATTTCTGTTGAAAAATGATACGCACCCATTTTGAAATTGCCATCAACTATAAGGTAAAGTTTCTAGGGCAGATTCACTATAGATCCGGATCATTGTTGCCGCCAGAGAACGTCTTCATGGACATAACACTTCGTTAGGTTAATTAATTCGGCAAACGACCACCAAACCATAATCTTATCCGATGAATGTGCCAATGGAAATCGCAAACGTGGACTGTTGGAGAAAATGTTGGACCAAAATGTTTAAACTAAAAATCTAATTTTTGGCGGGACGAAGTTCGCCGGGTCTGCTTGTATTTCATATAATTAAATTTAATTCGACTTTTCAAACAGATTGCAATCCTGCTCAAATTATTTTTAAACCAAAACCTCGTTAAACCTTTTTCGTCTGACACTTGTATTGTGATACATAAATTAGCTAATACTCTTAATTCAATTTGAATTTAATTATAAAATCAGATGACAACACCCCTACATGCAGTTTGGAAATAATTTTCTTCAAAGCAATTTTTATTTATATTCACATTGAAGTAATTTATTTAACCTATTGCTTATATTGAATCTAACTTTGTAACAAGGTGGCAACCCTCTGCAAAATATTTTCAAACCTCAACCTCTTTCGTCTGACATCCATATCAGGATATAGATTTCAATTTTCTATCTTTTTTAAGCCGAACTTGCTTTTTGAAGCAGGTGGCAACCCTCCTACATAAAATTAAGAAATAAAGCCTTTTCAAAACCATTTCGATCGATACTCATAGTGTAATAACTAATTTAGCTTAAACATGATTTGAATTTAATTTTTTTTATCAGGTGGCAACTCTTTTCGAAAAAATAAGAAGTTATTGCACATCCACAGTCCAAGCCCTTTAATTTGATACATCATTTTGTAAACTCGAACAAACGATACAGATCTCATAGAATGGAAATTTTTCGCATATTATGCATTCTTATGTACATACATACATACATATATATATACATAGACATATACATAGATCACTAAAAGAAAAACAGATCCGCATTAACTGCAATTAACATAAATATTGCGATTAGGTTATAAATATTGCGCCATTTGTTTCTCAAAAACCGAAATACCTACACACTAGGGATGTCAATCCCGGGATTCCGGGATCCCGGTCTTTTTTAAGTCCCGAATATCCCGGGATTAGTCGATTTAAATCCCGGGATTGCTGGAAACAATTTTTTTGTTAGCCAATTAAATTTTTATCACAAATATCCCCTCTCAAGGGCAAATTAAGAATTTTTTGCAACCCTTAATGCTATAATTTCTTTAAGACCGCATTACCATCAAAAGAAGAAATAATTTTGCTTCACTCGAAATGGTATAGGTGATGCACTTATATATTTATTGTTTACTTAAATGTGTTAACTTTTTTATTATTACTTAAATATACTGATAATATCTTAAATTGATCTCAAACAGTGATTCAAAAAATTGTATATAGTTACATAGGCAGTTACTGCTGTACCAAATACAGTCACTTACAAAAATATATTGCATCGATTTTTTTTGCAATATTCAAAATATTGTTCATGGTATTTTTTTGTTAATTTAAAAAAATGTATAGCTCATTTTACAACAAAAATCATGTAAATAAAAATTTCACACTTAAGAGAAAGTTGGTTTAAGTTCACCAAATTATCATAAAAATATCAAACTTTTTAATCATAATTTTTACAAAAAATTCTATTATGCAGTTTTATAGCCCATTCAATTTAATACAATAAAGTGCAATTTTAAAGTTGCCAAAAACTCCCTTGATTTTTGAATTTTTTTTACTGACGATGTTGGGTTATAACGAATTTTTTTGTAGCAAAAAAAAATACAAAATTTCAACGGGATGTTTTCGCAACTTCAAAATTGCACATACATCTATATTTTTTTAAATTAACAAAAAAAATACCATGAAAAATATTCTGAATATTGCAAAAAAAAAATCTATGCAAAATATTTCTGTGAGAGACCGTATATGCATTTGCACTTGTAGTACAAAAACTATAGGGGTATTCTCTGAGTCTTGCATAGCCCTTGCACGGTGCACGGATTGCACGGTTTGCAAAGCTGTCCCATACGAAAACCGGTTTTAACCGTGCAATCCGTGCAATCTGTGCACCATGCAAGGGCTTTGCAAGACTCAGAGAATACCCCTTATGTTATAAATTAATGAGGATATGTACATACATACATATATGTTTGTCAAATTTTATGTTTTTTTTTTGTTGATTGAAAATACTGATTTATCGCCTTAATGAATATGTAAATGAATTACAATAAATTGTACTTTTTTTTGTTATATCAATCTGATTTAAAATAACTACTATAATAGGATGATCACAGATGTGTTGCACTTTTGGCTGAATTTCGGGACAATCCCGGGATCCCGGGATTGTATTTTCAGATCCCGAAAATCCCGGGATCGACAAAACCCCGACAATTGGCATCCCTACTACACACACATCCTTTTTGTCTCCTTCTCTCACTTCCAACGCATGCATGTGTTTGCAAATTGTTGACGAAGTGCTTTTGTATGGAAAATCAATTATGCCCATATATTTAATAAAATTAACAAACTTAGAAGATACCAACCCATACTTTTGGTATATACCAAACGAAGGGAAAACACCTGAATTTTTGATTAAAGAAAACAAAATCATTCGAGCGGTTTTCGAGCAATTTGGTAATAAAAAGATTGCAAATTTTTTCACCAATTTTTCACCTTAAAATACTCAATATTTGTTGAATTTATATAGAATTTGTACACGATAATATTTCAATTGCTCCAAAGAATCTGTATCCCGAAATTGATATATATCTGCAAATTATAAGTTGCTAGAGCACTTTAAAGGCTCAAAATTTACCCCAAAATATGCCAATATTTACCGTTGTTTTTACGACAGATACCGAATTAGTTACTTACAGAAATACATCTGTCGATAGGTTTGGAATTTTGTCTTTGAAACGCCACACTTTTCTTTGAAATCGCTTCACCAATTCTCGTGCAATAAGCGTTTTCGCGAAGCTCTAAAAATTACAATTACAACATTTGAGCATAGCCTTCATATCGAAACGTAAGACGTATTCTACGTCAAAATTTACATTGGATTTGAATTGTTCATCCATATTTTCATTTGACTAGTTATGTTTTATTAGGAATAAATCGATACTATCAAGGTATTACTTAAATCAGTACTTGTACTTGTATCAAACAAGTATCGATACCTACTCAGTATCGGCAAGGTATCGAGTGCGTGTACATAGATCTGCGATTTTGCATATTTTTCAAAGTTATTGTATTTTTTTTACAAAAAATATACATTTTTACAAGATAATTTATCTTTTAATATTTTTTTCATAAAAAAATTTAAAACAACAATTATATTTGTAAAGTATTTGATTTCAAAAACAATAGAAAACATTTTTACAAGTTCATATAAAACATCAACTTTTCCAAGTGTTCCTGAAAGGCGGTTTCGAGATTTTAGTATAGTTGTACCTGTTTTTGAGAAAACCAGCAACCGTTATGTATAGACGGGCTTGCTTATATAACTGCGGAAATGTAGTGCACATATCTTCCCATTCCTCTAATGGGTTGCTTTTCAAAGAAGATGCTAAAACATAATAAATTTTTCGCTTCCGATATAACGACTTTTTTTCGATACTTACTCGGATTGCAGTAAAAAGTATCGAGTACAAAAATACTTGGTAAATTGAGAAAAGTATCGAGATGGATTTACTTGTATCGATTCATCCCTCTCTCGGTTATTACGCTCTCGAATGCTCTCTAGCAAATTTTTGGGTTAATGAATGCTTACCAGTAAAAACTTGCAAGTACTAGTAACAATTCGTAACAATTGTTTGATATTGAATGGATTTAATATTGACCTTTTTCCTCAGCCCTTTCACAGCTTTACGTGTTCATTTCTCAAAATATTGTCATCCGACTAAGCAAAAGTGCAATACTTTCTACGAATATAGGCATTTTGCAGGACAGAAAGTAACCTAGTGCAAATGTTACAATATAAGAAGACAACATTTTTCAATAAAAAAACGTCATAAGTTAGTAATTAATTACTTTTTTTTGGTTTTAAGTAATACAAACATCACTTCTGATGTAAAGCTTAGATACGTATAACGACAGTTTTCTTTGGTAGGCAAACTAATTTGTAATGAATTTACCAGTCTCTGGTTTTGTGATTTGTTTAGTAAAGTTACTAGTATTTATACTTGTGATTTATTTAAATAAAACATGTGAATTTTAGCCGTTTTTAGCCGTTTTTTTCGCCAACTTAGCCGGTCGACCCAAAAAGTTCAAGCAACACTGATTATGATATGAATTGTCGCTCATACAAAGTAACGAAACGCAACAAATTCAAATCACTCGGAAGCATATTTCGTAGAGTATTCATTATTAGGTACTTACCGTACCTAGATCTTTTATTTACGCATTTGCAAGATCGATTTCTATTTTGTCTAATTTGGTTGCCTCTTTCCTGACAAAAAACTGTTGAACTGTTTGAGAAATATATATCCATTTTACATGGTTCGGTGCCAGAAATAAGGACAAGTGAAGTTTAACTTTGGTGGAAACGCATCGCTGGTATAAATATTTAAAATTCATTTGAAGCTTTGGATATTTGTAACTCTGATGCTTTTCCAAATGTTCATCAAGTACTTAGAGTCATAGCTGTTTTACTTTATACGACTGCCGTGAATGAAAGAACGTTTCCAACTTCGCGCCGCCTAAAAACTTATTTGAGATCAACTATGAAAGAAGATCGTCTCAATTTGCTAGCCTCTCTCAATTATGGTTGCCAACCGTACTATAATATATAGTATTGTACCATTTTTCCGGTCGACGTACTATATACTGTTGGAAAAAAATAAAGTACGCAAAAATACTATATTTCTTCAATTATAAATATAAGTATATTTCAGTAATTTGCACTAAAAAATGTGTATGAAAATGGGGGAACTTTATTCTGAAATAACAATATTAAATGAAATATTCTTTAAAGTAAAAGGTCATTGCGACTTTATAACCAAAAAAGGTTATAATCAAACAAGTAATTTTTAGCAAAAAAAAACCGACTTCAACTCCCATATAAAAAATATATATATATATATATCTCATGATCTACTGATCGGATCTCAACCAGATTAGTATGGGACCACCTCTGAGACACTAGCTTTCCGATGCAGAATTATCGAAATCGGTTGACGTGGTCCAAAGTTATGCGGTAACATACATAAAAAAAATAAAATAAAAAATAAATAAAAAATATTCCGACGAACTGATAACCTCCTCCTTTTTTGGAAGTCGGTTAAAAAGGTAACATTACTGAGAAAAAATTAACAAATCTACTTAAAATTATTTCATTACTACTCTCTGTTTCAACAACTTTGGCATTGACGGGAAGAAATTGTCCATCACTTAAAAATCCTTTTTACTTTTTCTTTGAAATAAAATACTATATTTATTTGAAGTGTACTATATTTTTTCCAATTTTTTTGCCAACATTTTCTTAAATATTTATAGTACATAAATATTTAAGAAAATGTTGGCAACCCTACTCTCAATATTCATCACAATCTGGATGTTAATGATGACTCAGTATTAAAAGAATTTGCGTTATGGAAAGCAGAATAATTTAGTAAATAACGCATCATGAGACTTTTCTTTCAGTTGTGGTGAATTTTATCCATAATTAAATACAATATGCTGCATTTTCTAAATAAAACAATGGTATTCTTGGTTGTTGCGAATGACTTACATAAATACGTAGCATCTCAATTGTTTAATACTTTTTCACGTCGCCTTTTCCTTAATTACATCTTTCATCCTTTTTTCACTAATTTCCCATTAAAATTTGTGAAAAGGATGAAAGTTGTTTTTTATGATGTTACCAGGGCCGTAGAGACGAATTTCGAGCCCGAGGGGAATCTCGAATGTGGGCCCCTAAACACCACCCCGCCCCCGCCAAATACCTCAATATTTCGTAAACAAAGGGTTACATTTGTCGAGGTGCCATTTCGCAGAGATTTAAGAATTTTATTGGTTGGAAGACGGCGAGGGGAGGACGAAAGCAGATCAATCGTACATATGTATGTACATAAATATGTATATCAGTCATGTCCAACGCTGCCAGAATTCCGTAAGCAAGTGCCGTGCGCTGGGCATGCCTGATGTATATTTATCAGAGCTCGCAAATAACTGTTTGCACATTTTCGAATGCTGTCTGCTCACCAGGCATGCCCACTCTATTATTTTTTCAAAAATTCATATCCTTTCTCACAGTTTTGTGCCCTAGAAAGGAAGGCTTAAAAAAAGTGGATGATTTCAAAGAGTTCAACTAAAAGAAATTAAATAATATTTCACTTGCTTTGAGATTTGCGATTTATCAACATCTTATGGAATATACTCTGGGGTCTGAGCGCAGGGCTCCCTTGAGAACTCCGTGCCCGGGGGAAAAAGTCTGGGTATTACATACATGGAACCCATATACATACCTATGAATGTGCTAAATACCTCATATTTTCACGAGTTATGGCAAGTACTGAAGAACAGACAAAAGGAAATTAATTATTTTGCTTCTTTTTGATGTATGCACCGAACTCGAAACTAGTAGACTTCTATTTACGCGTTCGTCTTTTCTCTATACCCTAGAATGTATTAACCATTTTTGAATATTTTTTCAGTTTCGCCCACTGTGTAAGTAAGACCAGCAATCAAGGAACAATGTCTGTTTTTGTTTTTTGAAGAATGCTTTATAATTATAACATAATGCCTGCAATTAAAGTGGAGTTAAATATTGCCGGCAAATACATATTTATGCATAAAAAAAAACAATATAACAATTAAAAAGGTAGTAAAGAAAGAAATTGTATTCATCGAATACATCCAGTTCTGGCCTTATTGTATAGAATTTTAAAAGTGGTATGCATAACAAAAGCGCAATAAACTCTTATAAATAAGAGTAAAGTAAAATCCGATTCATTGTACATCCAGCTTTCGCAATGAAGATACAGTTCCTAGTTTTCATTATTTCAGGTGAGCTTCTCCTTGAAAGAAATCAGCGCCATATAGTACCTTCTTTTTTATATTTGTCAAGTGTATTTGGTGCACTCTATCAAAGCCTGCAACACGGCTCAGGACCGTCAGACATGTGCAAGAATCACTCAACGGTGTATAGCAACAGCAGCAAATAGGCCTGTATTAAACCCAGAAGACAGCTTGGGAGTTTTCAACACTCGATGCCGAGCGACAGTCGGTGCCACCTGGCGCAATGTTGTGCATTGCAATATGGTGCGGGCGGTCTGTGAGCGTAAGTGGCAGCACAAAAGGATCGTTTCTACTCGTAATTTACATCTTTTTTTCCAGTAACCATTATAAGATGCCAAAAAGTCACTTGCCGTACTGTTCAAGCCGTCCTTTAATGGGATTCGTGCAAGTAAAAGGTTATCCGAAAATACGATTTTATAAGCGTCAAGAATGTTTGATATTTTTTAATTTCGTGTAATAAATACATTTTTTCACTTTTAATTAGAGTCGTTTAAGTTGTTCTAAAGCGAGAAAGCACATTTCCAGGTAAGGTTGTTCACGTGATGAATTTTAAAGACATGGGACGGAGATTAAACCAAAAATAAAGTTACAAGTATACTTACATACGCAGTGGCGGATTGGATTTGCCGTAAAGGCAACATAGGCAGGTGCTTAGGGCGGCAAAATTTAGGGGCGGCGAAATTTGAGTTGAATACACTTGTGCACAAGGGTATTATAACTTTGTTCACATAACGGTTGTTTGTAACAGCCAAAACGAATCGAGATAGATATAGACAAATGTATACATAAATGATCAGATTGGAAACAGAAATCGATTAAGCGGTGACTGTCTGTCCGTCCGTCTGTCGGTCCGTCTGTGCACACGATAGCTCGAGTAAAAATTGAGATATCTTAACGAAACTTGGTACGTGCACTTCCTTTGGGCGTATAACATGCCTACCTCCCATATAACGGTAATTTTCAGAAATACGAAAACTGCGATAGTTTAGTAAGTACTGAAGATAATTCACTCAAAATTGATATTTACAATAATTTTTAGACGAAAAATAAGAATATTAAAAATTTTTGGAAAATGGGCGTAGCCACGCCCACTTATGGTTACATGTGTATATCTTGGTAACGCCTTTACCAATTTCTTCCGAACTTGGCACAGTTGTTGACCTTGGTATAACATACGAAATGGCCGAAAATTTTTAAAATCGGACAATAACCACGCCCACATCCCATATAACGGTAATTTAGAGAAATACGAAATCCTCGATAAATCAGTAAATATTAAAGCTAATTTATTCAAAATGATGGTTGCAACAATTCTTTGCCAGGAAATACGTTTATGATAAATTTTAGGAAAATGGACCTGGCACCGCCCACTTATGATCACGTATATGTATCTCGCTTACCGTTCTAGCAATTTGTACCAAACTCGGTATGGTTATTGTGCTTGCCACATAAAAGCAAACCATTGAAAATTGTTGAAATCGGACTAAAATTACGGCCGCTTTTCATATAACGGTAAATTTCAGATATGCTTGAAATTTCA
>NW_023458559.1:20190278-20195286 GCF_013731165.1 Rhagoletis pomonella | reverse complement strand
TTACTTAAAATTTATACACCCCGGCTTATCATGTAGCGGTAGCTTTCGGAAAGGTGGAAAACATATGTATATTTAATACTTGCGCCGGGTAGTTAATGTTCGGCTCCGCCCGAACTTAGACTTTCTTACTTGTTTTGTTTCAAGTTAGTCGCACTGAAAGTAGAATTTGTTTTTGTACATTTTAAGGCATAAATTTGAGATTCAATCACACAGTCAGAAAATAGGACAACACTGTTAGATATTTTGATATTATGTAAATGATAATATTTAGAAATACTAATTTAGTATTTTTGAGATTAAAACTTATCAAGTGAAAAATGTTTGTCGATGATGGCTTTCTTTAAATGTTGAAAACCTTTACTCAAGGGAAATACCACTTTTTCATGTTAAATTGTAATAAAAGTGCAGTAATTAACATAAATTTTAATATTATTATTTACTGCTAATCGTTCCAAAACTGGTACTTTTACCTCAAAATATTTTTCTTATCGGGAAAAGGGCGGCAAATTCTGAATTGCCTAGGGGAGACAAACAATCAAATCATTATACATATGTACATACGTACATATAAGGTCAAACGTGATATAATAACATTTTATTTATTTTTCGATGCTATTATTACAAAACAACAATAATCAGCCCTATTCTGCATTTCGACTCGAATCGAAATTTTCTCCATTTGGCAACTTTGGTATTCTGCGTTCCGTTTCGTTTCGATCAATCTTCGAAATTTACGGTTGTACCTATTCTACATTTCGATCGTAATTACGTTTTTCTAAGTTGCAAATTTGTTGACGGAGAACGTTTCGATTGTTATTTTCGTGGGTTTAAATATTTAAATTTTATTTAAAAAAAAATTAAGTGAAATATACTGTGCATGATTGTAAAAGTCATCATAAATGAATTTTCTCGATTTCTGTGTTTTCGCGAGCAGCAATACGGGCAATACGAATAATGGCAACCAAAGGGGATATTGCGCAGGGTTTTCAAAGAGGAGGTCCAGGCGTTTTTGTTTTCATTATCTATAAATAAGACTGTGAAATCCACTGAATACAATTTTTTCTTTTTATATAACATATATACGTACATAAAATGTGGAGTTACATAAAAAAGATGTTTTTTATTACTGTACTCGTTTTTATTAACTTTTTAAAAAGAGGTGTGTATGTTGTCTCGAATACGATTTGCTATGGAAGGATAAGCTTTGTTCTTCCCCTCCCTCCTCCTGACGGCTTTCCAAATCGAATTCATTTGCGTTCAAGCTTTCCACTCTGTACTAAATGCAAATGTTGTGGAGTGTCAAACAACGTTTATAATTTCATTGGCTTTTAATTTCAAAATAAAATTTCGTTTGTTCTTAATTAAAGTGGAAGCATAATTCTATTGCTTGAAGAGCAGACCGAGTCCCAGATTGCTGATGCGAAAGTTGAAAGGCGGAGATTTAGAGACATGTTTGATCCTTTTCAGATGAGTGAAGAATTATACGAAATTCATCTTGAACTGCGGTAAGAATGCAGTTCAAGATGAATTTCGTATAATTCTTCACTCATCTGAAAAGGATCAAACATGTCTCTAAATCTCCGCCTTTCAACTTTCGCATCAGCAATCTGGGACTCGGTCTGCTCTTCAAGCAATAGAATTATGCTTCCACTTTAATTAAGAACAAACGAAATTTTATTTTGAAATTAAAATGAATTAGATATATTTAGTTATTTTAAATATTTACAAAGTTTAACTTCATAAGCTTCTATAGTTTGGTGCAATTATTTCTTTTGTTTTGTTTCGATTTTACACATTCCTAGGCAACCAGCTGATTTCGACATAGTTGCCAACTTGGTGCTTTAGCACTAGATTTAGTGCTTTTTGAAAATTAAAACGCCAAAAAAAAATATTTAGTGCCTAGTGCCTATTTTAGTGTTTTTTTCTGAACTAAAATTACTTCGAGATAGTTAAAACCTGAAATAATTTGAAATTTTAAAGCTGTGGCAGCACTGAATTTACAAGAATCTACATATTTAAATGGACTAAAATACAACCATGATTGATAAAAAGCTTGTTAAATTATATTCGCGTTGAAAATGCTAGTACGCAAGTAAGTTAAGTATTTAATTTTTTCTTTTCTAATTGTACAGATTTTGTTTTTTTTTACCACCTGAGTAAAACACATCGTTTCTTGGTGCAGAATCAAAATCTGGCCTCACAATCACTCTAGCACTAGAATTTTGAGATATCCTAACCCCAAAGTGCCAAAAACACGGTTTTTAGCGATATTTGAGGTTATATAATGAAAACATCAAATTATTTGCTCATTTCTAATTAGGGTATCATTTTTGTTTGTTGCGATTCGATTTTTCTTTCTCGAGATATACATACCAGTATTATTATGTTATGATAAAAGCATCCCTTGATTGAAAAATATTTGGTGCTTTTAGTGTGGTAAAACGTTTCTTTTCCAAGTTTTTGGTGCTTTTTGAAAAACAAAAGATGGCAACACTGTATGAAGGTAAGTGATTTTTACACCTTTCTTGTTTGCTTGCTTGTTAACTATAATTTTTCACTTTTTTAAGGTCGCATACCTGGAAGGCGTGGTGGCGAAACAGGCCGTCCTGCAACGGTAGATTTTGAAGTTGTGTTAGAGGAAGTGGAACTAGGTCCATCGACTTCAGTGAGAATGATGGAAAGACGGACGGGAATACCAAAAACTACAGTTCACAAAGCATTAAAAGACCATAGCTTTCATCCCTATCACATTCAACGTGTTCAGGCTCTACAAGAAAGAGATTGCCTGCCAAGGGTTAGATTTTGCCGTGAAATGTTGCGAATGCAAGACCCCAACTTTTTTAATAAAATAATTTGGAGCGATGAATCATCATGCAAACGTGATGGTTATTCTAATTTACATAACCTTCACAGTTGGCAGATAGACAATCCTCACTAAATGAGAGAAGATTGTTCGCAGTACCAGTCGCAGTACAAAATAAATTTATGGTGCGGTATTTTTAGTTGTCAGATATTGGGACCTGTGGATCTGCCGTCAACGCTCTCACAGATATTTAAAGTTCCTGCAGGAACGGCTTCCAACTCTTTTAGAAGATGTACCCTTAAACCTGCGGCGAAGACTATGGCTGCAAAATGACGGGTGCCCTGCTCACTACGGGCGTGAAGTAAGAGCTCATTTAGACGAAACTTATCCTCGCCGAGGGATTGGACGATACGGGCCAATCACGTGGGTCGCTCGATCGCCAGACTTGAATCCATTAGATTTGTTCTACTGGGGCTGTCTTAAGGACAAAATTTATTCGAAAACAATTCAAAACGAAGAGCATTTGCGGGAACAAATAAATGGAGCTGCTGCTGAGATAGCCCAATTGAGTTTAAGTTCTCTAAAAGCGTCTTTTCTTAAAAGGCGCCGAGCTTGTATTAGAGTACAAGATCGCCAACTTGAGCATATTTTATCAATAAATGAATAAATTTTTCTTCAAACAACTCATGTATATTTTATTTCACGTGAACCCATCCTTTACATAAAATATTGATAGATATAGCCCATGATACAAAAAATAAGATAGTTTCATTGTCTCTTTTCGGGCGGCGTATTAACTACCTGACAATTAAGCAGATTGTGACATTTCGTGCTGCCATACCTAGTCCTCAATAATCATTTATTTATTGCAAAAAAAAACAAATATTTACAAAATTAAAAGGAAATTTGTCTTCGATATGCGCAATAACGAAAATTTAAATTCATGATATGATAAATATTATAGTTACGGACGATAGGAGGTACTCCCGATTGAACTGGCACTCAGAGTCTGGAAGTAAGTAGTGCGTTAAATGCAGCTTGGCCGTCACGTAAATACTTTAGCCTGGAAGACCGAAGCATACTTGCCAAGAGAAAAGTTAATTTTATCCCCATTAACTCCGATAAAGACCTCAGATCCTGACCCAGAGCCAGTTTTGGAGCCATAAGTGAATATTCATTTATGTGTGAGTCCGGTCTCAGTGCTGGTATTAAACCAGCATTCGGCCTAAGGGAACTCAACATTATAGAATCTCTTCAACAAAGGTAAAGGTGGCGTACTATCCTGTGGTATTGAAAAGAGACAAGTGCTCAGATCTCTGCCGCTAGCAATTTCCGCCTGGCCCCACTCAGTATTATACCAGAATCCGTTTCTTTTTAGTCTGCAGGTGGTCTTTAAGGCTTCCCCACGAATAAAGACACAAAGTGACGGTAAGTGCAGCAGTGCATCAAGAGAAACGCCATGTGTTGTAGAGAAATCTTTCGTACCGCACACGGCAGTAGTTTTTTGAAGTTTTGCAAGCGCACTTCCCACCCTCTTGATTGAGAATCTGCTCCACCATACCACTGACGCACAGCTAATTTTGGGTCTGATCATAGAGATATAAATCCAGAGGATTCCCTATTGTGACACACCCCACGTTTTACCAAGACAATTTTACATTGCCAAAATGCTGCTCATTCTTTAGAGGTTTTGTGTTCCTCGTTAGATTTCCACGATAGTTTTGTATCTAGAGTTACTTATAGATACTTCACTTAAGAAGAATTCTGAATTGTGACTCCTTTCATTGTGAGGGCAATGGGACCATTCAACCTTCTCCGAATCCTGGTTTCGGACTATGCTTTAATTACGAAATATCTAACAATACATCTTCTTCGGACTATTTAACAAAGAAAAAGAGTTTTGTTATGTAAATTTATTTATATTGTTTAAAATAAAATGAAAAACAGCTTTATAATAAATAAATGTTTCAAAACTAGATTTTATTTTATTTCTTCATTCCTGCACATCGATATTATTCAAAAGATCTTTTAAACGCTTGAGAAAAATGTTCAAATTATTATCGAACGCATCAACTTACTATTGTTTTTATGTAAATTTTACACCCAAATATTTAAAAGAAAATCTCCCCTATCAAAAAATTTCAATGTGGCAAAGCTATGCTTAATGTTCACATCTGGAGAAATGTCAAAAATCTGCTTTATAAT
>NW_023458559.1:20177909-20190268 GCF_013731165.1 Rhagoletis pomonella | reverse complement strand
GAATTCCCCGCAAGTTGGCATCGCTGCTTGCCAGTAACCAAATTTCGGAGAGTAAGCCGATATTTACTCCCAATGAGTGAAATATGAAAGAAAGTACGAGAACGCAAAACCAGCAAGAAGTTGCTAGTTTTATGAACAGCTAATTTGTTATTTTCCGATGCAATTTTCGTTGAAAACTAGTATTTTCCATCTTATTATATATTTAAATAGCTTTATTTTGTCAATTGCAACTCTAAAAGCACCACAAACAATTTTTTGTTAATGTGAATTACATTAAGCATCATGCCATCAGCTGTTTTTCTTACTAGCAAATAGTTGCTAGTAAAAATTTATCCAGTAAAACTTGCAAGTTCAGCTGTCATTTTTGCTCTCTCAATTTCCCCTCTTTTGCTAGTTTCTTGCAAGTTTTTGCGTACGAAAACGACTTCCAGTAAAAAACTAGTAAAATTAGTACTGGATTTACTGGATAGTGCGGACGCGAACAGGGCTATTTTTATTTGTTTTTTTCGTATGCTCACAATCAACAATTGCACCAAGATGACGTCACGCACACAGCTGATTCTGTCAAAATCACAAAGAGCGGATTAGCGGTACCGCGATTTTCGCAATCTCTATTTCTCTCAATCGTGGCTCTTTGGTAATAGTCTAAATAAGTATGTATAAATAGTATCGTAATTAAACTCTGTAAATAAATAGAAAGTTTCATAAGTGCAGTGATCTGTTTTCAAATCAGTTCGTTAAGAGCTGCCAATTGAACAAATAACATTTATCAACAGTAGTTTTGGTGCAAGGAAGTATAATTCTCTTTTAACTTAGGACCTAATACTGATCACATAAATAGAAAAAATATTTATTCCACGTGTAGTTTTCTAGATTTTGACTTGTATAGAAAAACAAAGATTTGCATCAAAAACTGCATTTATTACGTTATTATATATGTGCGTACATAAAAACTTTCTTTTTCGTGACTTTAATGAATGATTTTCGTGACTTAAGTGAATGAGGTGTAGTGAATCAATAACCTTGACGATCGAATAGGTCTTGGTAGCCCTCTTCTGTAGGTACTATTAAAGTAGGATACAAGAATCTCTGGGAGTTTACCAAGATGGCTGCGAGAGTAGTGCACTTTGATAAACTTAAGATTTTAAAGCTAACCAGCATGTCGTTTTGATTTCGGAGTAGTTACTTGACTTACAATTCCCCAGAAAGTATTTAGTAAAAAACTAATGGTGATCTCGAGTCTACCAAAAAATTTCGCCTCTTGATTGCCCCTTTTTGAAGTGAAACTTCTTGAGCGGCGGTTGGTTGGTTGGGAGTAAATTGGCAAATTTAATGGAAATTGCACACGGAAATGGTGCAACGGAAATGATGCAACGGAAATGGTTGGGGCTGAAACAAGTGCTTCTTGTGTGTATGCATATGGTATAAATTTAACAAAAATTTGCAAATAAAAGGTTAAAGAATAACACTTAGAAAAACACCAATACAGGAATGAAAGTAAAGGTGACTACGTACATAGATAAAGAAAAGGATAACGACAACGGTAAAAATAAAAACAAAAACAAAGATGCGTAAAGATAAAGGCAGAAATGAAGACCAAGGTAAATTTAAACACTTTACTTATATACAGTTACGATCACTGAAATAGTAGTGCGCACTTGCGAGATGCATTATGACCTTGATGTCGCATACCACGCGATATTGGAATCGAGTTTTTTTGAAGTGAAACTTCTTTAGCGGCGGTTGGTTGGTTGGGAGTAAATTGGCAAATGAAAAGGAAATGGTGCAACGGAAATGGTTGGGGCTGAAACAAGCGCTTCTTGTGGGTATGCATATGGTATTAATTTAACAAAAATTTGCTAATAAAAGGTTAAAGAATAACACTTGGAAAAAGACCAATACAAGAATGAAGGTAAAGGTGACTACGTACATAGATAAAGAAAAGGATAAAGGCAAAGTTGAAAATAAAAACAAAAACAAAGATGCGTAAAGATAAAGGCAAAAATAAATACCAAGGTAAATTTAAGCACTTTACTTATATATATAAGGGCAAAGCTGAAGGGCAATATGTAGATGAAGAAAATGATAAAAATAAAAAAAGACAAAGAGGAGGATGAGGACATCGATAAAAGCAAAAATGAAGATAGGGGAAGAAAGACTAAAATACAGGCAATTAAAGAGGAAAGGATATAGAGAGAGACACAGAGACTCAATCTGGGCACTATTTTGGGATTTTAGAGATTCTCGGGAGTTATCGATTTTGTTATCGATATTTATCGATTTTGTTATCGGAATTTGTCGGTTTTGTTATCGATTTTGTTATAGATATTTTTTGATTTTGTTATGGATATTTTTATCGATTTTGTTATCGATATTTTTGTGGACTTTGTTATCGATATTTATGGATTTTGTTATGAATATTTTTGTCGATTTTGTGATAGATTTTTTGTCGATTTTGTTATCGATATTTATCGCTTTTGTTATCGATTTTATCGATTTTGTTTTGCATATTTTTATCGATTTTGTTACGATTATTTGTATTGATATTTTATCGATATTTTTATCGATTTTGTTGTCGATATTTATCGATTTTGTTATCGATATGCGGAGTGGAAGCGCGCACTGCTTATCACTACACCAAAGTGGCCGATAATACGTTAACGTATCAAAATAAACCTGAAACAAGTAAGAGCAGCGCTGTCTTCGGCTATGCCGAAGGCTTCATACTAGAGATGGGCACGGGTCTAAATTTTCAGGCCCTGCCCAGCACGAGTGCCAAATCAACTTTCAAAAACACGCACGAGCCCGCACGTTAAGAATTTTAGTGGGGCCCGGCACGACGGGACACGTCCCAGCCCGGAAATAAAGAGCCAACTTTTATTATATGTATACATATGTACTTATTTTTAATTTTGTGTTTATGTATGTATATTTACTTAAGCGAATCAAATTTTCACATCAAAGATTTGTATAATATATTTTCTGGGAAGTAAAAAAATGGAAGGTATTTTATGTACAGATATGTAAACAAAACTACTAAGTATCTTATTTTTTCTATCGGTTTCCAAATATTTCTGTTTTTGGTTTTCTCTTGTCAAAAGAGGTTTGCAGTTGCTAGAACGGGCTTTTTCGTGCTTATTCGTGCTTTTATGAAATTTTACTGAACGCCCATGCACGCACGAGCAATCACAGCAATCAGAGAAGATATAACTTATATAGCACCAATCTAAGTGATTTTCACTGCTGTGTGATCGGTATGTAAACCGGTAACATAATTTAATGGGTTTTGCTTACCTTTCCTACATAAAGGAGATATATCGCAAAGACTGGTATCTGAACAATCAGTGGTATAAGAGAGAAAGCTCATACAGCATACATTTTGACGATTTTCTCAGTAGAGTATTATTATTAATAAAATAGCTCACGAAATTTATCTGTTTTAGCTGTCCAAATAAAGAAGTTTTACAGTAAAACCCCATATCTGAACAATCAGTTTAATGGGGGCAATAAACAGATTATGGTGACCCGATCTTTGTTAATTTTACTGTAAACTTTCTGTTGATAATGAGTGAAAATAGTGGGAAATTTCATATTTCTAGCTGCATAGATGGAGTAGTTATATCAAAAAATCGCATATCTGAACAATCAGTTGTATGGGAGCTATATGTAAAAGTGACCCGATCTTTATTATTTTCACTGTATATTCTGTTGTTAATGAATGGTAGTATTGCAAAATTTCATGTTCCTAAGTGCATAAAGATAAAGTACATGAAAAACAGCTTCTCATAAAAATACAATCGCCGTTCGGAGTCGGCGTAAAACTGTAGGTCCCTCCGCTTTGTGTGACAACATCATAGCGCACGCCACAAATCGGAGGAGAAGCTCGGCCAAACACTAACATATGTATAAGCGCCAAACTATTATATTATTATTAAGTGCATAAATGGAGGAGTTATAACAAAAATTCTCATAACTGAACAATCAGTTGTATAGAAGAAATCGTCAATCGTCAATCGTCAATCGTAACTTCTGCGAAGTATGTTAAGAGTTTTTGACGCTAAAGTTTTTTTATGCGTCTTTTTTCGCCGTCAACTTTGGAGCTTGCCTTTATTCGTGTCTAGTTTCAAGACCGGGGCGAACTCCTGTAAGAACAACAATGGCGACCTAGTGACCGATGTCCAGAATATACTTAAATTGTGGAGGGAACACTTTTATAACCTACTGAATGGTAGCAGCGCTGAAAGTAGTGAGGAAGACGAACCCGAGTCCCCAGTCGATGATGATGGAGTAGCTGTCCCACCGCCTGACTATGACGAGGTACGTATAGCGATTACGCGGCTGAAAAACAACAAAGCTGCTGGAGCTGACGGCCTGCCAGCCGAGCTATTCAAGTACGGCGGCGAGGAGCTGATGAGGTGCATGCATCAGCTCGTATGCAGAATATGGTCAGATGAACGCATGCCCGACGACTGGAATTTAAGTGTGCTCTGCCCAATCCACAAGAAAGGCGACCCCGCCATACGCGCCAACTACCGCGGAATTAGCCTTCTAAGCATAGGTTACAAGGTCTTATCGAGCGTATTGTGCGAAAGACTGAAGCCCACCGTCAACGAGCTGATTGGACCTTATCAGTGTGGCTTTAGGCCTGGAAAATCCACCATAGATCAGGTATTCACAATACGCCAAATCTTGGAAAAGACCCGCGAGAATACGATCGACACACACCATCTATTTGTCGATTTCAAAGCCGCTTTCGACAGCACGAAGAGAAGTTGCCTTTATGCCGCGATGTCTGAATTTGGTATCCCCGCGAAACTAATACGGCTGTGTAAAATGACGTTGAGCAATACCACCAGCTCCGTCAGAATAGGGAAGGACCTCTCCGAGCCGTTTGATACCAAACGAGGTTTCAGACAAGGGGACTCCCTTTCGTGTGATTTTTTAATTTTATGTTGGAGAAGATAATAAGAGCCGCAGAACCGAACCGCTCAGGCACAATACTTTATAAGAGCGTACAATTGCTGGCGTATGCCGACGACATCGATATTATCGGTAAAAACAAGGGCTACGTCTGTTCTGCCTTCTCGGGATTGGATAGAGAAGCAAAGCGAATGGGTCTGGTGGTGAACGAGGACAAAACGAAGTATCTCCTGTCATCACACAAACAGTCAGAGCATACGCGTCTTGGCACCCACGTCACTGTTGACAGTTACAAGTTTGAAAAAGTAGACGACTTCGTTTATTTGGGAACCAGCATTAACACCAATAATAATGTCAGCCTTGAAATCCAACGGAGAATCACTCTTGCCAACAAGTGCTACTTTGGGCTGAGTAGGCAATTGAGAAGTAAAGTCCTCTCTCGTCGTACAAAGATCACACTCTATAAGTCACTCATCATGCCTGTGCTGATGTATGGCGCGGAGGCATGGACAATGAAAGCATCTGATGAGGCGGCTCTTGGAGTTTTCGAGAGAAAGATTCTGCGAAAGATTTACGGACCTTTACGCGTTGGTGATGGCGAATATCGCAGACGATTTAACGATGAGCTGTATGAGCTTTACAACGATATAGACATAGGGCAGCGAATTAAAATTCAGCGGCTCCGCTGGCTTGGCCATGTCGTTCGGATGGACAGAAACGCTCCTGCTCTGAAAATATTCAACGCGGGCCGCGATGCTGGTAACAGAGGAAGAGGAAGGCCTCCTCTGCGTTGGAAAGACCAGGTGGAGAAGGACTTGGCTTCACTTGGCATTTTCAATTGGCGTCAGTTAGCACAGAAAAGAAATGACTGGCGTGCTGTGTTGGACTCGGCCAAAATCGCTTAGGCGGTTACAGCGTCAATTAAGAAGAAGAAGAAGAAGTGACGAAATATGTTATAGTGATTTTTGTTATTTTTACTTAAGTATTCTGTTAATAATTTGTGAACACGGTGCGAATTTTTATGTTCCTAGCTGCATAAATGAAGAAGTTATGGCAAAAAATCTCATATCTGAACAATCAGTTGTATGGTAGATATAGGTTATAGCGACCCGATCTTCGCTTCGAACTCACCACACCTCGTACTGCTACACCAAAATCCACCAAATCTTAACTCACCACAGTTGAACTCATCACACCCGTTCCCACCACAACTCACCTAAACTCACCACACCTCAATTTGGGAACTGTTTCTGGATTTGAGAGATTCTTCATCGGACTTTTGGGACTATTTCCAGATTTTTGGGACTTATTTCGGATTTATGGGGTTTTCGGGATTCTTGGAAATAATTTCGGGACCCTTGGGGCTATTTAGGGATTTTTGGGACTCTCGGGATTATCGGGAGTAATTTAGGTATTGTAGGGACTTTCGAGACTATTTTCAGATTTTTGGGACTCATTTAGGATTTTTGGAACTTTCTGGTCTATTTCGAGATTGTTGGGAGTAATTTCGGAACTTTTGGAACTTTCGGGACAGTTTCCAGATTTTTGGGACTTTCGGGATTCTAAGGAATAAATTCGGATTTTCGGGAGTATTTCGGGATTTTTAGGACTTTCGGGACCATTTCGGGATTTTCGGGACTAATTTAGAAACTATGGGACTTTCGGAACTATTTCACGATTTTTGGACTTTCAGGACTATTTCGTAATTCTCGGAACTGATTTCGGTATTTTTGGGACTAATTTTGGGGTTTTCTGGATTATAACGATTTTTTTGGGTCTTTTTTGGATTTTTGAGACTTTCGGTACCATTTCGGGGTTTTCAAGAGTATTTCGGGATTTTTGGAACTAATTTCGGATTTTTGGGACTTCCGGGACTATGTCTCCATTCTTGGGATTAATTTAGGAATTTTCGGATTTTGAGAACTAATTCGTGACTTTTGGGGCTATTTAGGGATTTTTGGGACTCTCGGGACTATTTCGGGATTAAAGGGAGTAATTTAGGTATTTTAGCGACTTTCGAGACTATTTCCAGATTTTTGGGACTTATTTAGGATTTTTGGAACTTTCGGGTCTATTTGGAGATTGTCGGGAGTAATTTCGGGATTTCCGGGACTTTTGGGAGTATTTCGGAATTTTTGGGGCTTTCAGGATTCTCGGAACTGATTTCGGGACTTTTGGGATTTTCAGGAGTATTTCGGGATATTTGGGACTAATTTCGGATTTTGCGACTTTCGGGAGTAATTTAGGTATTTTTGGGACTTATTTAGGATTTTTGGAACTTTCGGGACTAGTTCGGGATTATCGGGAGTAATTTATGTATTTTTGGAACTTTCGGGACTATTTATGGATTTTCGGGATGCCCGGGACTTATATAGGAATTTTTGGGACTAATTTCGGAATTTCAGGACTTACGGGACTATTTCCTACAGTAATCCACACGTATTGGATTTAAAATCTGATTATTTACCCACGTTCAACCAAATAGACCTTTTTTCTAAAAGGAAGTAGCTAATCCAAATTAAAAAATTCTTTTATTCATTGAAGTTGATCAAAAATACAAATTGCTCTGCCTTACAGAAAGTCAATTTCTTAGAGTAGTTTACTCTAGTAGCACTCTTTGTTCAAATCGTATTGGACTCAGCCGATTTTGACGTGGCAAAGTGACCATTCCTGCATACGAAAAGATGCGCTCAACGGGTGCAGATGATGGCAGAGGCGTATTGGTCTTCTATACATATAATAAAATTGTAACAGGTCGATGTCTATACATTATATATATTAAAGAAAAATTAATGTGGGGGGTCTTTATTAGAGCACCAGAAAGAAGTCTGTATGTCTGTCTGTCTGTCTGTATGTTTGTTCGCACATCACTCGAAAACGAATGCATGGATTTGAATTCAGTTTTCACCGATGTATTGCTAGAGGCCAAACTTAAAATATAGGGGTTAGAGAGTTGCCACCTGTTTGAAAATTGGAGTTTAAGTAAATTGATAAGAAAAAAATGAATATTGCAATATGGGCGTCAAAAGAGAGAGGCTGAAAAAGGCTTAAATCCAAAAATATTTTTTTAGAGTTGCCACCTGTTTGAAAATTTACATTTAATTTAATTTATAAGATAAATTGAATATTGCAATATGTGTATCAAACTGAAGGGGTTTAGGAAATTTTATTGCCGAAAATATTTTTAGGGAGGGCTGCCACCTGTTTGAAAAATTTTATTGTATTATATTGATAAAATAAATAAAATCTATATCTACATCTGTACATATAATAAAATTGTAACAGGTCGATGTCTGTACCTTATAGATATTAAAGAAAAATTAATATAGGAAGTATTTATTAAAGCTACAGAAGCCAAATAAACAATTTTTAGAATTTTTCAATCTCTGTCCGTCTGTATATTTGTACGCGCATCAATCGAAAACATGGAATTGAATGCAGTTTTCACCGATGTATCCTAGAGATCTAGCTTCCAATATAGAAGAAAAAATTTGAGAGTTGCCACCTGTGTTTAAAATATCAGTTTAGGTCAATTGATACGGTAAAGTGAATACTGCAATATGGCTGTCAAAAGAAAGAAATTTACAAAGGCTTACAGCGGAAAATATTTTAGTGGAAGGTTGCCACCTATTTGAAAATTTTAATTTAATTTAATTGATAGCATAAATTAAATATTGCAATATTGGCATCAAACTAAAGAGGCTAGGAAATTTTAATGCTGAAAATATTTTTAGGGGATTTGCCAACTGATTGAAAAATTGTATTCATTAAAATTTGTTAAATAAATGAAATATTGCAATGCGAATATTAAACTAAAGAGGATTAGGAAGCTTACTTTTGAAAATATTCTTGAAGCGGGTTGCCACTTATTTGAAAATTTAATTCAGTTAATGTTATTGTGGCTTGTTAACATTTTATTTTTAATATTTTTATTGAGCTTTGTACCACGATTGTTTATTAGGAAAAATTGAAAAAGCAACAAAGTCTAAGCGGTAGAAGTTATAGCACTATTTCGGAGATCACCACATCTACTCATCAGACTTCTTTTTCTAGACTTCAGCAGGGATCGAACCTGCGAATTCGATGTTCAAAGTGAGAAGCGTTAACCACTGAGCTATGTACATCCCGTAAACTCTTGTTGCTAAACAATCGCGGTACAAAGCTCAATAAAAATATTAAAAATTAATTCAGTTAAATTTATAATATAAACTAAGTGTTGCCATGTGGGTATCAAACGAGAGTATTTGAGAATAATAAAATTGCAACAGGCCGATATCTGTACATAATAGACGTTAAAGAAAAATTAATAGGGGGTTTATTAGATCAACAGAAGTCAAGTATAAAACTTTGGTGTGTTTGTCTGTATGTTTGTAAGCGTATCACGCAAAATCTAATGTATGGAATTAAATGCAGTTTTCACCGATGTACATATTGCTAGAGCTCTAATTGAAAATATAGAATCCATTTTTTTGTTTTAGTTTATCGTCGATCATTATTCCTAGGCATTTGAACGTATTAACTTTTTCCAGTGCGTCGTTGTTTATATTTAGAGTTAGCAACAGACCGTTCTCAAAATTTCGCCTTGATATAACAACAAACTTAATTTTTTTTATTTCTGTGTGGAAGGTTTTTCGCTAAAAAAAAATAAAACTTTTCGTTGTTGCTGCCAAAAAATTAAGAAACCTGAGACGTCACGTTTTACAATTTCATACAGTTCTCTTTACAATGTATTTCACTAAACTACTAAACAGTTGCATCGACTTTGTTCATATTTGGCAACACCTTGAAAATAAATATTCTGACCAAAAATTTACTCGGTATGTAGCTCGGGATATTCCTAAAATTCTTATACTGACTAAAACGTAAAAAAACAATATATCTCTAAAACCAATTACGCTGGGGAACTGAAACTTAGGACTGATGTATATACTGCAAATGCATTGGGAAAGGGGGCGTGGCTCCTTCCTTCCATACAAACTGAACTTCTCATATAGCTTATCTCTGGAATGGATATGTTATCAATACCGTAGTTATGGCGAAAAGTGGTGATTATTGGAAAGGCTGGATCGATATACATTTACCTAAACGCGCAAGTATCATTCCATTGGGAACCATTTTCTCCTAGATTTCTAAATCCCGTTGAACTATTGTAACTTTGTCTTTAATTTTCAGTATGGTAAAATTTATGTGAAAATATTGAAGAGTTTCTTTAAATTTTTCACAAAGAATGGAGCTTTGCTTTTACGAGTTTCGCTATAAACTGTCCTATCTACATACCTATTTGCATAAAATGATAGCCGTTTTCGTTCTTCGGAATAAACTCAAAAGACACTGAATAGAGTTCCCTCAGATTGTCAGAGGTTATCTTAAATACATATACGGTCCAATTACATGCCACTAGAAAACTCGCTAGGTGGTGCTGGAGTAGAGTTATTTATAAAAATCGTATTTATTAACCGATTCCGTTCAAATTTTAAATCTGAGCTATGTACCTGTATGATGGAAAATTCTTTTGATAAAAATTTACCCGATTAGTGCCGCTGGAGTTAAGGTTGAAATTCATAACACGTATTCATTTTATGGTAAGCAATGGTTTTGCAGAAAATGAACCCAATGGATGGCGCTGCAGCCGAAATGTATAGAAACCCCGTGTGGTTGGTCTGCTTTGGCCATATATTTAAGTTATACGAATTTAGTCT
The DNA here is from genome assembly GCF_013731165.1 of Rhagoletis pomonella. Lineage (NCBI taxonomy): Eukaryota > Metazoa > Arthropoda > Insecta > Diptera > Tephritidae > Rhagoletis > Rhagoletis pomonella. The sequence continues at coordinate 20,179,649 of NW_023458559.1, read as the reverse complement.
TCAGATGTCTATATGAAGGATGGGGTTAAGTTTTTCTGACGTCCTTATGTACGATCATTCGGTCTTGCATCTACCCAGAAATCAGTTCATAAATTTTACCACGAATTGTAAAAGTGGTGAATTAACAAGGAAAGATCACCGTAGGTATATCAATTGCTTCATTTGAAAGATACTTAAGAGATCACACGACTCATTTAGCAATATACCGGAAAACTTTTCATACTGTGAGACAGCGAGGATTCTTGGCCCTCCTATTACAGAAAACGCACCTCTGTGCTCTTGAGTCTCCCTATAAGAACTTTTATTGGCATACGCATCGCACCAATGACTTTACAGACTAATTTTGTTTTTAAACGCTCTTTTGCATTGGCCAACGCAAAAGCTCTTATTAGGCGCCGCGAAGTAAGCGGGCATTGGCAGTTATAAATAAATTTCTTATAGTCGGGTACGAATTAAGCACAAAGCAGAGCACGCAAGCTTGCATTAAAGGTATTGGAAGCGAAAACAAAATATAAGTCAGACCCTGGACAGCCTTCGAGTGAAGATGACTTTTTTTATTTCGGACCAAGTTCTGGCCATAATGCGGAGGCTATTTTTGGAAATTTAGAGCAGAAAAATGAATTTCAAAATTTCCTTACTGATAGCTGAACGCACCTACTCATGCTCAATTCGTACCCTACGATAAGAAATTTATTTATAAAGACCAATACGCCTCTGCCATCATCTGCACCCGTTGAGCGCATCTCTTTGTATGCAGGAATGGCCACTTTGCCACGTCAAAATCGGCTGAGTCCAATTAGATTTGAGCAAAGAGTGCTGACTAGCGTAAACTACTCTAAGAAATTTGACTTTCTGTAAGGCAGTGCAATTTGTATTTTTGATCAAGTTCATTGAATAAAAGATTTTTTAATTTGGATTAGCAACTTTCTTTTAGAAAATAGGTCTATTTGGTTGAACGTGGGTAAATAATCAATTTTAATTCCAATACGTGTGGACTACTGTAGGAAATAGTCCCGTTAATCCTAAAAATCCAAAATTAGTCCCAAAAATCGCTATATAAGTTCAGGGCATCCCGAAAATCCCGAAATGGTTCTAAAATCCCCAGTATTAGTCCTGAGAGTCTCGAAATATTTCAGAAAGTCCCAAAAATTCGGAAATTAGTCCCAGGAATCCCGGAAGTCCCAAAAGCTCCAAAGTAGTCTCGAAAATCACAAAATAATCCCGAAAGTCCCAAAAATCCGAAATTAGTCCCAAAAATTCCTAAATTACTCCCGATAAACCCGAAAGTTTCAAAAATCCGAAATATGTCCTAGAATTTTGTAAATAGTCCCGAAAGTCCCAGAAATACCTAAATTACCCCCGATAATCCCGAAAGTCCCAAAAATACGAAATTAGTCCCAAAAATCCCTAAATAATCCCGAAAGTCTCGCATTCTGTTCCGAGAATCCCGAAATAGTCCCGAAAGTCCCAAAAATTCCGAAATACTTCCAAAAATCCCGAAATTACTCCCGAAATAGTCCCGAAAGTTCTAAAAATCCGAAATTAGTCCCAAATATTTGGAAATAGCCTCGAAAGTCCCAAAAATCTCTAAGTAGCTCCGAAAGTCCCAACAGTCTCGAAATTTGTTCCGAGAATCCCGAAATAGTCCCGAAAGTCCCCAAAATCTGAAAATAGTTCCCAAAAATTCCTAATAAGTTCTCTAAGTCCCAAAATTCCTAACTTAATCCCAAAAATGGAGAA
>NW_023458559.1:20172447-20177899 GCF_013731165.1 Rhagoletis pomonella | reverse complement strand
AAATGGCGGATACAATATCAATATCATCAAAAACTTATACATGGCGGGGTTTTCAAGGTCGGTGGTTTCGAATCTGATGTAAGATTTTTGGAGCTTAAAATGGTGGATCCAATATGGCGACCAAATTTTACATTTTTTTCCTTTTCAGCACAAACTCATATAAATGGGGAGTTTTAGAGGGCACTGATTTCGAATCTGATAGCAGATTTTCTTAAATTTAAAATGGCGGATCCAATATAAAAATTTTATAATTTTTTCTCTTTCACCAAAAACGTATATATAAGGGGGTTTTTCGAATGCGATTATTTAAAATCTGAGGTCAGATTTTTGAAAATGAAAATGGCGAATCCAATATGACGTTATCGGAAAAATTTTTAGTTTACAAAATTTGTTTTGATTTTGCTATATATTTTTTTCTAATCATAGCTGCTTCAAATAAAAACTTTTTCCTTTAGATATAAGCTTATATTTGTATTTATTTGACAGGACACTAGCACAACAAGTATATTACTAATAATTAGGCTGCATTAAAGTTGAAAAAATAACGTGCAAGTTTAAACAAAAAAAAAGCAAGAATGCATTTTTCACCAACGTACTGGCATATAATTCTCGCTCTTTCTTTTATGTAGTTGTTATAATCCTCGTGCTCCCTCTGATAACATTACGCAGCAAAACTTTTAAAAGAGCAGTTTTTTTTTGCATCTTTGTTGACTGCTGCTTTTCAAACATCGAAAAGCATGGCAAAACACACGTAGAAGTTTTCAAAAATGCAAAAAAGTGAACAAACTCTAAATTGAGCACTTTTATCGCCCACAAACCTTGAAGACTGCCAAATGAACACATTTTTTTATACCTCTACTTAAATTGGAATGTTATTACTCAAATTAGAGTCCATATTGAAAATGAGTTTTATTTTATTTAGCAAGCTATGTGTTAGTTTTCTTTTTTGTTAATCACACAAATCTTACCTTTGTTATTAATTTCCATTCTATTTATTGATGTATCTTCCTCCCTCGAAGACTTATACCAAGAAAAAAATATGTAAACTTTTAGTATAAATGTCAACTTCAACAGCTAATATCTCAACGGGAAAACTCTTGCAGAAAATAATGAGTAAGTACTTTTTTACTCTGTAGAATTAGTTTAGTGAAGGGACAAAAAAAAATCGATTTATCGATACTTTAAAAAATTACTTTTGGCCAGCAAATAGTAGCGGCCAGACCATATTGCAGTGTCCTTATTAGCTACCAAGTGCAGGGAGCCCATTTGCCCGATCTTCGCGATCGGGGATTATCACTTAGAACTTTCTGGATGGAATCAGAGATTCCGCTTATTTCCAACCCTGGTATCTTCCCAAGAATACCTGCATGAAGCTGCCATCGTCAGATAGTTGAAGTTGCAGCTCCCTCGTGGCTGCTGATTTTGTCTAACACAAGTGCAAATTTTTCGTAGTACTCTCTTAGTGTTTTTAATGAGCAATGGGAACGGTATGATATTCCGAAGGACACATTTCTAGAATACGGCCTTGTGCATCTGAACAAAAAACATTATCCTTTTCCGAATGAACAAATTTTATGAAATCAGACTCTCTCATACGATAGAACGTAACTTTTGTACCTAACGTCAGCAAGTTTTCTTCTTTTAATCTAAAAGCGAATACTACTGCAAATTTTTTATATGACTTAAGATCCCTTATCAAATCATATAATTACTATTGGGTGAAAGGTTTTGGTTTTGTAAACTCTATTCCTTCGTAATTACTGTCACTGATCTCTTCATTGGAGATTTCTTCGTACGATGGCTCACATGTTGGCTCACATGTTGGAACAGGTACTTCTTCTGCATTAGTATGGGTTTACTAGGCGATTCTAATTCCGGACAAATAATTTTAGAGTTAACTCCAAACAAGTTCACAGAGCGGGAGTAACAGTCATCAACGTGATTTTCCTGTTGTTTCCATTGCATAGTCACTCCGAACTCATACGGATCTTTGACCACTGACCCGCTGGCTCAAGTGCTCACAACACCGTTTACAGACAATTTAGAGTATGCACGGTTTTTATTCATCCAGAATGTTCGATTTGAGTCCAAAAATTAAGCTCTTTTCATAAAATTGGGTATAGGGTTTCAGAGCTATACGAAATTTATTTTGCCCATTTAAAACTTCAACGCGCTAATGACATGAAACATATTAAAATCAATTTGTTGATACATAGAAAAGTACCTGTAAGACTTCAAAAAGCGCATACGAAATTTTTGATTACAAACAAAAAAAAAATGACGTTAAATCCAAAACTACACGTGTTGTCAATGCATATCTAATAACAAACCACTAACGATATCTCGGCAACAAGATTTTTTTAAGTTGTTGACCGGTGTAATATATCGACACCTCTAACTCACATTCACACACATTATTTAGTATGAATTAATTAACAGCTAAAATAAAGCTTTATTAAGCTGCATTTTTTATACAAACATCAATGTATATGCGTATATGTATGTCCATGTGCTCCAACTCATTTTCTCGTTGAGTTGGTTTAATTATGTATCTCCGGCTCTCGTGGAGTACAATCGTCTCGAGTTTAAACAAATGACAAAATATCAGTTTAAACTTTAAACACCTGATCATAAAGATAGACAGATAAAACAATGAGATCTCAGTGATCGTGTAAGCTAGAGGCCAAGACATTCGCTAGTGATTAAATAAAAAAAACTACCGCACATGTAAATTACTCAGATATTTCAAAACGTCGGAAATTTAATTATACGCGTTTTTTACTCGCTTAATGTGGTTTGTTTACCAAATACCGAGCACAGTGGTTGTAACAATCAGCTTTAGACGAGAAATCCAGAATGTTTAGCGAGACTACGACGCGTACTTACCTTAGGCTTGAGCAGTTCCATCCGCTGTTCACCACAGCTTTGGCTAGTGCGTCCATGTTTTCCAATGCAGAGCATAGCAACGGTGAACGAAATATATCAGCACTAGATTTTCATCTGAACAATGACACCGACTCCGTCCTTTTGCTGGTTAACGATGAGGGCTACCTCTCCTCGTACGGCTACCGCCGGAATTCCACTGTTATTACTTGCATGATTTGTGCTTGGGTTTTATTGATCGTAAGCGTGACCTTTTGTTGCTTTGCACAGTGTGGCATTAAGAAACGAACTCAAAGAATTTTTCATGGCAGAGGGAATGCTAGTGAGCATCGGATGGGTAAGTATGGCTGAATAGGAAGACGAGGGTGGCAATTTTGGCGTTTGGTACTTTACGCGAGTGATTAACGATTAGTATTTATAGGCGTTGTACTATGTATAAGCACAAATCGAGAGGAACGCTTTTGTTGAAGTAGGTTAAGAAGAACAAAACGTTGCATTTAGCTGCATTTACTTCCACTGCACAGGATTTGGTGCACTTAAGCGAAATGTCCAACTAAGCGGAAAAACTCGTAGCCCATTTCTGTTGAAATATTCTAAATGCTACTACTTACATATGTATGTATATATGCATGCGATCATGTGGTAAACTTCAAAAGAGAGTATCATAGCATGCGTTTATGGGTAGTTTTTCAGGTATTGAAAGGGATAGAAATGTTTCAAGCAAAAGAGCTTTCGAAAACAATTTAGTGCTGGTAAGCGAAGTATTTTTGGTACAAATCGAAGAAAACTTACTCAAAAAAGGGCTATTTAACGGAAAAGGGCTGCTTACCGAAAATGCAGCTGCAAGTGAAATTTTCGTACAAAATCCATTTCATGAATCAGTATTTTGGCAAAATTGTGCCCGTAAGCGGAAAATGCACCTAAGCGAATAGGCAGCTAAACGGAATATACTGTATCGTCCGAAAAAAAAACATATAATACATATGTATAAGAGATATTAAAAATACTTGTAAAATAATATTTAAAAAGACTTTGAAATACAAAATGCTTGCTTTGAAAATACAAATACATTTGAAAATATTTTTGAAATCACATACCATAGGTTCCCAAACTTTTTTTTTCTCGTAGACCCCTTTCAAAAATTTACTGGTTTGCGTGGACCCCCTGCTGATACCTTTCTAAATATTCCCAAAGCTCGTAAAAAGATTACGATTTACATCGCGGGTGAATTCAAAACCTAAGCTCAGAGTGGCCAAAATAAAAATAAAATATTTTCTTGTGTTCTGTTTATAAAAATAATGTGAATACACACTTGTAAGTTTTAAAAAATAGAGCTCGTAGAGCGCTAGCGTTATGTACACTATCGTTACCATAAACTCATCAAATGTTCGGCTCACTCATGACTTTGCACGTGGAGTATACGCAAAATAGTTTATTTGTGTTAATAGCATCATTTTTATTATTATCGCTCCGAGTTTTAAAGTGAGGCGAAAAATATTCATCACATTTTTAAAACACAAAACTTAAACATCAAAATGGCTAAGCTTTTTACGCCAAACTTTTAATTTAGAAACTGACAATAGAGAAAAGACCGAATGAAAAAAACCCCGATGACAAATAACCAAGCAAGCAAGAAGCACAAAAAGTGTTCCACCGTTTCATCTTCTTCATTATTTTCTAGAAAGGTTAAAGTTAATGATTTATCTAATATTAATCTTAAAATTATAAATAAAATAAAGATTATTAAACAAATAGTTGTTAATTTTATTGAAAATGAAAATATTTCATTTGAAGCTAAGGATGTAACCTAAAAAAAAAAACTAATATCCCTCCAAGAAAAATTAGAAATAAAATATAAGAAAATCAGAATCTTTTAGCTATTAATCCTGTAATTAAGCAAATTTGTAAAGTTTGAATTAATAGTATGAATCCTATAGCTAAAGGGTGATTTATTTGTATGAAAATAAATCTTGAAATTAAAGTTGATCTATATAAAATTAATTGTATAATATCAGGAGGTAGTTTATATAAAATATTAATTTTGGGGATTAATGAAAAAGTAATTACTTTTCTCTTGAAGTTTTAAAAGATTAAATCTTATTTTTGATTTACAAGACCAATGTTTTTATTAAACTATTAAAACTAATGTTAATAATATTTTATTGAGGATTACCTTGTTTTTTATTTTTAATTGGAATTTTTATATTTGTTTCTAATCGAAAGCATTTATTATCAATACTTTTGAGATTGGAATATATTGTATTAAATTTATTTTTTTTATTATTTATTTATTTAAATTTAATAAATTTTAGAAGATTTTTTAGTATAATATTTTTAACTTTTAGAGTTTGTGAGGGTGCATTAGGTCTTTCAATTCTTGTTTCAATAATTCGTACTCATGGAAATGATTATTTTCAATCATTTAATATTTTACAATGTTAAAATTAATTTTTATAATAATTTTTATTAGCCCAATTTGTTTTATTAGTAGTTCATTTTGAATGGTTCAAAATTTAATATTTTTGATTACATTTTTATTTATTATAATAAATTTTTGTACTAATTATTT
>NW_023458559.1:20154282-20167447 GCF_013731165.1 Rhagoletis pomonella | reverse complement strand
AACTTTAAAGTCGACTTTATTTTGACTATGACTACGGGCCAGTAGTAATAATAATGCAGTTAATACGACTGCTCATACAAATAAAGGTATTCGATCAAATGTAATTCCAACTGGTCGTATATTAATTAATGTTGTAATAAAATTAACTGCTCCTAGAATAGAAGAAATCCCTGCTAAGTGTAGAGAAAAAAAAGATGGGCAAATGGACTTGTCATTTACGCCTATCACAGTCAGGTATTTGTGCCACTTGAAGTGACCAGTCAGCAGGCCAGAAAGTTGTCTGCAGTGTCGTCTCCTCAGTGAGAGCAAAAAATTAGATTAACCTTGCGAGATTGAAGGCAGCATGAGTTTTGCCCACCTGCATCTCCTCGATGCCTCTCAGAAATTTCTGAGCGAAGTATTCACCCAATTTCTGATGGTGGCTTCGATTGCCGAAGGTGGGAGTGCTAAAACTGGCTGCGGACCGAGGAATGCTAGGTCTGAGCCAATTCTGTCCAATTGGTTGGATGTCTCATTACCAGGTACTCCCGGGTGACCTGACACCCAGAGTAAAGCAAGCTCGTTATGTTTACCCGGTTCTTTTTAGTCTGCAGGTGGCCGGCAGGTGGAAGTAAAAAATCGAAATGTGCACAGTAAATTTAATTTTAGAAAATTCAAAAAAATCAGGAAGGGAAATAATGATTTATTACGAACTCATAAAGATTTCTCTACCAATCAAATAACTCCGAAAGTATAGTTTGTAAGGCTGCAATGCAAAGGCTGCAAATAAGAAATAATTCCAAAATTTACTTGCATTTCATCGAATTACAAGTCCTCACATCGTTTTATGCAAAAAAGATTCTTAGCTAAGGCTTTTTTTTGGATTTTAGTTGACCATATATATACACATGTAGTATGTATTAGAGGTATACGCCGCCGCCGCCGCCGTTTTTTGTCATTTCTTAAGCGTCGCCGCCGAGTTACGTAAATATCGGCGCGGCGGCGGCGGCGGCGGCGTTCGGCGCCTAAGGAATTTTGTACAAAATTATCATGATGTATGTACATTGAAATACATCGTTTAAAGGAACTAAATACTACTCGTATAAAAACACTATTTTACGAAAAGAAAATTAAATTTTTAAAAGTTTTTTTGCATAATTTGGGCCACTGAACATTTCCAAAAAAGCGTAACTCAGAACAAACATAGGTAACACGTTTTTCGATCGAAAGCGTTTATTACAGTTAAATTAGGGTTGAATACTCGTAATTTTTTTTTTTTCAATACTACAACAGTATTACTTTTTTATATACTACAACAACAAGAAAGTTATAACACATCAAAAACTTTAACGCCAATATCTCAGAAAGCAGTTTTAAGCGAAGCGCCCTTATTGCATCTAAATCCTCAATTATTGGGGATAAAAGACAAGTTGATTTTCCTGTGTATTTTTTATTTTTTTTTTAATATTTTAAACACTTAAACAAACACTTTTTTTGCTAATTTTTACATTCGTAAGTTATTTTATTCTGGGGTCCCACAAACGTATACAAGTACTAGGTGGCTGTGTGAAAATTACGTTAGCAGGGCTGCCAACTTGGCTCAAACCGTATCATTTTTGGCCCTATTTTACTTCAAATGGCACTTAATTTTTCAATTTGGCACAAAGTGCCAAAATGGCGCTTTTCAAAAATAGTAATATTTCAAAACATTTTTGTGAAATCCTTTGCGTGTACTTTGTTTTCTCAACTAGAAATTTCTAATTTATATAGTGTACACCAGGCTTTCCCAAAGTGGGTACCGCGACACCCTGGGGTGCCGGGAGCGTATGCCTGAGGTGCCGCTAGTGGCTAGAGTATACTTTCCATCGGCTCGTCAAACCCCATACACAACACAAAAGGCTTGCAGCAAAGGGATATTTCGCTTGGTTTGCCAAGCTGCTTGTGTGGTGAAAAATTGAATCAGAAAATTTTTAGGAAATAGCCGAAAACATACCCTTTCCACAACCATTTTCGGTACTTTCGTAAAGCTAATCCGCGTTTCATCCACTTTTCTTCCCGTTTTCGGATTAATTTTCGGATTTTTTGCTGGTTGGGCTGTTCTCGTGACAAGCGCAGCAGCTTCGCGCACGTGTATATTACTTATTCTTTGGAACGTCTTAGAATATAATAGATTTTATAATTCCAGTGAAAAATAGTACCGATTTTTTTTTGTATGGGGAGTTGACTATGATTATTCGGCCGTGCTATCATAACGGGTGATTTTTTAAGAGCTTGATAACTTTTTTTTTAAAAAAAACGCATAAAATTTGCAAAATCTCATCGGTTCTTTATTTGAACCGTTAGATTGGTCCATGACATTTACTTTTTGAAGATAATTTCATTTAAATGTTGACCGCGGCTGCGTCTTAGGTGGTCCATTCGGAAAGTCCAATTTTGGGCAACTTTTTCGAGCATTTCGGCCGGAATAGCCCGAATTTCTTCGGAAATGTTGTCTTCCAAAGCTGGAATAGTTGCTGGCTTATTTCTGTAGACTTTAGACTTGACGTAGCCCCACAAAAAATAGTCTAAAGGCGTCAAATCGCATGATCTTGGTGGCCAACTTACCGGTCCATTTCTTGAGATGAATTGTTCTCCGAAGTTTTCCCTCAAAATGGCCATAGAATCGCGAGCTGTGTGGCATGTAGCGCCATCTTGTTGAAACCACATGTCAACCAAGTTCAGTTCTTCCATTTTTGGCAACAAAAAGTTTGTTAGCATCGAACGATAGCGATCGCCATTCACCGTAACGTTGCGTCCAACAGCATCTTTGAAAAAATACGGTCCAATGATTCCACCAGCGTACAAACCACACCAAACAGTGCATTTTTCGGGATGCATGGGCAGTTCTTGAACGGCTTCTGGTTGCTCTTCACTCCAAATGCGGCAATTTTGCTTATTTACGAAGCCATTCAACCAGAAATGAGCCTCATCGCTGAACAAAATTTGTCGATAAAAAAGCGGATTTTCTGCCAACTTTTCTAGGGCCCATTCACTGAAAATTCGACGTTGTGGCAGATCGTTCGGCTTCAGTTCTTGCACGAGCTGTATTTTATACGGTTTTACACCAAGATCTTTGCGTAAAATCTTCCATGTGGTCGAATAACACAAACCCAATTGCTGCGAACGGCGACGAATCGACATTTCACGGTCTTCAGCAACACTCTCAGAAACAGACGCAATATTCTCTTCTGTACGCACTGTACGCATTCGTGTGGTTGGTTTAATGTCCAATAAAGTAAACTGAGTGCGAAACTTGGTCACAATCGCATTAATTGTTTGCTCACTTGGTCGATTATGTAGACCATAAATCGGACGTAAAGCGCGAAACACATTTCGAACCGAACACTGATTTTGGTAATAAAATTCAATGATTTGCAAGCGTTGCTCGTTAGTAAGTCTATTCATGATGAAATTTCAAAGCATACTGAGCATCTTTCTCTTTGACACCATGTCTGAAATCCCACGTGATCTGTCAAATACTAATGCATGAAAATCCTAACCTCAAAAAAATCACCCGTTAGTAGCACAATGCCACTAAGTGCATTTTAAAATTTTCAGGCACCAGCCTCATGTTGAAATAAAAGTGAAAACTAAAAATTTTGCCAGAACCACCCCCCACTGAGAAATCGGCTGTCAGTATTTCAGACTTAAGACGACTACTGCTACGGTGCAATATAAGTTCTAAAAAATTTGGAAAAGGTGCAAACTACCGACTCTTGGATATGATATATGTAGCTTTACTTTGATTTTTGATTTCGACCACCTGTAATTTTACTTGCGCATACACATTTAACACTATTAAATTTCATTCGTACTCGAAAATTCGTTTAGCGATAATTAGGTAATATACCTTTTAGCATATATGTAATACTTCTATATTGGCAGTAAGCTAACTTCTCAATGTGTAAGCATTCCGAAATCAAAGCGAGACAGTCTAGTACCATTTTTGCCAATGTATTGTGTACTTGAGTGCCGTTTTTGTATATGTGTTGTGTACATGTTTATTTATAAACGTATGTGTTCCTTTTCTTTCGTACGTGTTTATTGATATATCTGTACTGTAGTGTTTTGGGACGGTACTAGCTCTTACTGCCAATATAGGAGTATTACATATATGCCTTTTAGTCAACATTTTAATGTGAATGTTGTATTTAATAAGCACACCAACTAAATATGTTTTAAATTTGTAGCTTAAAATATGCAAACCGATTCTGAGCTCGCCTTCTATTGAAACTGAATGGGCTACAATTTTTTTTTTTAATTTTATCAATTTTTAATAATTTTCTAGAAAGTTTGAGACTTCAACTCACATGTCTTTTGTTATAGAACTAACTATATTTTTATAAAAAAATTAAATTAAGTAAGGCAAGAAAAACCAATACATACATATTCATTATTTCACATTCAATACATTTTACTACTATTTTCCTGAGCACAGCTGTACATACATACGTAATACCTTTGATTTGTTTTAACGTAATGAATTTTTGTATTGATAATACTATATGTATTTAAAAGTCTATTAGTTATTTGTTGTTAAGTTAATGTGCTATTATTTGGTTGTTATATTGTTAATAATAAAAAAATACGCTTAAAAATGAGCTGATTTTTATGACTTTGTACTAATTTTTGATCCCAACTGTACTGATTATGTCACTATAATATCTGGCCACCCTACTCTCTTAAGTGCTAATCACTAGGCACCTAATGCAATTTTTTAACTAAAGTCTCGGTAAAATGATTTTATATGCCTCAATTACTTTTTTGTCAATCCAAGCTATTGCTAACTTTTAAAGATATGTAAGTACAATATTTTTTTCGAAACAATACAAAATTTCACCACTTGTACCAGGTTTCCGTTCACAACGCTCAAAAAATTAAAGAAAATTATAAATTATAGATTAGGGAAAAGGAACCGCACACACATGAACATGTGTATAGTTTTTTGTATCCATATAATCGAATGAACATATACATACATACATACTAAATATATTTGTATCCCAATACCGAATATTGCACAAAAAGATATGAGAAACGAAGCCGGCCCAATGACAAAAAGGAAAAGAGGATAGAGAAAACGCACTGGGGACGGCAATCCTTTAGTAATTTCGGCAATAAAGGTGTGCAATGCTGGTGCTCATTTGCTTTGATCTAAAGTGAAGCATTTAAGGAGTCGTCAACATGCTTTTGTGTATAACATCGATGTACCTGCCCAATTACTAAATTGGATAGACACATATGTATGTATGCACGAATGTATAATAGCTTGAATTGATAGTGTTGCTCAGCTTCTTCTTCTACAGTGGCTCATTTCCTTTCCGTTTAGGTAACCTTTTGTTTCCGTTTGGAAGACATTAAGGGAATCAATTAAATTTCCTAAGCTGAATCAATACCCGTGGGCTTTGATAACTCCTTGATAAATAATCCACAGACATATCCATGCACAACTAGCGGCGGAAATGGCATTTAACATGATTAAGGGCAATTTTCACCAACTCTGGTTAACACTAATCGCCAGTTAAACAGCGTTACCGACGGTACTGACTCAATTCATTTAGCATTGGGTCGATAACGTCGGTAACAATGTTTAACTGGGGATAAGTGTTAACCAGAGTTGGTGAAAACGGCCCTAAATCCATTACAAATTGGCTTAAATTACTACTTAAATGCCAACCGGAGGAAAGATGAAAAATCTTACTGAACAACCTGAAAAGGAATGTGAATTGTAAATCCCCGACTGGCGATTGCAGCTGAGAGATTTTCTAAGATCAATTTTGATGCTGAAAGAGCATGAAGTGGTAAATCCGTTTGCTTACACAATTTTTCAGTGTAAATAATTTTCCTATAGCAGCAGTATTTTATGAAAGCTTATCTCATTTAACAGAATTTCACATTTTACACCAAGCACCCTCCGGAAATTTTCCTTTTATGCGTTCGCACATTTGCTAGTGAACGTAAATATCTATATAGCTATGTATGTATGTACAAGTATACTATATGTACATACCAGCGTTGTTGCGAATATTCGCATCCGCATTCGCAAACGCGGAGCTTCCGCATTAATTTTAACATTCGCATTCGCAATAATCAATGCGGAGCTTTTGCGAATGCGAATGTTGTGCAAGTGCACCGATAAAACGCATATATGGCAAACAAAATGAAAAATTGTAGCCAATATTTTTGCCTGTGGTCGTGGGAGTATTTGTGTAACAAAACTGGTCAAATGTCACATTTATCAACTTTTATAAAAATGTCTTTAATCATATTATTTCTTAAGCTATCTAACCGAGCTATCAATGGGCAGTCATACAAGCTCCAACTTCTACTTGACCTTTGACGTACGTCAAAGAGAACAGAGTCTTTTTAACAATATATCTTTTTCTGTGCTTTCTTTCTTTATTATGATTTTTTAAAAATTTCTAGACACAAAAGAAGAAAGTGTACACCAAATTTTCGTGATTTGCTTTTGATGTTACATATATTCGTTTCAATAATTTCAAATGGGGCTCTTTGGGGAGTTTATTTGTAGCAAACATTTTAGAAACAGTAATTTTGTAATATTGCCCGACAAAAATTTTTTTCATAGAGATATACATTGGATCCTTGGCTAAACACTTCTGTGGTAAAACTGTCCCTTCTTTGCTATTTAAAGAATTTTGCTCAAAATTTTAATTCCTGGAAAATAATAATTTATTTTCCAGATCCACCTATTTAGCTCGTTATAAGCACAAATTTTTCAAACCAGTCGCAGAAGAAAGTATTAAAAATGAATTACAAATACTAAAATCGAAAAACGCTTATGAAGTTACAGATTCCCCAAATTCTGAAATAGCCAAAGGAATGAGAATGAAGAATTATTTTTAAAAAGCTTTAGAAAAACCTGACATATCTGCTTTCGCTTGTAAGCGCTGTATAAACAACGATCTCTCCATTATGCTAGATTCTAATTGTTTCTTAAAAATACTTAACATCCGCATTCGCATCCGCGGGTGTCTAAAATTCCACATTCGCAACATCCCTAGTACATACATATTGAGAACATATTGACAAATTTTACAGGAAACTAAAAACCTTCGCATGGCCATTTTCTTCAATTATTTTGCAAAACTTTGAAAACAACATTTTGCATTATTCTATACGGAGCATGCACATTCGATTTAAATGAAAGATTTCGTAACACTTAGACCTTTCCGAATTTTCTTTGCCTCTTTTAGACCCAGCAAATTTGCTTTTTATTGCACTTAACCGCAAAGTAATAAAACGGGATTCTTAATCCGTTTGGAAACGACGATTTTTTTCTCTGCTTCCTATGAGTTAAACCACTTGACTGAAAACTGATGACATTTGTAAAAATGTGTAGCCAATGACAACAAAAAAAAAACACTTCAACGTTTTCACATGGTTTATAAGATATTCAGTATTTAGAATATTCGCAACATTCTAAAGATTATTCTCTAAAGAAAATTAAGTTGGAAGGTAAAAATTATAATATTTTGATAAGTTCATACATTTGATTGCTTAATATTCATAAACTTATTATAAATTCTGACAAAAAATGCGGTTTTTACAGATATACGTACTAGGCTGGGTCGATTTTTTATGGGGGAAAATAAAAGGCAGTTTACCGTATTGTAATAGTAATATTATGATGTCTTAGGTCTAAGCCAATTGTTATTGGTGTTCTGCCGCTTTTTTTTATCATTTGTTTGCTAAACATTAAACTGACTTATTTGCATAACCTCGTGCCTCCTTGCAATAATTGAATGACATTTTTTTTGAGAGTTGTAAAATTTATTATCTTTACAATAAATATATTTGCAAAAAAATTTGCAAATTTACTGCAATTTTAATAATATTGCAAAAAACCATTTTATTTATTTAAATGTTCTAGGCCTGCGATTCCTGTCAAATTTTCCCTCAATATGCTCTATACTCTTGACTTCATATTCCAGAAAGAAAAAAATGGTCTTTTTAACTGTAGAGTAAGTATCGATTTTTTTTCATAGAATGTTGCTTTAAGTTATCTTCATATGCAAGTTGAAAACAAAGCTTTTACATACAGTCCTGTCAATTTAGACAGTCGAGGTTACAAAAATTCTCACCTAGCTGAAAATTAGTAGGATTGTTCAAAACACCATCATAAATGAAATCTAAAATGTCCTCATCGATCCGATACCTGGAAAAAAGTTACTCGAGGTCAAAGGTCACAAAAACGGGCTTTTCGCGATTTTCAGCAAAACGGTAAGTTTATCATAAAATTAGTTGAGACAAAAATTGTAGACCAGATAATTATCTATAAAAAATTTCTAAATACTTTTTTCCTAAGAGCCACCGTTTCCGAGATATAACGATTCAAAAGGTTGGAGGAGTTGTAATCGGTATAATATGTATGTATAAGTACAACAAAGGTGGCGTGGAAATGTGTGCATATTATGGCGATTACAACTCTTCCAACTTTTTGAATCGTTATATCTCGGAAACGGTGGCTCTTAGGAAAAACAGTATTTAGACATTTTTTATAGATAATTATCTGATCTACAATTTTTGTCTAAACTAATTTTAGGCTGAAAATCGCGAAAGCCCCGTTTTTGTGACCTTTGACCCCGAGTAACTTCTTTCCAGGTATCGGATCTTTGAAGCCTTTCTAGATTTCATTTATAATGGTATTTTGAACAATCTTCCTAATTTTCAGCTGGGCGGGAATTTTTCTAACTTCACTATTTTTGGTCTAATTTGACCGGACTAATATACACATTACTCGGATGGAGCAGCTGCCCAATATAAAAAAGTTTAACGCAATTTATTTGCACATGAGATAGATTATAAAACTAAAGCCGAATGAAATTTGTTTGCTATTTCGCATGGAAAAGGGGCGTGCGATGGCATCGGCGGAACTAAAGAAGGCATGCTTACCGCACGAGTCTGCAACGCTTTGATGGAAATCACATATGTAAATAGACATCGAAAATTTTACGAATGGTCAAAAGAATTTTTTCAGAACATCGATTTTGCTCCCAAGATGAACACGATCAGCACGACAAAAAATGGAAAAACGTTTTGAAAACGTTGTCGTTGTCCCACTACGCGCCGATATCATCAATTTTAAGTTTTTGATGCAAAAACCCTTAAATGTGTTTTTTTGCTGGAGATATGTCTTCGAATGTCTCACGTCATTACATAAAGGTTAGAATTGGGATGTTGATACAATTTGATTTTGAAAATGTGGAAGTGTATGTATGTATGTATGTTTATGAGTGTCAATTAAAAATATTTACTATGCTCTATTATTAGAATTGCAGTAAACTTGCAACTTTTATTTTGCAAATATATTCATTGCAAAAAGACTAAATTTTACAACTCTAAAAGTAAAATTCCACTCAATTATTGCAAAGGAGACACGAGTTATGATCTTTTCTTTAGAATGTTGCAAATATTCTAAATACTGGATAACTTTTAAACTATGCGAAATTTTAAAAAACCGTTGAAAGTGTTTTTTCGTGTTGTCATTGGCTAAACATTTTTACATATGTTATCAGTTTCCAGAAAATTTATGAAAAGTCATTAACACAGTTGAGGTGGTTCAACTCTATTATCAAACTATGAGTTTTCACCAAAAGTCGACTTAATAACTTTTCACTCTAAGCTGTCGAATTACTGTTTACAATAAAAAATATGTGCGTAAGTACATATCTCCTCAATTCCTTCTAGCAATTCTCTCAATTCATTGATAAATTCCCAATGCACAAGCATAATGGCAAAATAATGTTTCCACATATTGTGATCCTTGCAAATGTTATCCTTATCAGAAGAAATCGATTACAGAGTGCACGCCGTAAGTCTGTGTGTGGTGAAGCTTGTGGAGATGTCTGGCATATTATATTAGAAGCATATATGTATGTAAATATGTACATATGAATACACAGGCCCGATGAGAAGGGGTGTGGTCCAAGAGTTTTCAAAGGTAACCGGATATTACCGAAAATTAAGTTGGACGGTAAAAATTATAATATTTTGCTAAATTCATAAATTTTATTGCTTAATTCATAAACTTAAACTTATTATAAATTCTGACAAAAAATGCGGTTTCTACAGATAAATATACTAGGCTGGGTCCATTTTTTATGGGGGGAAATAAAAGGCATTTTACCGTATTGTAATAGTAATATTATGATGTCTTAGGTCTAAGCCGATTGTTATGTTCTGCCCTTTTTTATCATTTGTTTGCTAAACAAAAAACTGACTTATTTGCATAACCTCAAAAATTTTATAAATTTATGTAAGCTTTTACAATTTTGTTAACTTTCGGCAAACGAAATGGAAAAGGAAATGGATAAATTAAGATGTAATAATTTGATTTTATTTTACTTAAACCACCGTTTTTAGCCGTTTTCAAGAAAAACGGGTTTTGTTGGACTATCACATTATTTACAAAAGGCGAGTTGTTTGAAGTTTGGCAGATTGGATGTTCGAAAAAAAACCTTTTTTTCGGTTGTCAAACATGTTGACAAAAAAAAAATGGTGCTGCTGATATTTGCGAAAGTTCCATGAAACTCTTAGAAGAAAGAACGCATCTTTTTTGCAATTATATAGCAAAGAAAGACGAAAATTATGGAAAGCAATTTGGAAAGGATGCTAAAATATTTAGATCTGTAAACATAGCGTTTCTTGCTGATGAAGTTCTTTTCGAAATCAAGAAGCCAACTTTGTCGACCAGCAGTCGGATTCTAACTTTCACTATCGCTAAAGTGCTGAACTACGAAAGCTAAAATTTTTGCGAATTTTCAGCTATCTCCAAAAATTCCGGTTCTGTCCTCTCTTTCGCTTAAAATAGTCAATTTTAATGGTGCTAAATAGTGAAAATGGAAGTATTTGATGGCAAAAAAAATAGCAGCCTCAATTTGGATTACATTTCATCTCCTGTAGCATAGCCATGGCTATGTTACAAAGGCACTTGCGCGAATTCGCAAAGACCATTGATGAGCAGCCTTCGCAAAAAGGCAATTCCTAGAGAGAATTTACGGATTCCAATTTTGAAATTTTTTACTCAAAGTGAATAGAGCTTTCAAAAACATGCGTATTCTTTTCAGGAAATTACCAGCGATTTTTGGTAAATGTGTCACAAAGCAGCATTTGCATTCTGAATATAAATAATATCGGAGGAGAATTTGGGAATACTGAAACTTCAAGTGAAAATGAAGTGGTTTATGACGAGTAACGTTAGAAATCTCTCCTCAGGGCATATCTGCGAGAAATGTAGTAAATAATTTTATTTTTTAAATTTAGGAAAATCGGTAACCTTCCTCCTGTTTGTGAAATCGGTTAAAAAGTTAAAATAAAATAAAATATTCTGCGATATATCGAATTAAGGGTTATTAAATTTAGTACCTCGCGTACATCTATCATTTTTCAATAAGTCTACAAGTTTTAAAGATATTAAGATAAAACTAACAAAAAGTGAAAAATGTAAAAAAGTGAGGTGAGATTTATTTCAAACATTTTAATATTTTTGGATGTTTATATAATATTAAAAGGGCCATGGACTTGGTCACGCCGATTTGGTCAGTTTTCAAGATCGTGGTGAATGAAGACAAACATGTATTGCCAAAGATGAGGAATCGTTTGATAAGTTGATAGTAGTTTCAAGCATATAAGTATTTACATATATTAACATAATACAATTAGGGTGAGAAACGCTCATTTTAATTCCATTCATGCAGTGTTGAAAATTGGTGTGGAATGGTTTCATTAGTCACCGAAGAAGCACATTTTTCGTGGTTTCTAAATTTACCATTATGTGAAAGTAGGGTACATGCGATAAGTGTTTAGATATACATAAATATTGTAAATAATTCCATTATGTGAAAAAGTGAGTGTAGGTAAATGCAATAGTCTTTAACATATCCTGGGAAATCCTTTTGAGGACTCTCCAATTGGACGATATTGCTTTGCATTCAGCTTGAACGAAAAAAGTCACTCCCTGGCACACTTTTCTGTAATCCGGTTGTTTCATTTAAATTATTTATACAATTGAAGAGAAATTTTTTAGAAAAAACTGGAGATCCAATTAATTTTTTCGATATAACTTTGGTAAATATTAATCGATCGGTACGTAATAATTACCAAATTGAAGGCAAGACTTACGGTTACTGATTTATGATAATAATATGATGAAAATCGTTATGATTATAAACAAATTATTTTAAAATTAAATAAAAATGTTGAACAAAAGTGTTTGTCATTTTCCTGTATTTGCAATTTTTATATTGTATGCATAAACATAAGTAAACTTATTAGTGCTTCTAGAAGTTGTGCCTGTTCAGTGTTTCCATACTCATTTGCATAAACAAATTTTTTCCGCGATGATGGAAAATAACTGCTTTTCTATTAGAGCTACCGAAATTTTTCCTAAATTTGCAAAAAATCGCAAATTATAGCTAATATTAAAAAAAGTTTAGAATATTTGGAACCAGCGACCTAAATGCACGCCAGGCAATATTAATGCTGTTCTTTACATCTTTTGACTATAGGCCAGTGCAATTATCAAGAGAGCAATTAAAATTTTATTGAAAACACATAACTTTGAGTTTAACGATAAGCTAAAGGGCTGCGAGAAATGACTTTATCTTTTCCGTTAATGGATTCATTATCTAATAATATGCACCAAACCTTTTTGCTGAACCCGGAATTTTTAACAAAAATTGGTTTTATACGACTAGTGTGCTGTGACTCACTTGGCGGTCGATGCGCGGGCTCTTACAATTAAAATAAAAAACGAATATTTTGCAGGCTTGTTGTTGACTTCATGATACAATATATTTTCACTATTACCAAGGGATTTTGAGAAAAATTAGGTTTTCGACCCGCCCTAATACATACGTATCAAATAAAACGCCTCTTTGAGGTAATATTTTCGAGTGACGAAAGCTGAACTAGAAACACAAAATTTATGATATCAATTTCGTTACGAAAATTATACGCGCTTTCTTAACTGCCTTGAAAACTCAAGGGAGATATTTTTATTCATTCTAATCGTTGCTAAATTTCTGTTTCATTTGTGTTTCTAAAAGTAGACGGAACATTGCATATCAGTTATTTTGGGATACCAAATTTAAAATCAACGAAATCTAAACAATAATGCAAATGT
>NW_023458559.1:20134461-20154272 GCF_013731165.1 Rhagoletis pomonella | reverse complement strand
CAGTTGAGTGTGAGCTAGAAAAAAGGCTATTATGCATTGTAAATTAGTTTTTATTCTATGTTTAATATATATTATATTTTAATTCTCTATATTTTGATGTATCAACTATTGCAAAAAGTTAAGTAATAACGAAGATATTGGTCAAGATAAAAAGCTCACGCTCACGCTCGCATTGAACTGTATAGCAGGCTTAAAGTTTAAAGCACAAACAGACGGCAGCGTTGATCCGGATCAACTCCAACGCTGCAGTTGATCCAGATTAAGTCCGAGCTAATTCGGATCAACGCTGCAGTCTGTTTAAGCTTTTAGATAAACTGACAATTGTCTCTCTCGCACCTCTCCCTGGGCAGTGGCACCGCTTTGCTTCTTTGCAAATTTACTTGGTAAAGTGTAGCTTTTTTGTGAAATATAAGTATACATTTTTGTGCAATTTGTTTATTTGTATATAATACTGATATTTGTATAAAATACATTTAACTGATGAAAACATAAATTGCGTTTAAATTCGATGTTCGCATACAACTCATAGTAGTAGTACTGACTTTTTTTTACTATACATGCCTATTATTATGCTTCAGCCATGACTTCAGCATCCTCTTTGAAAAGCAACCCATTAGAGGAATAGGAAAATATGCACACTACATATCCGCAGCTAAGTAAGGTTGTTCTTACACGATATGTATGTGCATGTGTACATGCCCCTTTTTACATATGGAAAATCCATCATATCGTGAAAAGGCAAATTAGATTTGTTTCTGTACAAAGCAGATAAACGTACATATGAAATAGAAATGTTTCTATTTTCATCTGACACACAGATAAAATCATCTGAGTTTAGTTCATTTCGTTTACAAAGAACGTATTTTTAAATAGTTAAATAAGGACTACGAAATTGGCAGACAGACGCAATTACATTGTTATGGTATGCATACATTAGGAGCAGTAGTAGTGGGGTGCACTGTGGCTAGTCATGTCGTCTGGGCTGGGTTCTTGCATGCACTCCTGTTCCCTGCGCCATACCAGAGAAACGTCATGCCTTGTCAAACGTCGTTAACGGACGGACGCGCAACAAAATATTCAAAAATTAAAAAAAAAAATCCGTTAACACCAAAAAAAGCTGGAAAAAGAAAACGTTAAATTTAAATATTCAAAATAAACTGAAAAGCAAAAGAACCCTAAAAAAATCCAAACTAAAACTCTGAAAAAAAGAAAATGAACAGAAACCTAAGGCCGAATATAAGGGCGACAGCGGTGGTGATGTGACGCCCGGTCCTAGCCCACCCTCGCCATGGCTGATGGCGCACCCTAATATCAGCAGCCCCATTTCAAGGTCCCTACATGCCTTCCTAAATAATGAGTCGAATCAGCATTCCTATTTTATATACTAATTTATTCACACTTCATTTCTTACATCTAATTCTTAAAACTGCTCATCCTAACACTAGAATAAAGTATGTATTCTTAAATAACTAGGTAGGTGGAATATGTATAGTAAGACTATAGCAAACGTAAGTAATTCTAGTTAAAAGTGTCTTTGTAAGGTAAGTGACTAAGGTTAAGATCAAAGGTAGATAAGTAGGACTAAGGTAAGTAAAGCTAAGCTGTAATTTATTACTATCCTATCTTAATAGAATTAGTGGTTTTTATTTCGTTTTAAATATTGGTTTAATCACGGTTTTAGGGTTTTAATTATTTCCTCTTAATCTTCTATTTCCCTTTTTTTTCTTTTTA
The DNA here is from genome assembly GCF_013731165.1 of Rhagoletis pomonella. Classification (NCBI taxonomy): domain Eukaryota; kingdom Metazoa; phylum Arthropoda; class Insecta; order Diptera; family Tephritidae; genus Rhagoletis; species Rhagoletis pomonella. Next base: position 20,152,541 of record NW_023458559.1, on the reverse strand, counting down.
GGTTTATTGTTATTATTAGTATTATTATTATTTATTTAATTGTCTATAAGTTTATTATGTTAATTTACTATATTATGTTGGGGCCATTCTTTTTTTAATTATTAATTAATTTAATTTTTTATGTTTATTCATTTCAACTCATTTTTGTTGAATTTTTATTAAACGTTTATATTATGTTAATTCAAATTAGGTTATTCTATTTATATATATTCCGTGTATTTATTGATTTATTACGAATGACATTATTTATTTTTTTAGCTAAAATGTCTTGTCATAATTTCTAAATTTAAATTTATTCACTTCCACTCCTTTGGTTTAAATTTTATTCATAGTTGCCAACTTAGTGCTTTAAGCACTAGATTTAGTGCTTTTTGAAAACTAAAACGCCAAAAAAATGATTTGGTGCCTAGTGCCCTTTTTAGTGCTTTTTTCTGAACTAAAATTTCTGAATTTACAAGAATCTACAAATTTAAATGCACTAAAATGCACACCATGATTGATAAAAAGATGAAGTTGCAAACCCACGTTCTTGCGTTCTTGTTAAATTGTATTCGCGTTAAAAATGCTAGCACGCAGATAAGTTAAGTATTTATTTTTTTATTTTCTTGATTTTGGATTGATTACACAGTTCGAAAAATATTATCTTGTTTTGCCACCTGATTGCATCGGTTTTTGTAGATTTTTCGGTGCTGAATTCAAATCTGGCTGCAGAATTTCTCTACCACGTCAGAATTTTTAGATATCCTAACCTCTAAGTGTAAAAACACGGTTTTTCGCAATATTTGAGGTTATATTATAAACAGTGTTGCCGTTTGTTTACTTTTAACCAATTTTGGTTATTTTTTTCTTGCATGTGAAGTTGTAAAGATCTTTCTCGTTTTGGTTATTTTTTAATATTTACATTAACAAAAACCAACAACCACATGATCCAGTGTAATTCGTAGCGGAATAACTGCGCTTGATTGTGTTGGCTTAGCAAATGAAAAAGTGGGAAAAAGCAACGATAATTTACAAAGCTAACTTAGCACAGTGCGTGGGTTCGTCGGCTCGAATCCTACTGAAAGAAGTCTGATGAGGAAATGTGGTGATTTCCGAAATAGCTATCACTTCTACCATTTTTTCAAATTATTGTTGCTTTTCCACAATAAGTTTTTCATTAAAAACGGCCTCGAGCTCAATAAAAATTGTTGAATATAATTGTTATAAAGCCATAAAATAACAAAAACAAATTTTAATATTTACTGTAGTTTTTAATTGCCATCGGCCAGCTACACCTCCCGAGGTGAGGCAGCCCCAGCAGTGAAACCAAGTAAAAATTTTTGGAATGAATGTATTAATATTACTTACATATGTATGTATTTGTTTTATAATATTCAGAATACATAATATACATGGTCGGCTACCTCAAATGGAAATGACGGGTTGCTTTCCATTACATCGGCTTTTGGGTGTTTCCACCAAAAATATCATGAATTTCGTCATGCAACTTGGCGGGGAGGTAAAGAATCTTATATATTTACATTATTTATCTTTTTTTCACTTTATTAGTAATAGCGCTGTCGGCCGCTTTGGTGTAGTGGTAAGCAGTGCGCGCTTCCACTCCACAACGCCTGGGTTCAAACCCTGGTCAAAGCAACATCGCAAAAACATAGAAAAAAGGTTTTTTCTTAACAGCGGTCGTCCCTCGACAGGCAATGGCAAACCTACGAGTGTATTTCCGCCATGAAAAACAGCTTCTCATAAAAATACAATCGCCGTTCGTAGTCGGCGTAAAACTGTAGGTCCCTCCGCTTTGTGTAACAACATTAAGGCGCAGGCCACAAATCGGAGGAGAAGCTCGGCCAAACACTAACATATGTGTAAGCGCCATTCTATTATTATTAGTAATAGCGCGATGGTGAATAGAAAGAGAGCTACCAGATGTTAAAAAATTTAAGACTCTAAACTGGGTGGAATTTCAACAATCTAATTTTATTTCCTAATAATCTCGATGACATTAGGGAATAAATGAGTATACTCTGCCTTATCCTGAGTTTCTTCCGAAAAAAAAATTCACCCGCAAATTTTTTTATTCCGCTCATAGTAAATATATGGAAACCAAAATTGAAAAGTGAACCGGTTCGGGGAAAATGAAACTCATGATAAGGCTGAATTTATTTTTAAAATATGTTAAACAAAGAGCTCTGCGTAAAAATATTGCGGAAGGCTTAACCGATGTTGGAGTGATGATGTTTATTTATTTTCTTGAAGAATATTAATATAGAGACAATCAATATACACTTTTCCGATTTTTATGACATTTTTTACTTTCTCGGTTTTTTTTCTCACGTGAAAATTTTTAATAAAATCATTTCCACCACTTACATGTAATCAATGAAACTTGTATGGTGAATTGTGCAATTTTAAAAGTTAATAACTTTTTAAATAAAAAACCTCCGCGCTCTGGGGTCTTTACTTTTAGAATCGGAAAAGCTCCTCTATACGGCCAAATTTTTTATTTTATTTTATTTTTTCCCCAAATTTGGACCGAATATAAAGAAAATTTTCCCGAACAGACTTTGCACTAACCTAGCCTTGGGTACTCTCCTGGACGCTGTTTTCTACTGGTTGATGGCTGCACCGTCGTCTCGCCCAAATCGACCACGTTTGCAGTGGCCAATAAAAGGACGAAGGCACGCTGCTCCTTCCGCTGGATATACGGCGCTTAATTTTTCGTTGGGGCCCGAGTAGGTTGCCCCTTCGTATTACAAATTTTACTCACTTTCCACTTTCACAGGGTATTAGCTACACAATTTAGGTCCACACAGTAGTTATAGTTTAAATTAAGTTTTACCCTTCTTGTTAGTTAATTTTTGTTAGTTAGGTTACTTTATTTATTTATTTTATTTTTTTCTCTCACTAACACCACCTGTTTAGCACCGACACTTGACACCTTCAAAATTTGCGACTATGGTGTTGTCAGCGGGTTTTTATACCTTTGCACTGCGGGAAATTATGGAAAAATAACGGGCTCTGCGGCAATTGGAACAATTCCGTTATTTTTCCATTTGGGATTTGCCGCAGTGCAAAGGGGAATGTCAAAATTAGGAATATTCGCGACTGTCCAGGGTTGCCATGCCCCCAATTATACAGTTCCGAACCGGTTGAAGGCAGCCATTCAACGCTTTGCTTTTTCGCTGGCCGCATGCTCTAGAAAAAAATGAGATGGTGAAATTTCTGACATGCTACCGGGTGCACTAGAGTAATACATATCGTGTAAGAACACTTTAAGCAAGCCCGTGTATTTATACATAACGGTTGTTGTGTCAGTCTTAAATTTTTGTATGAAAAAATATTAAAAGTTGAATAATCTTGTAAAAATGCAATTTTTTGTAAAAAAAAAAATACAATAACTTTGAAAAATATGCCAACTCGTAGTTCTATGTAAAAGTACTCGATACCTTTCCGATACTGAGTAGGTATCGATACCTTGTTTGATACAAGTACAAGTACTGATTTGAGTAATACCTTGATGGTATCGATTTATCCCTAGATATTTCAGTAAATATTGGATCCAAATTGTTGAAAATTAGTATGTGAAGTAGAATTTTTTGTGGAAAATAATATTACTATGAATTTTTGGAAAAGGGGCGTGACCCCGCCCACTTTTGATGAAATACTCTATCTTAGAAGCTTGAACAATCCTTACCAAACTCGGTACGGGCCTTGCTTAGAATCCAGCTAAGAAATTTATTTAAAATCTTTGTAATCGGGCAATAGCCACGCCCTCCTCCCATATAACGGTCATTTACATAAACACGAAAACTGCGATAAATCAGTAACTACTGAAGCTAATCGACTAAAAATCGATTATTGCAATTACCACTGAGCAGATTAGATTATTATAAATTTTTTTATTTTGGGCGGGGCTCCGCCCACTTATGACCAAAAATATGTATCTCGGTAACCGAGTTATCAATTTCTACCAAACCCAGTGCGTCGAATAACCTTAGTACGAAAAATTAATTCGTGGAAAATTATACAAATCGGACTAAAATTGCACCGGCTTCCCGTATAACGGTAATTTTCGGATTTACGAAAGCTCCAATATTTCATTTATTCCAAGTTAATACTTACAACAATCTATCAACAATAAATAACACTGTTATATACTTTTAGGTAGTTTACAGAAATTTGGAACGACGATAGTTGATACCTGCGCCGGGTTTCGCCCGAACTTATACTTCTTCACTTGGCTAAAATATTGTTGTTGTAGCCGGAAGGTGCTTTACGTTTGCTTCACGTGATCTTTAACTTTTGCCTGCAATGCAGCCAACTACATACATACATGCATGTACATATACTTAACACACATCCTCGTAGCATACACTGCAGTCTAGTTGGTAGTGATTTCCAGCAACATGGCCAATATATTTCAGTAATGTCATTCAATTTATCTAAGCTGAGAGTAAAAACTATCTTTGTGCACGAGTATTTCATCTGCCTTGTGTAACTGAATAGAGCAGATAGCTAACAATGACTCGGCTGAAAGGAGCGATATATATGTATGTAGAAAGAGGAGGTGTGCCGGCTATGATGATGAATGGTGTCTGGCGGTGAATTATTACTGCGTTAAAACGCATTTTTTGGCTTTGTGCGCAGTGGGCTTCTACATATCGTCGATGTTTTTTCAAAACCGCCCTTAGAACAATTGCAAAACCACCTAAATCGCCGTTGTGGCAAAAATGAGATTTGGTAACCCTGAACTCCAGGCATCGAGATTTATGCATAAAAATCGTTAAATCGTTATTAAAAAAACAGATTTGTAAAATAATAGCTAGAGAAAATACCGCCTATCAAGGCAATGCCTTCAAAGAATAAAGGCGCTGGCCCAATGCAGGCTTGCTTTGCACGCCTTGCTTACTTTAATTTGCTTTGATTTACTTCAAAAACTCGTTTGGCCAAATGACGGCTTGGAACGCTGTCAAAGCTACCAGCTGTGTAATTAAAAAATTAAGGTCTGTTCCCTTACACTATGAATAATTTTCCCACAAAATTCCAGAAAACTTAAAAAAAATACAAACAATCTTTTCAGATTTATTTTTAAATTGATGCGAATTTGAATGCATTTCAAAGGAATGATAATAATTATACATATATAACTATAGGTACATTTATTAAAAACAAAAAAAAAAATCCAATTCTTCAAGAGACGACTGACCAGTAGTTTGACATCATAAATATCGCTAGCTAGCAAGAGAAATTAAGGATTAATGTACTTGTTTTATTTTTTCTTATTTATATTCAATGAAAGGCAAATTTTCTAAGTCCAGAAGAGGCCCCGAAAATCCGATAAGGCCAAAATAATACGAAATCTTTTAATAAAGATCGAATCCTTTTGATTCGTATGGAGTTTTGCTTTGCTTTAAACACGCAAAATGTTGTATTCAAAGTTCCTGTAAAATTTGTAAAAATGGACTTAGCAACTTTTCAGCCAGCGATATGTTAAATATAAATATGGAAACATATAATCATTTTTATTAAACTTTGAATAACTTATATTATATATATTTTTTTTAATTACGTAAAAAAAATTTTGTACATAAAAGTGTGCAGCAGTTTGTTTGAATTGATTTAGAAAGGGAACATACCTTTTTGTCAAAAGCCTACGAAACGCTTTCAAATAAAACATTTGCCTATTTGAAACTTTGAGGCGCTTAAAGCAAGTGAAGCAAAGCTGCCATTTGGCCAGCCTTCATACATTTTAGTATATTCCAAATAACTTTTGACAGTTCTCAAAGCGAGGCAGGCAAAGCAAGCCTACATTGGGCCAATACCTTAAACCGTTTTTCCGTTCTCCTGTAAAATTTGAGTGCCGTAAGATAGGTGATTTTGCAATTGGGCGATGGACGGTTTTGCAAAAACATCGACGATATATATCTACGCCCAGTGTTGCCGTTGAGAATTTTCAGAAAGTCGCAAAAAATGGGTAATTGACAAAATAAAGGGACATCATATTATATTTGCTTTTCTTTACTAGTAAAAAAAAATCTGAGATCCCAAGTCAAAATCAAATTTACATGTATTATAAAGTCTTTTCGCTGCTAGAACGTTGCGATGTTAAATTTAAGAAGAAAATAGCGGGACAAGCTTTAAACAAAATATAGAAATCGAGTTGCTGAAAGAAGAGTTGGATTTCCTTTAAAAATTTTAAGTGATGCATTTTTTCCTACTTACAGGAGGAAATATTTTTTAATAGCATGGTTCTAAAACAAAATCTCTGAAAAGGGGCAAAAGCCGCACATAATTTTGGAAAAGGGTCAAAAAATCCAAATTTTCAAAAGGTCGGGTCAAAGGGTATTGTCGCCTAAAAAGGGTCATATTGCCCCTTTAGTCGCACAACAGCAACACTGTCTACGCCTTTATGGGTATGTATGAAGAATGATAGAATACAAGATTGCGCCAATGAGAGAGGATTTTTGAGCGTAATTTTTGCGTGACGTCATCTTGGTGCAATTATGAGAGAGATGTGCTAAAACGCATATAAAATTATGTAAACAATTGCAGAAAAATGTGTTAATTTTAATATTACATGGCCCAATTTTGCAAGAATCAATAAATATACAAAGATTGATTAATTAGGAACAGGTAGCAATAATTTTGGACATATACCCCTTTAGATAAGTACGATTTTTAGCACATGAAAAAGCTGATGTATTAACAGTGTTTGCAATGTCATGTAGACCAAAAGGAAGGTGTGCAGCAAAGTGAATTTTTGGACTTGCCATTTTAAAAAGCCATGCAGAGTGCATTTTTATATTTGTGGACGGTAGCCAACCACTATAAACTCGACAGCTGTTGACTCCACAGCTTTTATTTGATGACTTTTGGACCATTTCTGAGAGGATGCATGAGTGTGGCTTCTTTGGAAACAAATATTCTATGTAAGTAAAACACAATTTAAGCTGTACTTTTAAATGTATAATAATTTGGGCACTGTTTTGTATTAGGTACATAACAGCGCGGTAAGATGCCGCTTGAATTAGCGCCTGACGACCTTATCCACTGGTGCATTACCTCATACCAGCACTAAAAGAATCAGATACTAACAAAAATAAGTAGGTAGTGAAGTTCATGTATCTATTTACTGTATAAACTGCTTTTGTATGTGTGCCATTGTATGTGTACCAGCAACTGTCTACATTCACCGTTGAAATATACCTACTACAATTCACCAAGGAAAGGCCAACATAGTTCCATGTAGAAGCTCATAGGTCACACACATAGCACAAAGCTCGATTTGGTGTTTAATGCATGTCCTCGCCGGCAGAACTGCTTCCACTTTTTCGCCAGGTTTGTGTCCGTAGGAAACGAAAAAAACTTATATAGCATGCTTAACTTTTGTTTTAACTATTACACTTTGCCACTGCACACTTCATTTTGCTTTGTAATGTCTCAATAATTTTTTAAAACCACGCAGAAATATTAACGCACAAATATTAGAATTGTTATTTGTTTTTTTTCGTATGCTCACAATCAACAATTGCACCAAGATGACGTCACGCACACAGCTCATTCTGTCAAAATCACAAAGAGCGGATTAGCGGTACCGCGATTGGCGCAATCTCTATTTCGCATTAACTTGCAACACACATTTAACAGAATTTTTAAGAGAGAGCCGTAAGTTACGTTAAGTTGCCATAATCAGACCATAAGTCTCTGCCCATGCCTGGTATGGATAATAGTAACAGTTTGAAAGGGCCAACAATATCAAATAAAATGAGTATAAACTATATTTCTATATCGTCACTAGACACGAAGGCGCGGGCATAAAAAAACTTTAGCGTCAAAAACTCTTAACATACTTCGCCGAAGTTTTTCATAAGCATCTTTTTCGCAAAATTTTTTTACGCGCCTTTCTTCGCCGTCAAAAAACTATCGCGCCTTTATTCGTGTGTAGTGACGATATACACTTGTGGTCAGCTGATTAAGTCAAGTGACATTTTGACTAGTTTTGGCTATTTTTCTTTTGTTTATTTAACGTTTATATTTTTTTTATAAAAATTTAGCACTTTGCCTATCAGCGCCACATAAATCCACATTTCAAACTTCGTACAAAACTTATGAAAATTCAACAAACTTTAGCATTTGCACCCGAATGAAGGAAAATACACAACACTGTCAGCCAAAAAAAAAATTATTAAAAATTAACGCGATTTTCCAGAGTCTTAAAATTTAATGAGCTACAAAACTGCTTACCGAAAATTTTTATAAAAATTCTGAATAAAGGTTTAAATTTTTCGGGTGCAAATGTTAAAGTTTGTTGAATTTTCATAAGTTTTGTACAAAGTTTGAAATGTGGAGCTGGTTAGGTAAAGTGCTAGACTTTTATAAAAAAAACTATAAACTGCCAATAAGCCTGCACAACTTCTAGAAACACTTAGTATGCATACAAGATAAAAATTGCATATATAAGAAAATTACAAAAAATTTTGTTCCACGTTTTTTTATTTTAATTTTCTTTAGTCGATAATTGGAATATAAAGATAAATCTGCTAGGTCTAAACGTAGTGAAGCATTAGAAGCAAGTATAAAAAATAATCATGATCGATTTTGAACATTCGTCTACAACAGTGATTCCCAAAGTGGTCCAGGTGGACCCCCAGCGGTCCACGGAAGACTCGACGGGTGTCCACGGTGATGTGAAAAAAATATGGGGGTCCATAAGTTGTAAATAGGGGTCCACGAAGTTTTATCTGGTTTCGATGTAAAGAACCAAAATGGTTGCTTGATAGCCCCTTTATTTAACTTAAATTTGCTGGCGACAGAGATTTAAGCACTTGTGTCTTTTCAACGCTACAGGATAGTACGCCACCATTACCTTTATTGAAGAGATTCTATAATGTTGAGTTCCTTGAGATTGAATGCTGCTTTGATTCCATCGCTGAGACCGGACTCGCACATTGTCGATTCTTCACTGATGACTCCAAAACTAATTCTGGGTCATGATCTGGGTTCTTTTTCGAGTTTAATGGAGATAAGCTTCACTTTTCTGTAGGGGAATATGCTTCGGTCTTCCAGATGAGGTAATTGCAATACTCAAAGCCATGGACTAAGGGTGGAACATAGGTGGAGGGGAAGGAGTTTACGTGACTGCAGTGACAACCAAGCTGCACTTAAGGCATTGACCAGCCCTCTATTTAAGTACTTCCGAACTAGTTCGGCAATGCAAGTCTCGACTAAAATATGATGGTGAAAATAACGAGGTTCTTTTACTCTGGATGCCAGGTCGCTCTGGACATCTGAGCATTTGGTCAGAGTTGGCTCAGACCAGGCATTCCTCGGTCCGCAACCAGTGTTAGCACTCCCACCTTCGGCAACTGAAGCCACCATCAGAAACTGGGTGAATACTTCGGTCGGAAATGACTGAGAGGCATCGAGGGGATGCAGGTGGGCAAAACTCATGTTGCCTTCAATCTCACAAGGTTTATCTAATTTTTTGGTCTCACTGAGCAGACGATACTGCAGACAACTTGCTGGATTGCTGACTGGTCACTTCACGTGGCACAAACACCTGACTGTGGTAGGCGCAAATGACAAGTCCATTTGCCCATCTTGCCTTGAAGAAGATGAGACGGTGGAACACTTTTTGTGCTTTTTGCTTGCTTGTTTATTTGCCATTGACTTTTTTAAACTCGTTATTACCTCCATTGTCAGTTTCTGAATTAAAAGTTTGGCGTAAAAAGCTTAGCCGTTTTGATATTTTAAGTTTTGTGTTTTAAAAATGTGACAAATATTTTTCGCCTCACTTTAAAACTCGGAGCGATAAAAATAAAAATTATGGCATTAACATAAGTAAACTATTTTACATATACTCCACGTGCAAAGTCATGAGAGAGGCGAACATTTGATGAGTTTATGGTGAAGATAATGTAAATCATGATACAAAAAAGAAGGTAGTTCCATTGTCACTTTTTCGTCGCCATATTAACAACCTGACAATTAAGCAGATTGTGGCATTTCGTGCTACCATATCCAATATCTAAAATCCTTTAAATTTTGTTATTCATTTTTTGTTTATTTAAAGCAATTTGTTCTTATTATCGAAATTTGAACAAGCAAATGGTCTTTTGTTGGGTATGGTTCGGTTATTTGTCCAATGATTTTGGGTTATTGTGTCCACACGCATATCCCAAATAAAAAAATGTGAATGGATTAAAGTTTGATTTAAAATAAAGATTTAAAATTTTCGAACACTAAATTGTTAATAAATTCGGTGTGAAATATGCACTTTTTTGTAAAAAATACCGTGTGCCGGAGTTGGGCAGATTAGGGTTATTTTTTCTAAGCGCGGCCGAAGGCCTCCAACGCGGAGAGGTATTCTGCGCGTAAGTCCTTTGGTTACCGAAACCCGAGCTTACATTTTCTGGCAAAATGCTAAGTTTACCACATTTTCAAATGGGTGCCGAGCGGTCGGAGAGGTGAAGGGTGACTTGCCTTAAAGTTTGGACCGTTCCCTTTCTAATGGGTGGAGTCATCAATTTTTTTCACACCCGCTCCAATATTGAACAGTAAACTATATTTAAGGGATTCGCAAGCAACCATAAAAGTCGTATTATGAAATTTCACACCGTTAACAAAGTATTTTGTTGTGGTTTCAAGTCCTCTAAACATTTGTTAAGCCGTTCAAAACTTTACGACGCACGACAATAGGACACTTACGACACCTTGTGAACCATCTAAATATGTATTAAATTCACACCGAAATGTATATATCTGAATCAATTATCTTCGGTATAGAAACCCGTAATAGTCCTGGCTAGATACATTGTAAAATAATCAGATGACAAAAAGACACAAAAAAGTTTGAAAACCCCTACATATACATATGTATATGTTCACTAAAATTTAATTAACCTAAATAGGAAGTGGTCATCGTATTTAGTGTAAAATTTAAACATTTACTTTTAACAGTTAATGTTATTAAAACTATTTTATACATAATCCCAAATTTATGATATAAAATCCCCTCTACCAAAAAGCTTAAATTAGGTAACGCCGCTTCGAATTTTTAACAATTGAGCAAAAGTTGTTTATTGAAACTACGTTCTTTTTTGTATCATGATGTAAATAACGCTAGCGATCGCAGTGCTCGTAAAAAATATAACTCTTTCGAGCGAGAGAGTATTTTGACGTATTTACGAGCTCTATTTTTTTAAATCTACAAGTGTTATAAATAGAACACAAGAAAATATTTTACTATTATTTTGGCCACTCTGAGTTTAGTTTTTGAATTCACCCACGATGCAAATTTACATTGTTAGATCTAATTTTCACATTTCATTTTTTTACGGGCTTTGGGAATATTTAGAAATGGATCAGCAGGGGGTCCACCGGGACCAGTCAATTTATGAAAGGGGTCTACGAGAAAAAAAGTTTGGGAACCTCTGGTCTACATAGAGAGCTGCTCGATCACATAAAAAGGTAACATGTCCGACATAGCCTGCAGGTCAAGACGTCGGCGCTGGACTGATCCTTTTTTGTTTGTATTTGAATCAAATGTTTGCTTTATAAAAACTCAACAGGTCAGCACGACCATACTCATCGAGGAGCCATTTTAAACTGTACGTTTTTTTCTATATTCCTTTACGATATTTAATATCCTGTGCATTTTGGTTTTGCCTGGTGTTATAACACAGTTCAACAAAACTTTACCACCTGAGTGAGACACATCGTTTCTTGTATATTTTTTGGTTCTGAATCCAAATCTGGCCACAGAATTGCTCTAGCACGTCAGAGTTTTAGATATCCTAACCTTAAAGTGCCAAAAACACGGTTTTTGGCGATATTTGAGATTATATTATAAAAAAATAAAAGAGTTTTCGGTACTTTAAGGTTAAGATATCTCAAAGTTATAACGTGCTAGAGCAATTCTGGGTCCAGATTTAGATTAAGCACCGAAAAATCTACAAGAAGCGATGTGGTTTCCACAGGTGATAAAAAAGTTAAAATTTGTCGAACTGTGTAATTTAATGGCATCTACATATTAAAAGTGGTTTACTACAAGGACACCACTTTCCGATTTCAAGGTATAACCCAATTTTGTATTGGCACAGGTAAAACCAAAGCAGACTGTGTGCGTCTCCTTGAAAAACACCGCTACAGATACACCAATAAATGCACAATGTGAAGTATCGCGACATGCATTACAAATACCACAGCTCTTGGAGTGAAATACTTTCATCAGCGACTGTAAGTTAAAAGTTGTCTATTTATGAGGTTGAGGTGTGGCTATTTTTCAAAATGCTAAATTTAAACCTAAAAGATAATTTATATATGACCCTTAGCTTAGTACACTCACCGACATAAACGTACTACGAATACTACGTTTAGTCATTGTATCTATAGTCAGTCAAATAATTCCATTCCCATATAAAATTTGCATAAACACCTTTAGGTGTCTGCTTTTAAATTCTTTACATTAAGAATGTACGATAGTTTCCTCTGCGGCATTCTCAGCATTTTCAGAAAGCCACCTCAAAAAGTATACCTAAAGAGTGCATGCATGTACATTGTACAATGTAAATATGTACATATGTACATATGTATGTATTGTCTTTTTTAATGCAACAGTTGCAGCCTCAGCCTTAATATGCATAAAATTACCATGACTCACCGGTCATTTCACAAAGAATTCAAAATTTTGTAGCATCCCTACGATTGACTTTTGAACTTCCCAGCCGGAAACTAGGTTTTTTATATCCTATGCGTATAAAAAGAGAAATAATAAACCGACGACAATGTAATTGTAATGGCGTTAAGTAGCCGTACATAATGGGATCTAAACAGTAGCGTTGTGGCGAACAAAAAACTAAGCGACAATAGTTTTGACAAATACCAATAATAACAGTGAAAAATTTATGGCAAAGGTACAAAAGAGCAACAAATGGTATAGAATAACAAAGAACGTTCGCTAGAATTTTGTGGAGAGTTTATAAAACTCAGATGGAAGCGGCTAAAATGATCGGCGCAACGTTGTCAATAGGTTTGGTCAAATGTATCGATGCCCCGCTTTGGCTCACTAAATATTAGAAATTATGTATCAGCAAAGCTAATGATGCGTCGCGCACTTCCGTTTTGTCCGGACAGCGCAGGGGGAGATCTTCACAACATCCATATATGTACGTATGCACACATAAAGGTATTTATAATTTTTCCCACACGTTTATATAATTGATACGTTTGGACAGTGAGAACATCAGGCAGGCACATACATACATATGTATTTACCTTGCCACCAAAAAATCCTAAAGAGGAAAAAAGTGAATGAAATGCGGATTTTCGTCCGTTTACCGGGTCCATTTTCGGATGCTTTGATGATCCGTTTTTCCACTAAAGTGTGTGGCAGAAATGTGTGTACATAAAAGTACCGAAAATGGTTGTAAAACTGATATGCTTTTTAGCTGATTTTCTGAAATTTGTCTGATTGAATCCTTCATTCAATACGCTTCCTTCTGCACTTCATAGATGATTTTTCATAGTTGGAAAAAAATAAAAATTAATAAAGCGCCTGACGGCGTTCGAATCCGGCACCTTCTGGAAGCTAACAATTAGTAGCACGCTTCTCTGCATGCTCACCCACTGCCTATTGAGTATTAATGCTTCCAAATGTTCAGCTTGAACAAATAAAATAAAATTATTTCATTCAAATAAACTGACTCTTGTCGAATGAAAATTTACGTGTATCTGCTGGCTGGATAATTGCGCACTATCGGCGTTTTGAAGTAAGAAATTAAGATGGTCGTTGAAAATCTTATTAGCAAGATATTGCCATAGCAAGTGCTATAAAAATGGTTAATTATACATATTATCTTGTCGTCTTTAATATTTCTCCAGTAGCTCGTTTCTGTAACAATTCTCTACCATGAATTCGCCGCCTTGTTATCTACTGCTAATGAGTATTAGAGAAGACGTATATTCTCTACCTGTAGAGAAATAATAGATAGTGAAGGGTTAAAGAAATGAGCTACAAATGTACATACATATGCATGTTATCAATAGCACTCCCATTTGCTAGTGATATTGTTTGCCGATAATGTTTATTTATTTATTTTTAGGAGTTTTTAATTAAAATATAGTACATAATCTAACAAACCAAATATGTATGTATAAGCCCAAGTTTAAAACTTTATAGAAAACTACGAAAGAATGCAACAAATTTTCACCCAAATTTCCACGATGTAGGGAGGGATGTATTCTATCATTCTTGCCAAATTTCAAACTTTTCTCTCAGAAGTGTTAGATTTTTTTTGAGTACACAGTTCTAAAGCCCATTCAATTTTAGTCCAATAATATGCAAGTTTCAAATGGCTAAAAATTACCGTTGATTTTTTAGAATTTTTTTCGCAGAAGGTTTTGCGGGTTTCTTCCATATAAAAATAAAAAGTGTTTATGCGATATATGGAAGCAAATGCCATACAAATAATAAAAAAAAATCAACGGTAATTCTTAGCTGTTTGAAACTTGCACATTATCAGACTAAAATTGAATGGGCTATAAAACTGTATACCCAAAAAAAATCTAACACTTCTGAGAAAACAGTTTAAAATTTGGGTGACAGTTTGTTGATTTTTTTGTAGTTTTTTACAAAGTTTTAAGCTTGGGTTTATATGGGTTTTATCAGAGAATAAACTGGGTTTTAATTGAACATTGATAAAAAAAATAATTAAACATAACGTCGTTTAAAGTACAAAAACGCGTATCGTGCAAAACCGCGTAACTGACATTTGCTGCCAAAAATTGGATTTGCTCACACAAGCTCTTGGCTCAATCCTTATTCATTCGTCCTGAAATATTCTAGCCAGAAATGCGATTGCTTTATAAAAAAAGATAACCATTTTGAAATATGAGTGTTTTTACTCTGTAGAAAATAATTAATGCAACCTCACATACGCGGTTTTGCATTATCGTGATATGCGGTTTTGTACTTTAAACGACGATAAGTTGCAAACAATATCAATTTGAAATAGGGGTGATATGAGCGATACCGTATGTGTATGTATTAGATCACGTCAACAAAAAAATAAAAAATCCTGCAATGCCGCCGGAACCCGATTCGAATTTTAGTATTTGCCATAGTATTGAGCCTCCATGAATATCCTCTATCTACGATAATTTTAAGAAGTCGCGCATCGATCGAACATTTGTTCTCTTCTTTGGAGGTCAATATAATTTTCTAAAATCAGTCAAAAGGCTCGTATTGTTGTATGTCGTAAACTTTAAACGCCTAAAAAATATATCAAGGGGGTTCGCAAAGTACCATCACAGTCATATTATGAATTTTTTCATAAACATTTATTTAAGCTTTTAAGGTTTACGACATACAACAAAAGGACACTTACGACACCGTTGTGAATCCCTCATATAAGAGTCCAACTCCACAACAAGCTTTTCAGGCTTTCAGCAATAGTTGAATTGTAACGGGTGATTTTTTAAGAGCTTGATAACTTTTTTTTAAAAAAAAACGCATAAAATTTGCAAAATCTCATCGGTTCTTTATTTGAAACGTTAGATTGGTCCATGACATTTACTTTTTGAAGATAATTTCATTTAAATGTTGACCGCGGCTGCGTCTTAGGTGGTCCATTCGGAAAGTCCAATTTTGGGCAACTTTTTCGAGCATTTCGGCCGGAATAGCCCGAATTTCTTCGGAAATGTTGTCTTCCAAAGCTGGAATAGTTGCTGGCTTATTTCTGTAGACTTTAGACTTGACGTAGCCCCACAAAAAAATAGTCTAAAGGCGTCAAATCGCATGATCTTGGTGGCCAACTTACCGGTCCATTTCTTGAGATGAATTGTTCTCCGAAGTTTTCCCTCAAAATGGCCATAGAATCGCGAGCTGTGTGGCATGTAGCGCCATCTTGTTGAAACCACATGTCAACCAAGTTCAGTTCTTCCATTTTTGGCAACAAAAAGTTTGTTAGCATCGAACGATAGCGATCGCCATTCACCGTAACGTTGCGTCCAACAGCATCTTTGAAAAAATACGGTCCAATGATTCCACCAGCGTACAAACCACACCAAACAGTGCATTTTTCGGGATGCATGGGCAGTTCTTGAACGGCTTCTGGTTGCTCTTCACTCCAAATGCGGCAATTTTGCTTATTTACGAAGCCATTCAACCAGAAATGAGCCTCATCGCTGAACAAAATTTGTCGATAAAAAAGCGGATTTTCTGCCAACTTTTCTAGGGCCCATTCACTGAAAATTCGACGTTGTGGCAGATCGTTCGGCTTCAGTTCTTGCACGAGCTGTATTTTATACGGTTTTACACCAAGATCTTTGCGTAAAATCTTCCATGTGGTCGAATAACACAAACCCAATTGCTGCGAACGGCGACGAATCGACATTTCACGGTCTTCAGCAACACTCTCAGAAACAGACGCAATATTCTCTTCTGTACGCACTGTACGCATTCGTGTGGTTGGTTTAATGTCCAATAAAGTAAACTGAGTGCGAAACTTGGTCACAATCGCATTAATTGTTTGCTCACTTGGTCGATTATGTAGACCATAAATCGGACGTAAAGCGCGAAACACATTTCGAACCGAACACTGATTTTGGTAATAAAATTCAATGATTTGCAAGCGTTGCTCGTTAGTAAGTCTATTCATGATGAAATTTCAAAGCATACTGAGCATCTTTCTCTTTGACACCATGTCTGAAATCCCACGTGATCTGTCAAATACTAATGCATGAAAATCCTAACCTCAAAAAAATCACCCGTTATATCTTAAAGCCTGAAAAGCCTGTTGTGGAGTTGTACTCTAAGAATATTTTGATTACATGTCATTCAGGCCCGGCCGCAAGGGGGAGGTTTGGGGGTTTAAATCCCCCTGTTTGGGGGAAATATGCATACAAATTTGTTTAATTTAGTTTACGATAATAATGGCAAAAAATATTTTAAAATCTCTGTAAACCTCTTTTATTGAGTTAGCCTAATGGTGACAACATAGTTTTTCCTTGCAATTAGGGGAACGAAGGATATTGTAGGTTCAGCGGCTATTGGAGACGACCTATTAAAAAAAAACGAGAATCATTTAAAATAGCAATTCAAGCAAAAATGAGCTCTGTGATGGGAAACCAATAAATATATAAAAAAAATTGCAGTCATATATTGTGTTTGAAAAAACATTATATGTAGTATTCAATGGATTTTTACCCCTTACGATAAAAGGATTGCGTCCACTTTAGGATTTAAGTTTTTAACTGATATGAAACGTACGTTTTATATCAAGTTCTATATTTGCACTTTAAATGATTTTGTACTAAAAACTTTTTTTTTTTGGGCTTTTAATGCTTATTATTTATGTTTTGAAACGTACAAAATTAAAAAAATAATCTAGCGAATATTGTGGCTTATTTGTATTTTTATTTTTTTATCATTTTCATAAATTTTATGGAATCATGATATGGATTGTCAGATGGCGAAAATTCATACACGAGCCGAATATATTCCGAATTGATTAGTTTTCGGCATGAACGCCTTTTTTAACAAAGGCAATTAGTTTGATAGATTGTAATTCAAATACATAAGTTAGTGCTGTAATACGTATATGTATGATTGCAATAGGAGAACTTTGAATTTAAGATGAAAGATCTATTTTTGTACACTTCATTTTGAAACTTATAATAAACGTTCACAAATTCATCTTTATCTTCATCTTTATCGTTCATCTCAAATTTACTACGCGTAAGGCAAATTCTTCGGAAATGGAATACTCAAGTTTGTCGATTTTAAACCTAATTTCAATGTATTTCACACAGAAAATGAGGATTGTAACGAGCACCCTAGTATAGATTTAAGTTATTAGCGACACCTAGTTGTCATACTTTAACTTTCATAACCAATCATGTAAATGAACTCATTCAATTGCAACTCTGAATTTATCCTTTGTATCAATGTCCATGAACCAAAAATACAAGATCACGTAAGAACGCGACGTTGTATTTGTAACTGGTTTTGAGAAAAAAGTTTGCGAAAGCGGGTTCGTCACATGAACGAAAGACACAAGATCACGTAAGAAGAAGAGAGTGAAAAA
>NW_023458559.1:20128622-20131461 GCF_013731165.1 Rhagoletis pomonella | reverse complement strand
ACAAAATCGATAAATATCGATAACAAAATCCGTGAACGGATGTGACGATTCAAGCCCAGTTCCTTCCATATCAAGATATTTTTCGAACATATTTTGAAAGATTTCTGCAACCCTACGGAGTGCAGCCAGCTTATCACATCACGATGTAGCGAACAAATGTAGCACGTTCCAGAAACCGCTACTTGGACAACGCTTTAGAAACTTTAGATGCACTGAAATTTGCTAATACTTTCACAAAAATCGCTGTTTTTTAACATTTTCCCTATTAATTATTTTTATAAATCATTTATTTTGCAATTTAACACAATAAAACCACGTTTCCTGTCGAAAAATTGAATATTGAGAAAATTTAATATTTTACGGTTTATTTTATTCTCCCATTCTGCCTGTTGTTAGTGTTTAGTGTTGGACAACTTTTGCTCTTAAAATTAAGAAAATTATCTCGGGCAAAAATAAAACGACTCAAAAACACGAATATGTGATTTCAGACCTTGTGTGGTAGATGTGGTAGAAAAAGTGAAAAAAGTGGCAGATCTACCACAATGTGGTAGAAGTCCGATCACTGGTTAGAACACTATCTTAATATATAAAAATTCCGTGTCACTGTGTTCGTTTACGCTAATCTCCGAAATCGCTTAACCGATTTTAATGAAATGTGGGTATGTATTGTTGGTTCCAACTTAAAAGATAGGATAGTTTTGACCCCGAGAAAAAAATATATATATTTTATCATCGAAATTTTTTCTATGCTTCTCGCAACGTCATTAAAAATCCCCTGTCGCTATGTTCGTTTACGGTAACTACAAACTGTCCATATTATTCGCGGCTACGCTTCATATGAATGTTTATATTGGAGAGAAATACGTAAGATAGCAACAAAATGATGTAGTACGTATTTATACATATAAACATGCGCACATCAACAGCAACAAAAAATTTACGGTTTCGACACCATCCAATGTTATCCAATCCCCTGGCTGATGTTTGAACCGTAACCTGAGATAGTTTTTTTTCAAACGTAGTGAACAATAATAACAATCTTTTGTAAATTTCGATATCAAATGAAACGTAAGAAACAATATGGGTCTTCACACCGAGCTCGGTATTCGATAACTCGGTGTCCGGTTGTTTTTTCTAATGTATTTTATTTGTGTAAAATAGTATAACACAAACAAAATACATGGGGAAAAAATTACCGAACACCGAGTTACCAAGTACCGAGGTTCAGTGTGAAGACCCATAATATCTACGATGCATGTAACCTGCCTATGTATCGGTGTGTAGCAGGACAACGTCTGCCCGGGCCTACGAGTTTCTCTATAAAAACTGATGTTGATTTCGTTTGTCACAAAAAAAATTTTGTTCTTCCATGGTGCAAAATGTGCTTGATGTTAAGCAGTGTTTTCATTGTTCAACTTTGCGTTCAACATTTTCGTTCAACTCAACGTAGAGTTGCACGAAAAAGAAATTGAATAGCTAAAAATATCAAAATATGAAAAAATATCCAAATATTCGCCATAAAAAGGCATTTGCATTCAACTTTTGGTTGAACGGCCTTTCAACTAATCGCTTTCAACAAAGTCGCCAGCCATTCAACCTTTTTTCGTGCAACCCTGCAAACACTGTTCTACACGAAACCCTATTAAAGTTCATGTTTTGCCTACTTATCCTTATCGGGCTGACACATTTCATAATACTGCCATTTTAAGCAACTTTCTGCTTTTCAGGGCAACCATCTCCACTGAACAAGCATCAAAGAGCAGAGGATGAGCCTTTTTTGCCTTATTGGAATGCACTATGTTAAGAAACGAACACAGAATCTTCCTCCTCTACTAACTTTCAGAAAAATCGGTGTCGCTGTATGGGACTAGTGCAATAACCAAGTATTTTAACACCATATACATCTACTATATTTTCATCCTTTTTGATTAAAAATCGTAATCTACCACAAATATATGTATTTACCTTTGTTTGTAAATAGTCCATATTTGGAAGAAAAATAGAGGCACTTCAAAACTTTCACACAAAAATGTAACAATTCCCTTCTGCAATGAAAAATTGTTCACGGAGAAAAAGGCTGAACCGTCACTGCGGGCCAGTGTTGCCACTTTGTGAGTAATTCCTCAAAACGTGAGGAATTTCGGGTGCGTTTGAGGGTTTTTTGAGGATTTTCATTTTGAGGAATTTCTGAGAAATTGTATCGTTATATTTGCATATAACAAATACAGCCATGTTTTACACAAGAGAGTTGTTAAATCGCTCTGCAAATTTTTGAACAAAAGGCTTTCCGAAATTTTATAAAGAGCAAAATACACCACACAAGTGGCTTGTCAAACATTATTCAAACCTTCTTTTCACATTTAGCCATACACCATGAAAACATGACTCGTTCAAGCAAAGAATTTCAGTTTTCTTCCGGTTCACAATGTAAAAGGGTTTGGTTTTCTTCGATTTTTCTCTCGGTCCTCATTCCGTTGCAAATGAGGCGATTTTATCATACACAACGTAAGCGGTTTGATCAAACGTCAACATGACGGCCAGAAAATCAACAAATTTCGATTTTTTCACATTTTCCTCAAACGGCTTGTAAAACCTTCAAACACCCCTATACACAATATAAATAGCTTTAAGGAAAGGGATATTTCGCTTGGTTTGTCAATCCGCTTGTGTGGTGTTTTTCGCTCTTAAGCACATCTGCATTTGCTGCTAAATATTCAAAATGTTATCGATAATTTTTTTCATTCCATCGTTATATTTCCAACTTATTTTAAACTTGCAAAATCTCGGCAACGAATGGAGAGAACACGCATTGTTCGATCATAAGGATATTCATATTGAT
>NW_023458559.1:20125842-20128522 GCF_013731165.1 Rhagoletis pomonella | reverse complement strand
TCTTTTAATTCAAAAACTTGTCCTATAATTTTCTGGATCTAATGAGGCATCAATATGAATATCCTTATGATCGAACAATGCGTGTTCTCTCCATTCGTTGCCGAGATTTTGCAAGTTTAAAATAAGTTGGAAATATAACGATGGAATGAAAAAAATTATCGATAACATTTTGAATATTTAGCAGCAAATGCAGATGTGCTTAAGAGCGAAAAACACCACACAAGCGGATTGACCAAAATATGTCAAATAAGTAAAATAGCGTTTAAAAGTAAAAGCGGTCTGTAAAGTAAACATTTTTAGTTTAAATTGAAACGAATAAAGAGCAGAATCTTGCTCCTACATAGGGCAAGAATAATAGCGCTGTGATACTATATGGAATACTAATCCCTTTCGATGTCATGAGTTTTACCGATGGTCTTATTTCCACCTGTGAGATCTCTTCCAAGCGTGCGTAATATTCTTCTATGATCTTGCAACTTCAACATTCGTCCGATGTACCACGTAAGCCAATTTAAGTCCTTATAAGGAAACTAAAGAGCGTAGATGAGCGTTTTCAGTTATAGGAGGGCCAAGAATCCTGCCCCCGTCTAAGATGAATATAGGGCCAATGCAGATGAACCCCGTGTGGGTTTCTATATATTTCGGCTGCAGCACAATACATTAGGTCCTTTTCTGCAAAACCACTGCTTGTTATGAAATGAATATACATTATGAATTTCAACCAGATTTTATAAAATATAGCGGGTTCATTTTTAGGAAACGAAGTTTTCATCATACAGGTAGCTCACTTTGCAAATTTGAACGAAATCGGTTAATAAATACGACTTTTTTAAATAACTCTACTCCAGCGCCACCAGCGTGTTGTCTAATGGGCTATAATAGGAATATATGCAAGGTATTACCTCCAACAATTTGACTGGTTTTTGAGTTTAGTCTGAACAACGAAAATGTCATCATCACGAAAGTAATACACGTTTCAAATTTGCATTAACAAAATCGGTTCATAAACAGGGGTTTTTCGCAAATGCTTTTTCATCATGCAGGTAGCTTATACTTTGAATTTCAACGAAATCGGTTCATAAATACGACTTTTATAAATAATTCGACTCCCGCGCCACCTAGCGGGTTTATTTTTGGTAAACGTATTTTCCATCATGCTGGTAGCTTACATTTTGAACTAAAAAGAACTCAGTTCATAAATACGATTTTTATAAATAACTCGACTCCAGCGCCACCTAACGGGTATATTTTTCGCATACGTATTTCTCATCATGGAGGTAGCACATGTTTTGAATTTGAACGAAATCCGTTCATAAAAACCTCTGAAAATTTGACTGCAATCTATGCAGTAGTTTTTGAGTTAATTCCGAACAATGAAAACGGCTATTATTTTATATATATAGAAGGTAGTGAATTGTTGTCGAACAATGGTACAGCGCAACAAGCTTTCTTAGCAAGATAATCTAATAAGATACTAATACACGGCTCGAAATGTATACGAGCCATAACCGCCAAAATGTTAGATATTCTGTTTTTGACAGAAATCAATTACTTACCACCATACGCACCAGCTGTCAAAATTGCAAAGTCCTACGAAGTACCGTTACAAAGATATAGCGAGAGCAATTTTGGTTTAAGTGCCCAATTGAACTCTGTTTACATTTTTTTGTGCCCGCGGCAGTGTTGCCACAAAAAAATTACCAAATTCCTCAAAAACAAACGAAAAATCCTCAAAATCCGAACAAATTACTCAAGATTTTCTTATTACAGATTAGCATGGGCCGAAAATCCGCTTTTTTTAGAATTTGGATTGGTAATAGCAAAAATATGGTTCATTATGCTCTAAAAAATATCTGTGTGAAATGTGAAAGTTTTTGGTCAATATCCTAGGCTCGCCCAAGTCCATCAAAGTTCAAGTACTAAACAAAATTTTTCTTAGCTAACTTCGATTCTTTACAAAAAAGGTCCATATACCTAATTAGGTAGGACTAATACTTTAGAAGATTATTGCAATTTTAGTAAAAAAATTTATTACTTAATTTGTTTATTAATTTTTATTTTTTGGCCATATGAAACTTTGATGGACTTGGGCGAGCCTAAGATATTGACCAAAAATTGTCATATTTCACACAGATTGGTTTTAGAGCATAGTAAACCATATTTTTGCTATTACCAATCAAAATTCTAAAAAAAGCGGATTTAAAAGCTTAAATAAATGTTTAAAGATCCTGAAAACACAAATAACTATTTTTTAACACTGCAAAAATTCATAATATAACTTTGATGGTACTTTGCGAACCCCCGTAATATATTTTTTAGGCGTTTAAACTTTACGACATATAACAATGCGACACTTACGACACCATTGTGAATACCCCAACTATTTACAGGTACTTATTTACTATAAAAATTAATTACATTCTCCAATTCAATTGGTACATTTTTCCTTGCGGTTCAAACAAATATCACCGTTATTTTTTACGCCTTGGTTAGTAGATAATATTGCTGCATCTATGTGTATCAGTGCTCAATCTGGTCCTCAAGTCAGTCCTACACATTTTGAAACTACTAAATATACGTTCTACTGAAGCATTAGAAAAGGGCTATATTAGTAATGCAGATATACTTTTTTTTAATTGGGAAACTTATATGAACCTGAATAATCTTTTAATTCAAAAAC
>NW_023458559.1:20116780-20125742 GCF_013731165.1 Rhagoletis pomonella | reverse complement strand
GGGTTCGTCAGCTGAGCGTTTGTTTACATCACAAGCACCACTATTTTACACTTTTATTCAAGTAAAGAAGAGTTAATTCAACATGACAATACATTTGAAAGCATTTTGTTGCATCATTTTACCTAAATTGTGCGGTTAAAGTGGCTGACAATAATTTTGGCTAATTTTGGTTTTCGTTGTTTTCTTTTCTTTGTTTACTTTTCGCTCGTTTTCCAGTGAAACAAGATGGCGTAGAACCCGCTAAAAAATCGACTTTTTTCACTCTCTTCTTCTTACGTGATCTTGTGTCTTTCGTTCATGTCAATGTCATGAACGAAGATGTATCATCTATCAATGTTAATTTTTAAGACTATAAGCAGTGACAGGGATGATAAATGAGTTTTTTAATTTTGTACCAAATCACTAAAAGAAAGTGTACTAAATATGCCGACAGAGTACCAACATTTAAAACGCTATGCATACATTGTTACATATACATATGTTTTTAGATTTTCTGTATACAAATCATGATATAAAACATAGCATCTTGCGAAGTGGGGGAAATCGAGAGCGCAAAATGACACTGAGATCTGCCAATTTCTGCTGGAAAAAAAACTGCGAAAACTTACAAGTAAAAAATTTCTGCTGATCACAAACATGTGTTCGTTAATAAACAAAAGAAAGGAAGAAAAGTTTAGTTTAGTTAATTTACTATTAATCTCTAATTTTCTAATTTTAGTATGTCAACTATGGTTGTCGTATAAAATTTTCCAATTGTACCATATTTTTCCCAGAAATATACCAAAATAGATAATAATACTGTAAGTTTCTGACCGAATTTGTCAGTTGATCGTTAAAACGAAAATGGGATAATTTTAGAGGCACATTTGTAGCTATATCTACTTAATTTTTGTGAAACAAGGAAGCGTGCTTGAAGGAGATTCTTTTATTTTTGAATGCGTCATGATGTGGCATCAAAAATATTTGTTAGAAAAAAAACTTATTCATTCTGAGATAATTCAATTATATGTTAAAAAAAATTTTCCTATACAAAAGTATTCAATACTAAAAAAATTCCAAATCGGGGACAATCCACCAAACGGATAATACATTACCAAATGGACCACCTATTGCAACTGTGAAAGTGATCAGCTGTTTCGAAGATTGTAAATTATTGCAAATTTTGCAAACTGCTCAGAATTTTTTTTGGAGAATACAAAAATACTCCTACCAAATTTAACTATCAGAAAGTCAGAATGGCGTAAGTTGCAAGTTTTTACTGGTTTTGCGTTCAATAACTTTTTCTGATAATTTTGTCTTCCCATCAATTTTACTCGCCATGATTCTTTTATACTCTCGCCGCTAGTACTTTGTGGAAAATTTTGTGATTAGACCTTTAGACAGCTGTTTTTTTTTTTTTTTTAAAAAGAGTTTCGTTTTTAATAAACGTCACGTATTTACTTAAATAAGGTAGAAAAAAATTACTATATTTTTATGCACATAAATTCAAATCTCCAAGTAAATAGAATTCGACATAATTGTGGTGCAGTACCGTATCTTGACAAAAATGTATCAAAAATGTCGACGTAGTACCAATGTACTTTGGCTTCCAAAATGTACCAAAAAAGTACAATTGTACCATCAATTTCATCACTGAGCAGTGATCGGCTTCTACCACATTGTAGATCTGCCACTTTTTTGAGCATCTACCACATATTCGCATTTTTATTTTGGCTCGACATAATTTTCTTAAGTTTAAGAGCAGAAATTGTCCAATACTAAACACTAACAACAGGCAGAAAGGGATTATAAAATAAACTGTAAAGTATTAAATTTTCTCATTATTCAATTTTTCGACAGGAAACGTGGTTTTATTGTGTTAAATTGCAAAATATATGATTTATAAAAATAATTAATAGGAAAAATGTTAAAAAACGGCGATTTTTGTGAAAGTATTAGCAAATTTCAGTACATCTAAAGTTTCTAAAGCGTTGTCCAAGTAGCGGTTTCTGGAACGTGCTACATTTGTTCGCTACATCGTGATGTGATAAAAAGAAAAACTGCAATCCGCAAGGTTGCAGAAATCTTTCAAAATATGTTCGAAAAATATCTTGATGTGGAAGGAACTGCTTTACACGTTCAAGGAAAAAAATTGCCAAAACTCAACGCAATTTTTAGGTTAGGTTAAGTTAAACGGGCAGCTCTGAAAAAGAGTTCACTCGGAGGCCGCAGAGGCCCATTGTGATGCCCATGGGGGTTACCCCAAGCCTATCCCTACATGTCTTCGAACCTTTTTGTTTTCTGGCGAATCCTAGCAGTCCTTCCAGAGGAGCTTTCCCCAAGATATCCAGATTCTCGAAGAAGTGGTCCCCAAGAAACTTGAGGCGTTTTCCTCGAAGTGCTGGACAGTCGCAAAGGAAGTGCTGGACGGATTCTAACTCCTCCTCATCCCTGCAGCTTCTACAGAAATCATTATGCGGGGCTCCGAACCTGGCGGCCATGTGGCCAATGGTCCAGTGTCCCGTTAGTATTCCTGTGAGGAGCCTGACGTTTGACTTTGAAAGCCTTAATAGACACCTTGTTCTTCGTTCATCTAGCCGTGGCCAGAGTGATCGCGATACCCTGCAGGTGTGAAGGTTTACCCACCTACTGTTGGTAGCTGCCCTGGTCAGTCTCTCGACTTCTGAAGACAGAAACCGCAGGGGGAGTTTCACGATTTGGGTCGCTTCCGCGAGCCACATCTCAGATCCCTTCCTAGCATATTCGTCCGCTTCCTCATTTCCCGCGATACCACAATGTCCCGGTACCCAGTAAAGATTGATTATGTGTTGCTGTAGAGCTTGTAGGGATCTTCGGCATTCTTTAACGCATAACGAGTTAGTCGTTCCCGACCCTAAAGCTTTGATAGCCGCCTGACTGTCAACATCTAGGGCAAGTTTAGATGGAGCTAAGTCAATCATGCCCACCAACCTTGTCACCATATGGATTGGATATATCTCAGCCTGAAAAACACTGCAGTGGTCTGGGAGTCTATACGACTCCCTGAGAGATAACTCCTGAGAGAAGACCCCAGATCCTGTTCCGATGTCCATTTTGGAGCCGTCCGTGAAAATGGGTATTTCGTCATCGCTGACTTCTGTCAGGAAAATGGATATCGAAGTTTCGATTGAAGTCAATTTCCGTGACCTGATGGTCACAGCGGCTCTATTCCACCCCCACTCTCCCGAGGATTGTGGCGTGACCTTTGCAAATTGTTTACAGCCTGTTGGACGCTATGAGTCGTAGAGCGTTTTTAGCTGCGTTAATAATAATAAAAGATTGGCGCTTACACATATGTTGGTGTTTGGCCGAGCTTCTCCTCCGACTTGTGGCGTGCGCCTTGATGTTGTCACACAAAGCAGAGGGGCCTACAGTTTTACGCCGACTCCGAACGGCGATTGCATTTTTATGAGAAGCGGTTTTTCATGGCAGAAAAACACTCGGAGGTTTGCCATTGCCTGCCGAGAGACGACCGCTGTTAAGAAAAAACCCTTTTTTCTATATTTTCTGCGATGTTGCTTTGCCCAGGGTTTAGCTGCGATACTTTTAACATATAGGTCTATAGGTGGAATATCCAGAATGACTAAGTCATCCGCATAAGCAAAGACCTTAGCGGCTTTCGATGTACGAAGCAGGAGTTCGTTTAGCACGAGGTTCCACAGTTACCGTGGCGCTTGTTCGTTGTAGCATGGCTGGAAAGATTCCATCCGGTCCCGGAGATTTGTAGGGTTGGAAGGATCTGATAGCCCAACCTACTTTGTCTGTAGTGATGATTTCGTCCACTGGACTGCCTATTCTGTCACAGGAGTTCCTGTGTCCCCTGCGTCACCGCAGCCAGGGAAGTGGACGTCCATAAGGTGTTCCAGTGTTTCAAGGCCGCTTTCGGTATGCCCTCCTCCTGTCTTTTCAAGAAAACCAGGAGGAGCCGGCTTTTTCGAGAGGCACCTTCTTAGTCGCGCGGCATCAGTAGTCGTTTCGAGGTCCTCGCAAAATTTGGACCACGAAACCTTCTTTGCTTTCTTTATACCTTTCTTGAACGCATTGAAGTTGCGACGATATTCCTCCCAGTCCTCCGCGTTCTTAGTGAACTTCGCTTTATTGAAAGCTTTCCTAGCTGCTATCCTGAGCCGCCTTAGATCGGCCGTCCACCACCTTGGGTGTCGCTTAGAAGGTTTGCTCTCGGGACAGGTTGTTATGTAACACGTTCAAAGAAAAAAATTGCCAAAACTCAACGCAATTTTTAGCAACTTCAATCTTGCAGGTTATTATACTAAAAATAATTTTTTTTTACATTCTAATTAAAATGTTTGCAATTTATGTGAAACCTTGCAGATTTTTTTTTATTTTTGTACAAAGTTTGATCCAAAACCTGAGATCTACCACATTTGTTTGAAATCTACCACATTTTTTTCCAGATTCTACCACACAAATTTTTCTTGAAGTCCGATCACTGACTATAAGAAGAACATAGACAAGTCATCATTCGGCGATCGAAACGCAATACGATAAGATGTAAAAAAGCAGGCTAGAATAGTGCTCCATAGCTTGTTGGACGACGATAAGTCGGCCGCATGGAGCGTAGTTATTAAATTTTGTAGTTGACTGCGCTGCTTGTTGGACGACGTTAAGTCGGCCGCCTGTGACATAGTAGTCGTTTTTCTGACTATTGTCCGTTATCCGTGCTAGTTGGACGGCGATGAGCCGACCGCTTGCCGCTTAACGTTCACTAAGTCTTGACTATGCATAAATGCCTTTGGATTGCTAATGTTGTGCTTTTCTTTTATATTTAAAACAGATTGAACACTAAAACTGTTGTGTTTTGTGTACGCTGTGTGTATATGCGTCGTTCTATCCCAGCAAGACCCTGTGGGGAAAATCTCTAGTTCTGAACTGGTGCGCTTCTAGTACATTTAGACCCAGTACTGGTTCACGAGAAATCTCTTTTGCATGCAAGGAACTGGCGAATTTAACATGGCGATGTCCTAGGAAGTGCCAATTGCCCCCCGCTGCATCCCTTTTTCGATAGTTCCGAACTAGTCCTAAATTCTATAATTCTGAACCAGTTCTAAAATCGACAGACGAAAGAAAAAAGTATCATGATTTTTCAATCTTTTTGGTTCTACCGTGTGTGCGATTTTAAGTTATTTTGGAAGAAATGTGTTTTCAATTAAATTTGTTTGAATGATTGTAAGAAATGTACGTTTACATACCTTTAGCTGTAGCTGAGTTTGCAGAGGTGCTCGCTATTATTTCTTACATTCCAGACTGTCCCAAGATGTTGAAATGTTAACACAAATTTTAGTTTTGTATTACCAAGCTATGAAAAAGCATCTGCGAAGCACAGAATAGAAGCGTATTTGAACGAAAAAGCTGCCGAACACATATCTATGTAAAGTAACCCTTTAATGTCAAATGTTGCTTATAGGCAACATTATATATTTCTACGCGTAGTTTCTATAGTTGTTGTTATTTTTGCTAACGGTTTCTTTTTTACAGTAGCTAATGTGTGTGGGCATTTTCTTGAGAATTTATATTTAGAAAAGCTTAACAGGTGTTCATTTGAGAGCTAGTTGAAGTGGTGTGCTGACGTGTGCAAAAAAAAGTGAAAATAATCGTTCTATAAAAATTCAAATAAAAACGTAATACGTAAGATTTTTTTTATAAAAAGTGAATTTTATTATAAATAACAGGTAAGAAAATCAAATAAAGTTTACAAAACTAAAATAAAGTTTTTTGTTTTATGTCAGGGATTTCGCGAACACAATGTTGCTTATAGGCAACATTTGGCCATAGTAGCAATAATATTTTGTATTTTATTCTTTTAGAAATGCGTCCAAAAGGTCTTACAGATCTAGAAATAAAACAGATAATAAACTTCGATTGGAATAATTCTGATGATGAAGAAGATGAGGAAGAAGAAGAAGAGTTATATGATTCGAATCTGGAGAAATTCATTGAAGAAACGATGGTTAAAGTAATGGAAATAGGGGAAAACGTTGAAATAAATTTGATAGACGGTATTGTTGGAGAAGATGAGCATGCTGATGAAGAAGTTGAAAATGTTTCGGACACAGAAAACATCGCCGAGGTAAGTTATGAAAAAATCAATCTGGAGAAATTGAGATGGAGGAACGCGGGCCTAACCGTTTTTGAAACTGCTTGGAAAGAAGATCAAGTTTGTCGAGAAGTCAAAGTGCCAATCAAATACTTCAATGAATTCTTCGATGATGAAATAATAAACAAGATTTGCAACGAAACAAATCTGTATTCAATGCAAACTAAAGGAGTAGAGCTAAACTGTTCGCCATTCGAAATTAGGCGATTCTTTGGTGTACTTCTTTATTTAGGCATTATACAAGTTCCAAATTTGAGAATGGCTTGGATGCCGAACTTCAGGTTAACGGCTGTTGCAGATTCTATTTCAAGAGCGCGTTTTGAGAAAATCAAAGAATCTTTCCACATAAATGATAATTCTCAACAGCCGGAGCGAATAAAAGTTGTATAAAATCAACCACCGTTCCAAGAAGTGGTATATGCGTATAGTGTACTGGTGTCTTAGCACAGCAGTAGTCAATAGCTGGTTGATGTATAGAAGGGACCTAAAAAATCAAGCTGGGAAAACGAAACATATGTCATTGTTAAACTTTCAACTGATGATATCAAACGAGCTTTTACACGCGTCTGATATGGAGCCAGTAAACCAACGCTCTTTTGCCCATTGGCAGCTCTTTCAAGCATAGACTCAGATTCATCATCACCGTCGTCTCTAGCACCATCAAATATTTCAAACGTTTCATCACAAGGTTCATCGCAATCTACAAAACGATCATATATATCTAAACCTCCAAAATCCATGCGCCTCGATCAAGTCGGTCATTGGGTTGAATGGGGAGCAAAAGGAAGGTGTAGGTTATGCCATACCGGGATTCCAAAATCCAAATGCTCAAAATGTAAGGTACATTTATGTTGTAACCCCCAAAAAAACTGTTTTTCTTCATACCATACATAAAAAGTTAATAAAAGTAACAAAAAAATAAATAAATATCAATATTCCTTTGTGTTTTGAAATATACCACTATGGCTAAATGTTGCTTATAGGCAACTTCTCATAACTGTAAAACCAGAAGTCCTAGAGCCTTGAAATTGATATCAGTTCATATTTAGGACTCTAACATCAACCTAACGTAGTAAAAATATTTTTAACCGCGCCCACTTTAATTCTGACGTTAAAGGGGTAAACAAAGCCCCGCGCTGCATCCCTTTTTCGATAGTTCTGAACTGGTTCTAAATTCGACAAATAAGATCTAGTTCGTTCTGCATCTCTTTTTCTATAGTTCCGAACCATTTCTAAATTCGTCACTTTAGATATAGATTTCTAGTGAAAAAAACTGAAAAAAATTAGTTTTTTAAAATTACCACTTTTTGCAGATTTTGGACTGGTGGGGATCTAGTTCCTATCGGACTAGTTCGTTTTTGGCGATAAAGACCTAGTACGGAACTAGAAATTTGATTCACTAGTCCGCGGTTTCCCTGCAGGGGAACGACCTAACGCATTCTCCAATACCCAGCCAGCAAGAAAACGTACATTTTACGAACATTATGTTTTACGAGGGATTCTCGTATCGCCAAAAAGTTAGAGAAAAGCTCGTAAACGATAAAACAAAAAAATATAATAGAAAGAGGCTTGTAGTAATTTGTCAGCACAAGAAAAAAATTTTAGTTTTGTTGACAATTTTTCTTCAATCACAATATTTTATAAGTAAGTAGTTTGTTAAATATTCAATTTAAGTAAATTATTAAGTATGTAATTTACTGGCAGACTGGTGCAAATGCAAAGGACGATCTACCACTTTCTTTTATAATTAAACTTCTTGTAAGTAGCTACTACATATGTAATTCAAAAATACAAATTAATTTAACGAGTTTTGCAATTCTTTCACAGGCTGCGCGGAGCAACACTAAAGGCCCGTTTACATACAACTTTGGCGTTGCGTTGGCGTTGGCGTCGCTTCGACAGCTGACTATGAATACATGCATTTATATGAAAGTCTCCATATAACCAAAGTTGGGCAACGCCAACGCCAACACAACGCAGAAAGATGGCCAACTCTCAACTTTTCGCGTGCGTCGTTCGTCAGCTGTTCTAAATAATCAAAATTATGTGATTTAATTTTCATTTTTAATCAAATCCGGGCAAGAAATATAGTTTTTAATGCAATTATTGATGTAATTTTTTTATTTATCTGCCGCTAGTGTGTTAATTTAGTAACCAAAGTATTCTCTGCTACGCGTTCATTGTAGCAAGCACGGGCGTTACTCGCGCTGCTGTCAAAGCGACGCCAGCGCCAACGCAACGCCAAAGTTGTATGTGGACGGGCCTTAAAGGATTTAAATATTTTAAATGTAGATAAATATTTAAGAACGTGCTGGTGGAAAATTATTATAGATGAGGTAGCAGGACTTTTCTCGTGGAAGGGAACTGGTACCAAAAGCAGAGCTATTGGTTTGGCAACGACTGCGGCAATAAGAAGTACGGATATTAATATTTTTTACCACTTTTTACTTAATTAAATTTTCCGATTTCCAATGGAGTTTAATCTTTCACTTTATTTTCTTAGGTGCTTTTCGTCAAAAATTTAACTCCGACGAAGAAGTTTTTATTTCCGTTGCAAAGAAGCACTTCCAATATGCACACGACCGGCAAAAAAAATTTGCAGCCTATCGGCAAAAAAGATAAAAAATAAATTCAGCTACTTTATAATATATATTAAACCCCTCTTATTTAATTGTTAATTTGTTAATAGATAGTTTTTTAATACTTATTTATCTGAAAATATCTTCACATGTACCGTGCCGGGAAAAAATATTGGCACAGAGAGCTTGCACTATGTTATACTAAAATATAATGGGATATAAAACTGCATACTTAGAATTTTTCTCAAAA
>NW_023458559.1:20114934-20116680 GCF_013731165.1 Rhagoletis pomonella | reverse complement strand
AATTCAAGTAAAAAAACTTTGCATACATTGCGAAAAATTCTCTGTGCCAATACTTTGATCCGGCACTATAAATATTTATTAACTATAATTCCATTCAATAAAAGAACTACAATAATTTGAATTAATTAATTGCCTCTATTTTTAGCATTCAAAAACAGTAGATAAAGCAGTGTAAAAAGACGCTTTTTTAACGTAAATTAATCGTTTACGAGACTCGTTTACAATTAAAAAACGGACGTAAAAATATTCGCATACGAATCCTTTTTGATCCGTTTACGACTGTTCGTAGGCGATGCACAATTTAAAGCGAAAAAGTGCTCGAAAAAGAGTCGTAAACGGCTATCATAAACGATTTTTAATCCGGTTTTTCTTCGAGAAAATATCCAATTACGAGCTTGTTTACGATGATTTTGCTGGCTGGGTACACGTACAAAATTGTCAATAAAAACGAACACATTTGCATATTAGCGATATCCATATGCCATTCTTTACGTTATATAACACGTTATTAATCGCATAATAATATTTGGTTGAAAAGAGACAACTATATATAGCATAATATAATAGCGAATTCCATGTGAAAGAACGAGAAAACTACTCACACGTGAAACGATTATACGTTAGATTTCTCCAGGAGCCCTATGTAACCGTGGCACGCGCTTTTAGTTTTCTTTTACTATATCTAATATGTAGCATCACGTAGGTGCAATGAACTTTTTAGTAAAAGACCGCGTTTGTTTTGCATAGATCCTTCTTTCTCATATTACTAATTTTTTTTTGCAGCTAGGCTCCTCATGGCCTCATATATATGTATGTATGTACACACATAAACATCCCTCCAAATAAAATTGCGTCTTATATAAAGCTTATTTTATATGATCATAAGCTTTATAATTTAATGCCTGATTTCTGTAAGGAAACTCAGTTGTATGAACCATTCTTTATTCCACACCATCAGGTCGTAAGGTTTTCTCTCCTTCTCTGAGAGACACCCTTATGCCTAAGTCCTTAAAATAAGGCCTTACATGGAGAATAATTTCCTTATAATAAGGCTTATAGATCATATAAAATAAACGTTTACTTCACGCTACACTTCACGAAGGCTTTTTCATAGTAAGTAAATAACAATTAAATAAAATAAAATCTTAAATTTTATGTTCCGTCTGATGGGGATTGAACCCGGGCAGCTTTGGCAGCAGCAACCAACTGTATCAGGCATCCTTGCACACTCAGCTACAGCCATACATGTAAATGTGCTTTCAAATGTTGAGTTTGAATCAATACCACATTTCGCTGCGTTGATTTCATCAGTTCATAAGGTTTGCTCTCACTCTCAGAGATACACTCTTATTTCTAAGTCTTATAAACCAAATAAAATAAGGCATCACGTGGAGTATAGCAACCTTATTATAAGGCTTATAGATCATGAAAAAAACGCTGCAAGAAGCGCCGCTAACGTATTGCTTATTTCTTACAACTGCTTACACCATTTTTTGCTGGGATGTATATATAAATACTCTGCCTCAGTGGCGTAGCCAGGATTTGGCGAATGGGGGGGATTAAAAAAAATTTGCATCGATAACTTAAAGTTGTGATACACAATGGCTAGAGGCGTCGCACTATAGGCAAAACCCGAGTTTTTTTTCAAAATCGTAGATCTTCGCGTAGAAAAGAGATAATGGAATGAAAATCGTGAAGGTAAATGATCATATAATATAGGAAAACTATAGAGAAGTTACAACAACA
>NW_023458559.1:20108084-20114834 GCF_013731165.1 Rhagoletis pomonella | reverse complement strand
TCAAAAAAAAGCAAGTGCGCCTGGGCCACACTGGAGAAGCGAAACTTACCTTACTAATCTATTTAGTCTCATAACCAATGTATATGTACATACACACATCTGATTTTGCTTAAGGTTATATTTTTTCTCTTTTTCTATCTAGATCACTACCTCTACCCCTGTTCGTTTTAATAATGTTCATGTTATTCTGTTTTTTCATTATCTTCATTTTTATCTATATACTCTTTCGATAACAAAATCGATAATAACGTCTAACAAAATTTCGATAACAAAACCGATAGAAATATCGATAGCAAAATCGATGACAAATTCGATAAAAATTTCAAGAGTTTTCGAAATATCTCGACCTTGGCGCCACCTAGGAAATCCATTTTACGCAAACATAATTCTACTTACATAGCCAGTATATATTTTAAAAAGCAGACAAATCGGCCTGTAAATACTTTAGATATAAGGCTTTTATTTTTTTTTGCGTGATGGACCTTCCGCTGGGAACACCCATATACAAACGATTTTGATTAGAGCATTCCTATTAAAGACAAAATTGCATTTATAAATTACAACTTGTAATAACATTACGTGATTGCCTTATGCAACCGTGTGTAATGTCCAAAAATTACAACCGTGCATAGCGACGCCTTTCACTTTTTTCTTGTTTTCATTTAACCCTCTCAAGCCATCGTATTAGTTTTTTATATTATAATATTGAAATGTTTTTTTTTATTAAAAAATTTGCATTAAATAGTAAAATGTATTTTGGGGGAATTCCATTGAAAATATGGGATTTTTTTTAGGAATTTGGGGCCTTAAGAGAGTTGGAATTCCCTTATAGAGTTGGAATTCCCTTATATCCGATAGCAGCTTTAACTTCTACCATGTGTAAATTATCATTGTTTTTCCACAATATTTTTAATAATTATAGTTTAAAAAACTAAAACCTCCCTATTATAATTGCCATTCGTACTTTCATCAGGTATGTAACTTGAGAATAGAAATCCCTGCATCTTTTAGGCGCATCAATATTACATAGTTACATCCCGAGCTAATAAAAGGAAGGTAATAAAAATGGCCTCCAGCTCAAGAAAAGTTGTTGAAAATAATTGTTATAAGGCCATAAGTAACAAAAAAATACTTTAATATGCGAACTATTATATAGATATACGGCTCGTAAATTGTTTACTGATATTCAGGATGATTTGCAGAAGCTTTGTTAATCTTCCAAGTAGACTGAAAATGAAAGTGCTTATCCACTGCTAAGCCCTGTCCGTTCTTTTCAAAAATGTTTGCACGGAAAAACTGCATTACTTTTGACCATTGACTCCTTCCATGTAACTTCTTTTGGATGGTTCTAAGTATATGCTTTTTGTAATCCTGGTCTATATTATTTCCAAAACACGCATATACAACATTTTTAAAATCATTTAAAACTGTTACCTATTTCATCACACCAATATTTTTCATGCTGCGTAAAATATCCACGTTATCCAGAAGTTTTTTACATGAGTTAGTAGTGCTGGAAGATTCATCGATGTAATATCGATACATCGAC
The DNA here is from genome assembly GCF_013731165.1 of Rhagoletis pomonella. Taxonomy (NCBI): domain Eukaryota; kingdom Metazoa; phylum Arthropoda; class Insecta; order Diptera; family Tephritidae; genus Rhagoletis; species Rhagoletis pomonella. The sequence goes on along the minus strand of NW_023458559.1, from coordinate 20,113,285 downwards.
GTTTTTTTCGATGATCGTTGTTTTTCTCTATAAACATCACATAGGTAAGTGCAAATATATGAGCACAATTTTAATACATAAATTAACCTTTTTAAATACAAATTATTAAATCTTTAGGTTATTGGTGTTGGCACAACTTGAAACCTTAAGTCGCAGGCTTCTTTGTAGGAATGTGTTTACGTGTGTGTTTTCAATGAAAATCTTTCATCTTATGTACAATATGTATGTATACAGGGTGTCCCAGAAGTAACCTGCCAACCTTGAGGAGAAGGCAGGTGGGGTGGTGAGCTCCCTGATAAGCAAACATTTTTCAGGTAAAAGTGTCACCGTTTTTGAAATATTTAAATTTTTTTGGATTAAAGAAAAATCGTGCCTTTTCATGTATTTTCTATAACTGCATCTACAAACAAGGCTATACTTTGTAAATTTTTTATGTAAAATACTTCCAGATAGTTGCTTCTCCATATTCAAATGCCATGTAGTAAAAATATATTAAGGAACCATTATAAAATTAGGACTATTTTGGGATTTTTAACTTTTTGATATTTTGTTCCCCAACTTTCACTATATTTAATAGATTTAAATTTAAGTTGCTCTTATTACTGGCCAATGACATGCTAAATAGTACAAAGGTACATTATTACATGCTCCTGACATTATTTTATGTTAGTTACCGGGATTCGGACTAGTGTCAGTAACAAGGGCTATATCTATCAATATTTTTTGTGAAGGATGGGTTCACGTGAAATAGAATATACATGAGTTGTTTGAAGAAAAATTTATTCATTTATTGATAAAATATGCTCAAATTGGCGACCTTCTAATCTAATACAAGCTCGGCACCTTTTAAGAAAAGACGCTTTTAGAGATCTTAAACTCAATTGGGCTATCTCAGCAGCAGCTCCATTTATTTGTTCCCGAAAATGCTCTTCGTGTTTAATTATTTTTGAATAAATTTTGTCCCGGTAGAAAAAATCGAATGGATTCAGGTCTGGCGATCGAGCGGGCCACGTGATTGGCCCGTATCGTCCAATCCATCGGCGAGGATAAGTTTCGTCTAAATGTGCTCTTACTTCACGCCCGTAGTGAGCAGGGCATCCGTCATTTTGCTGCCATAGTCTTCGCCGCAGGTTAAAGGGTACATCTTCTAAAAGAGTTGGATGCTGTTCCTGAAGGAACTTTAAATAACTGTGGGAGTTGAGCGTTGGCGGCACTTCCACAGGTCGCAATATCTGACAATTAAAAATACCACACCTTAAATTTATTTTGTACTGGTGCTGCGAACGATCTTATCTCATTTCGTGAGGATTGTCTATCTGCCAACTGTGAAGGTTATGTAAATAAAAATAACCATCACGTTTGCATGATGATTCATCGCTCCAAATTATTTTATTAAAAAAGTTGGGGTCTGAATCATGCATTCGCAACATTTCACTGCAAAATCTAACCCTCGACAGGTAATCTCTCTCTTGTAGAGCCTGAACACGTTGAATGTGGTAGTGATGGTATTTTAAAGCTTTGTGAACTGTAGTTTTTGGTATTCCCGTCCGTCTTTCCATCATTCTCCCTGAAGTCGATGGACCTAGTTCCACTTCCTCTAACACAACTTTAACATCTACCGTTGCAGGACGTCCTGTCTCACCGCCACGCCTTCCAGATATGCCACCTAAAAAAGTTAAAAATGATAGACAAAAGAAGAATGGTGTAAAAATCACTTACCTTCATATATTTCTCTATGGGTCCGGGCGAATACTTCACGACCTGGATGCCGACGATTTGGGTATGGCTCTGCATAGAGTCTTTGAGCAGCTCTGGCATTACAGCAAGCTTCACCGTAAATTAGGTGAATTATCCGCATATTCATGCGACGCATACTGCGTGTTCTCTGTCATAGTATTAATAACACAATGTTCGAAGGGTCCAATTTCACAAAATCCACTTTCCTTATTTCCGGTAAGTAACACAAAATAATGTCAGGAGCAAGTAATAATGTACCTTTGTACTATTTAGCATGTCATTGGTTGGTAACAAGAGCAAATTAAATTTAAATCTATTAAATACATTCTAGCGTGTCTCAGTCCTTTACGCACAAAAGCGGCTATAACTTGTTTTTCTATTCGAAACAGTAAGAGTGGCACCTTTCTGAAATCTCTATTAAATGAGCAATTTTTTTATATAGGCTGCATTTCTTTATTCATTCTGAACGTTTGGAATAAGCTTTTTTGTTTATTTATTCTTTAGAACGTTCCTGTTGATATGTTGACGTATATTTCAAACGCATTCTGTTTATTCCGGCTGTGAAATGGGATTATCCGGAATGTATAAAGAAACGCAGCCATAATGTAAAGTTATAGCTCAGTACATTTTTTTTCACCAGAGATAGTCAAAGTTGGGGAAGAAAATAGCAAAAAGTTAAAAATCCCAAAATAGTCCTAATTTTATAATTATAATTTTTTTTACTACATTGCATTTGAATATGGAGAAGCAAATATCTGGAAGTATTTTACATAAAAAATTTACTGAGTATAGCCTTGTTTGTAGATGCAGTTAAAGAAAATACATGAAAAGGCACGATTTTTCTTTAATTAAAAAAAAATGAAATATTTCAAAAACGATGACACTTTTACCTGAAAAATTTTTGCTTATCAGGGAGCTCACCACCCCACCTGCCTTCTCCTCAAGTTTGGCAGGTTACTTCTGGGACACAATGTATAAATGTGTTTTTGAACGTAGATTCCAATAATTCGAATTCTATTTTACTGAAATCTCAATATTATTTATTAAGAAATTGACAAATTGAAATTTACAAGACTTTTAATAGATTTTCAGCAATATATGAGTAGTCCACTTACAAACAACGTTATGTGCTTTTATAATAGTAAGCCATAAATTAAAAAAAAAACGCCTACAACAACAAGTAACATCCAAATTGTATATTTCTTTTTATTATCTGAAAATTTGGACAAATAGGAGCCCAATAACATTAAAAATCAAAATCGCAGTGTGGTAGTTTTTGCAAATTGTATATATTTTTTGAAATTAAATATAGCGAGTTTTGAAACAGTAAGTTTTATATAGCCAGCTTTTTTAAGGTTTTCGCGTTCTCTTTTCCATGAAGGTTGGTCAGCTTCTTTTTTAAGACGTCTTCCACTAGGCACAGAAACTACCACGTTTTCTTGCAGCTTCCTAAGTTCATCAGAAGATGGAGACTTTTGAACTTATATAAATACGTACAATAAATATTATAGCGACTTTTGAAGGTGTATATATCATACAGTAAGTATTATAGCGACTTTTGCTAGAGTAGCCAACATTTGATGCTATTTTTTTCAGAATATATAAGGATTTTGCACTGTATTGTTAGTGGACATGAAACTACTTTAAATATTGGTATGTTAACCACTAAAAACTAAAAATCGGAAAAAATTTACATAGCGCTTTTTGCAAGTGGACTACTCATATGTGTGTTTGTGTTTATAAACACAATAATGCAAAATATCACTCTCTTTTAAATCGAAGTCCAAATTGAACTCATTTATCTTGTATGGTTGTGATATTAAAGAGACTGATGGTTTACATATGTATCTGCGTTAATGAATTCAGCCAACATTAAAAAAAATCGCCATTTAAAAAGGTTGATGCATCGATACATAGATGTTGTTCCCCCAAAAACATCGAAACATCGATGTGCGTAAACATCGATGTTTTCCAGCACTATGGCTGGAGCACCGTAAGTAATTTCACGTTCAGCATAACAGGCTTTTGCCCAAGGAGGGGATTCTACCATGTAGTTTTTAGGTTGTTACTAAATATTGTATTGACTACGCCAAGCAATAGGTGCAATTCCGGCGGTAGAATAACGTCCAGGTGGGTTTGGTCTTTCTCAGTCATGATGAGGGGCTGATTGACACAGTTATAAAAATCGTTCTCTTATATTTTCATCGCTTCACTTGCATACCACTGGCAAATATTAATTGAGCTATAAATCATTTATTACTTAAGAAAATCTCCTTTGGGGCAAACCAAATCATATATTAAGTTGGTGGAAAATTGAAACGTACAAAAGCGCCTAATCGGCATTATCTAGCTGGAAAACCCGACTTTGGGTAGATTTTTTAAAATACTTATAATATTTTTTAAATTTTTTTTGGAAAATAAAAAAAGTGTTTTTGTTAAGAAGCTATCCACCGACTCTTGTAGATTTTGTTGTAAAACGTAGAAAAAAATCGTAGATTCAGAATAGGCAAAGGCATTTTTAGTAATCGAAATTTTCATTTAAATACAGTTCGGGCGCACCGTAATGTATTTCAATTCACACCTGGCGGCTATTGTACCTGTTGTTACTTATTTATTACGTAGTCTAAAACAAGCCCGACAAACCATATGGCCTAGTTTTAAAATGTTTGTTATACAGTTTTGAGTATCATACCGTTGATTTTTAATAATTTGTTCGCTTAAGCTACATTTCCTTTCATATAAAGTATTTGTCGTTATCTTAATTCACCAAGGCCCTAACCAACACTTTTTACGTAACAGCCGGTTGAGTGCAATAAGACCCGCAGAAATAACGTAAAAAAAAACGAAATGAAGCCCGCAGGCGTTATTGCCTTCTCGAAAAAGAAATTAAGCCCGCGGGCTTTATTGCCTTTTGCCGGTGGACATTGTTACAAATGAAGAAAAGTCCAAGAGTTGCCAAGTATAAATATCTTTATATCTATTTATTAAAATAATAATTTACAATAATAATTTATTTAATTAATACTTCATTAAAATACAAATTTGAAGTGCAAATATATTTGTAAAACTGTTTATCACAAAATGTTATTAATTGTTTGCAAGCATACTATAGTTTTAATGCATTTTGAGAATAAATAATTTAATATGTGTACATATATATCGTCGTTTAAAGTACAAACCCGCGTATCGTCATTCTGCAAAACCGTGTGACTGACATTGGCTGCCAAAAATTGGATTTGCTCACAAAAGCTCCTGGCTCAATTCTTATCCACTCGTCCTGAAATATACTAGCCAGAAATACGTTTGTTTTATAAAAAAGATAACCATTTTGAAATAAGGGTGACTTTACTCTCTAGAAAATAATTTATGCACTTACGCGGTTTTGCATTTTCTTGATACGCGGTACTTTAAACGACTATATGTATAGCATGTACTTACGGCGGCCGCCGTAGCAGAGTGATTAC
>NW_023458559.1:20101398-20107984 GCF_013731165.1 Rhagoletis pomonella | reverse complement strand
TATAAGTATAATTTTTAAATTTTTCCCACTTTAAACAATTTAAGCGCTGAGTAAAAAATAATCTTTCCAATTGTAACTGGGTTTTAATGTAAAAAGCAGAACAAATTATCTGATGAAATGTTAAATAGTACATGTATGTGCATAAAATAACGGCTGCTTTTGAATAAAACAAAAGCAAGTGCTTCAACTTTAAAGTCACCAAAAACCACATTCGCTTAGACAATGTAAATAATTTGTAACAGTGGTAGTTTTAAAAATTGCCAGAATTCTTTAAGGCCTTTAGTGCGTAATCTACCGACCTTTGCATTTAGAAAAAATATTATATGTATATCGTCGTTTAAAGTACAAAACCGCAAAACCGCGTCTCAAGATAATGCAAAACCGCGTATGTGAGTTTGCATAATTTATTTTCTAGAGAGTAAAAACACTCATATTTCAAAATGGTTATCTTTTTATAAAGCAATCGCATTTCTGGCGCCGGGCTCGAATCTAGGCCCTACGAAATGGTTGTGCAAACTTCTAACGACTACACCATAGCGGACGCCAAGAGTTGCGTCACCTAAATACTTATATTTTTCTCAACACATGATTCGGTTATAGTTACCAAATATTATTTTGAGTGAAATATATTTGTGTTTTCTATTTCCTTTTACATGGTCCAATTTATTTGATTTCAAGTTTTTCGTTCTTTACATGGGCAACGACGAAAATGTCAAAAGCAAAGCCAGAAACGTGGAACGCCTTGACGATACAGGCGAATGTGTACTTGTTCCCTTTTCTTCTCACACCCTCTCTTCCACTAGCAATCAGAACTAAATCCAATACTTGAACCCATGGTGCAATAGACAGGTGAAGTAATAAATCAACTATCTCGATTTATTTTCTGTCAATCGGCTATCTTATAAAACATTTTAAAGGCAAATTTTCAAAATTTTCTTTCTTCTTGCCCTTATTACTTCTTCATCTTCCTCTTCTTCTTATTTGACGTTGTAACCGCCTAGGCGATTTTGGCCGAGCTCAACAAAGCACGCCAGTCGTTGCTTTTCTGTGCCAGCTGACGCCAATTAGAAATGCCAAGTGAAGCCAAGTCCTTCTCTACCTGGTCTTTCCATCTCAGTGGGGGCCTCCCTCTTCCTCTGCTACCACCAGCGGGTTCCGAGTTGAATACTTTCAGAGCTGGAGCGTCGGTGTCCATTCGAACGACATGGCCAAGCCAGGGAGACGCTGTATTTTAATTTGCTGCACTATGTCCATGTCGTTGTAAAGCTCATACAGCTCATCGATCGTCTGCGGTACTCGCCGTCGCCAACGCGTAGAGGACCGTAAATCTTCCGCAAAATCTTTCTCTCGAATACTCAAAGAGCCGCCTCATCGGATGTTGTCATTGTCCATGCTTCTGCCCCATATACCAGCACGGGCATGATGAGTGACTTATAGAGCGTGGTTTTCGTACGTGGAGAGAGGACTTTACTCCGGAATTGCCTACTCAGTTCAAAGTAGCACTTGTTGGCAAGAGTGATTCTGCGTTGGATTTCCATGCTGACATTATCGATGTTACTGCTGGTTCCCAAGTAAACGAAATTTTCTACTTTCTCGAAATTATAATGTCAACAGTGTGCTGACTGTTTGTTTGATGACAGGAGATACTTTGTCTTGTCCTCGTTTACCACCAGACCCATTCGATTTGCTTCCTTATCCAACTTGAAAAAGGCAGAACAGAATTTGCGGTATTTGTCACTTTTCACGTTTGGTTTCCATGGTTTGACAAATTTTCGGGTGATTTTTTTTTCGGGCGAAACTCGGGATAAGGCAGAGCAGTGGCGTAGCCAGGGGGGGATATGGGGGGATAGATCCCACCCCCCTAGTCATTGAACTACAATTATTTAATTTTGAATTAATAACACAATACTATTTTATCCTTCTGAATTCAAATTTTTTTTATTTCAGACGGATGACAAATTATCTTTTAATGAATATATGAGTAGTCCACTTGCAAACAGCGTTATGTGATTTTATAAAAGTAAACCATAAATTAAAAAAGAAACGTCTACGACAACCAGTAACATCCGCACTATATCTTTTTTTATTACCTAAAAATTTGGATAAATAAGAGCGTAATACCATTAAAAAAATAAAATTGCAGTATGGTAGATTTGCAAATTTTATATTTAAAAATTTAATATTGCAAGTTTTGAAACAGTAACTTTCACATAGCTAGCTTTTTTAGCTTTTCGCGTTCTCTCCTCTAGGAAGATTGGCTTGCTTCTTTTTTGCGACCGCTTCCACTAGGCACCGAAACTACCACGTTTTCTTGCAGTTTTCTAAGTTCATACGAAGAGGAGACATTTGAAAGTGTATAAATAAGTATTATAGCGACTTTTGCAAGAGTAGTTAACATTTCATGCTATTTTTTTCAGAATATAGAAAAATTTTTCACTCTGCTGCACCAAAAACTAAAAATCTAAAAAAAATTTACATAGCGCACTTTGCAAGTGTTGAAAGTGTTGAAGTGTTGAGCAATTGCTGAATATGCTATCTTATTTGTCCCTTCTTTTTATACAATTAATGAATGATTTAACGATGTTAGCGGTACATAATGATGTGCCGATTACACCTTTATAAGTATTAAGATTTTGTAGACTTGTACATAAATAAATGTAAATAGATACGCGTAAATATATAAATATGCAGATATATTCAATGTGTAAAAACTGAAGTGTATACTAACGAAACTTCTACAAAACAAAACTGGACTACACACTAATTAATTAAAATGGTGTAGTAATTTAATTTTTTAAATTTAGATAAAGCATGAATTCCCCAGGGAATAACCGAGTAGACAAAAAATATATAACGGTTGGAATGGCACATACATACATATATGAAAGAATGCCCACAGGCGACGCACTATAGGCAAAACACGAGTTTTTTTTAAAATCGTAGATCTTCGCTTAGAAAAGAGATAATGGAATGCAGCATTTAACCCTTTAATGCAGAGTCTGTCATATATGAAACGCTTTTTAACCCTTTCAAGGCAGAGGAAAAAGTTCTCAATATGCTTTTGAAGGTGCTTTTTCTCATGTTGACGTAGATATTAATCGTAGAAAATTTTTCCATAGTAAAATAATAATAAAAAAATAAATAAAAAAAATAAAATAAAAAAATAAAAATATTAAAAATAAAAATAAATAAAAAATAAAAATAAATAAAAAGTACGTTGAAAACATATTGAGAACCATTTTGCCTCTGCCTTGAAAGGGTTAAAAAGCGTCTCATATATGACAGACTCTGCACTAAAGGGTTAAATGCTGCACTTTCGTAAAGATATCGACCAGTATAACCATTTTTGTTATATACATTTTTTTGTGAAAGCTGATAGCTTACGAGTTATTAGAGTTTAAATGTAGCTTTTCTTTTTCCAATCTGGCCACTCGGGTACAGCATCCAATGTCCGAAGAATCGAGTCTTAAGATAAAATAAAGAGAAATCTTTCAGAAACAGTGCTAATGGTGTATTAAATATAGTGTTTTCTAGTGGAATGGGAGCCAAAATCCAAAATGAAAAAAAAGTGACATTTTGAACGGTATTTTGAGGGTTAAGTTATTGTTGTTGTAACTTCTCTATAGTTTTCCTATATTATATGATCATTTATCTTCACGATAAAAAAATTTTCATTCCATTATCTCTTTTCTACGCGAAGATCTACGATTTTGAAAAAAAACTCGGGTTTTGCCTATAGTGCGACGCCTCTAGCCATTGTGTATCACAACTTTAAGTTATCGATGCAAATTTTTTTTAATCCCCCCCATTCGCCAAATCCTGGCTACGCCACTGAGGCAGAGTATTTATATATACATCCCAGCAAAAAATGGTGTAAGCAGTTGTAAGAAATAAGCAATACGTTAGCGGCGCTTCTTGTAGCGTTTTTTTCATGATCTATAAGCCTTATAATAAGGTTGCTATACTCCACGTGATGCCTTATTTTATTTGGTTTATAAGACTTAGAAATGTGTATCTCTGAGAGTGAGAGCAAACCTTATGAACTGATGAAATCAACGCAGCGAAATGTGGTATTGATTCAAACTCAACATTTGAAAGCACATTTACATGTATGGCTGTAGCTGAGTGTGCAAGGATGCCTGATACAGTTGGTTGCTGCTGCCAAAGCTGTCCGGGTTCAATCCCCATCAGACGGAACATAAAATTTAAGATTTTATTTTATTTAATTGTTATTTACTTACTATGAAAAAGCCTTCGTGAAGTGTAGCGTGAAGTAAACGTTTATTTTATATGATCTATAAGCCTTATTATAAGGAAATTATTCTCCATGTAAGGCCTTATTTTAAGGACTTAGGCATAAGGGTGTCTCTCAGAGAAGGAGAGAAAACCTTACGACCTGATGGTGTGGAATAAAGAATGGTTCATACAACTGAGTTTCCTTACAGAAATCAGGCATTAAATTATAAAGCTTATGATCATATAAAATAAGCTTTATATAAGACGCAATTTTATTTGGAGGGATGTTTATGTGTGTACATACAAACATACATATGAGGCCATGAGGAGCCTAGCTGCAAAAAAAAAAATTAGTAATATGAGAAAGAAGGATCTATGCAAAACAAACGCGGTCTTTTACTAAAAAGTTCATTGCACCTACGTGATGCTACATATTAGATATAGTAAAAGAAAACTAAAAGCGCGTGCCACGGTTACATAGGGCTCCTGGAGAAATCTAACGTATAATGGTTTCACGTGTGAGTAGTTTTCTCGTTCTTTCACATGGAATTCGCTATTATATTATGCTATATATAGTTGTCTCTTTTCAACCAAATATTATTATGCGATTAATAACGTGTTATATAACGTAAAGAATGGCATATGGATATCGCTAATATGCAAATGTGTTCGTTTTTATTGACAATTTTGTACGTGTACCCAGCCAGCAAAATCATCGTAAACAAGCTCGTAATTGGATATTTTCTCGAAGAAAAACCGGATTAAAAATCGTTTATGATAGCCGTTTACGACTCTTTTTCGAGCACTTTTTCGCTTTAAATTGTGCATCGCCTACGAACAGTCGTAAACGGATCAAAAAGGATTCGTATGCGAATATTTTTACGTCCGTTTTTTAATTGTAAACGAGTCTCGTAAACGATTAATTTACGTTAAAAAAGCGTCTTTTTACACTGCTTTATCTACTGTTTTTGAATGCTAAAAATAGAGGCAATTAATTAATTCAAATTATTGTAGTTCTTTTATTGAATGGAATTATAGTTAATAAATATTTATAGTGCCGGATCAAAGTATTGGCACAGAGAATTTTTCGTATGCAAAGTTTTTTACTTGAATTCTTTTCGCACATTTTGTTTTTTTAATATAAAAAACAATTAGAGAAGAAATCAGAATAAAAAACTTTGCATTCATGGCGAAAAATTCTCTGTGCCAATATTTTTTCCCGGCACGGTATATGTGAAGATATTTTCAGATAAATAAGTATTAAAAAACTATCTATTAACAAATTAACAATTAAATAAGAGGGGTTTAATATATATTATAAAGTAGCTGAATTTATTTTTTATCTTTTTTGCCGATAGGCTGCAACTTTTTTTTGCCGGTCGTGTGCATATTGGAAGTGCTTCTTTGCAACGGAAATAAAAACTTCTTCGTCGGAGTTAAATTTTTGACGAAAAGCACCTAAGAAAATAAAGTGAAAGATTAAACTCCATTGGAAATCGGAAAATTTAATTAAGTAAAAAGTGGTAAAAAATATTAATATCCGTACTTCTTATTGCCGCAGTCGTTGCCAAACCAATAGCTCTGCTTTTGGTACCAGTTCCCTTCCACGAGAAAAGTCCTGCTACCTCATCTATAATAATTTTCCACCAGCACGTTCTTAAATATTTATCTACATTTAAAATATTTAAATCCTTTAGTGTTGCTCCGCGCAGCCTGTGAAAGAATTGCAAAACTCGTTAAATTAATTTGTATTTTTGAATTACATATGTAGTAGCTACTTACAAGAAGTTTAATTATAAAAGAAAGTGGTAGATCGTCCTTTGCATTTGCACCAGTCTGCCAGTAAATTACATACTTAATAATTTACTTAAATTGAATATTTAACAAACTACTTACTTATAAAATATTGTGATTGAAGAAAAATTGTCAACAAAACTAAAATTTTTTTCTTGTGCTGACAAATTACTACAAGCCTCTTTCTATTATATTTTTTTGTTTTATCGTTTACGAGGTTTTCTCTAACTTTTTGGCGATACGAGAATCCCTCGTAAAACATAATGTTCGTAAAATGTACGTTTTCTTGCTGGCTGGGTATTGGAGAATGAGTTAAGTCGTTCCCCTGCAGGGAAACCGCGGACTAGTGAATCAAATTTCTAGTTCCGTACTAGGTCTTTATCGCCAAAAACGAACTAGTCCGATAGGAACTAGATCCCCACCAGTCCAAAATCGGCAAAAAGTGGTAATTTTAAAAAACTAATTTTTTTCAGTTTTTTTCACTAGAAATCTATATCTAAAGTGACGAATTTAGAAATGGTTCGGAACTATAGAAAAAGGGATGCAGAACGAATTA
>NW_023458559.1:20096104-20101298 GCF_013731165.1 Rhagoletis pomonella | reverse complement strand
CGTAAACGTTGTTTTTGTTTTAGCGCTACTAAAGAGGTAAATAATGCGTGGTGCTATCTAAAAATGCCTTTTCAACGAAATATGTATCACATTTTTAAATCAGAGCTTAATAACAGACTTTTTTCGCGACCCAGTCTTATGTAGCTATGTATATACATATGTTTAAGTACATACAAGCACAAAGATAGGCAGACGACAGCTGATTGCTAGTGATGTTAAACTAACATCACGCCACGGTACGGCAAGACAATGTGGGAGCAGCCTCCGCAACTTTCGCCCACCACTAATCCTAAATTTACTTACAATTTCTTTTCGAATACTTTTATTTATGTATTCATACACAATATATATTTATACATACAATACATACATATGTATATACATATTTCTCTTACCAACTGCCGGCGATCTTCCAGACATACATTCATTCATACATATATGTGTACAAACGTATATCCATATGCACATATTATTGTTACCTCTTAATCTCTACAATAGAACTTAATCTCGCACGCGATACACGGTATCGGTAAGTTGAATGACTGTACCCAATACGGCGCTGATTTTGAGAGTCATGCAGTATGTGTTTTAGTTGTACTTGTGTAATCAAATATTTGAAACCGTAGTGTTACCAACTTTTCGATGAGCTAGAGACTTGAAGCTTCAAACTTAGCTCAGAACCCGATGCCAATACAATATGAAGGATAAATTAATTCACTAACCCGTATTTATGGTGCGACATCGTTCATACTTGAAATGTACATTAGTTACATGAAAAGGAATAACTCCACAAAAATTTTATCCGATAGGTGGCGCAGATGTCGAGATATATGGAAAATCCGAGTTAATGGTCCGAGTTAATGGTCTCAAATGGAAAGAAATAACTCTACAAAAAGTTTAGCCACTATTAAAACCTAGCAACCTACAAGGTGTACAGATCGGTCCAAGAAGGAAAATTCAGAGATAACAACTTAATATTTAGATTCGATTTTCGCTAAAAAAAAATCGTATAAGACTATAGATTTAAGACTCTAGGTTCTGAGCAGGATCTGTTCACATTTCATATTTTCTTTCTACCATGTAAATGAAGTGTATAAGCTAACGATCGCTCTGTAGAGCAGTTCGAGGAATTTCTTTTATAAAATTAATTAATTAATCGCAACGGTTTTTCCCCTTCGCCCAACCGACACGAGGGGCGCAGTCCGCATGACGTGCGGAACGTTTTTTTTTGTGCTGAGTCGTGGAAACAGGGGTTTGTTATTAAATATAAGTTTCGAGATCTAAAACTATTCAGTTACAGAATCAAATTCATCAGCTGATTGGATATGCTAAAGATAGTGTGTATTCCAATTATTGAGAGATGAAATGATAGTTTTCTTTATTGTAAAAATCGAGCCCGATATGTCAAACGTGCTGGAATGAGAGTTAAAATCTTGACATAAAGAACGGAATGATTTGCATGTCTTCAAAAACCGAGGTCGAAAGTGTCTTAACACTCGATAGGGAACATTAAAGTTTTCCTCAGCCTGAATAGCCGGGCTATTAATCAAGCTAGTCAATAATTTTACGATAAATATTATACCTAGCATTTCTCCACGGCTTGCGATTGTAGGGAAATTTATGAGCTTTAGGGCCGTTTTCTCAAGTAACCTGTAACTTGAAAGCTCACTTTATATTTAAAGGTTGTATTAAAATTTATGATTGTGTCTAAAGTGAAGCATTTTATTATTCGTTTTTAATTGGTTTACAACCAAGAAACTTACATACATTATAAACCGATAATATAAATGCTTAACTTTAGACATAGCTTTCCTTTTAATTTATCGGCACATTGACCTGCATTTTGGCACATTTTTTGGAAGAATTCGGCACAATTTTAAATTTTGATTTTCCATCACTGATAGAAAGGTATTTTCACATTGTTTTTATTTCTGTCCAAAAAAAAGTCATTCGTGTCCCTTTTTTTCAAATACCAACACATCTTAATTCAACTTTGAATGACGTTCGTTCATCCTACCTTTCTCGTTCATCCTTTAAATGAGTTTATTATCAAAGAAACAAAAAGGGTGGGAAAATACCTTTCCAATGACACCTCTTAAGTCTAAATCGGAAGAGCTTAGGTTCAGTTATTCAAGTTTTTCTTATACCAATCTTTGAAAAAAGTTAAAAAACAGCATCAAAAATCTCATCATTACGATTCCGTTTAAATGTTTTTTTTTATTTATTTTTAATATTTTCATGCAAATTTTTTAAGCTTAAACCGTTTTGTCATTTGAGGGGATTTTTTCAAAAAAAAATCTTTAAGAAACTATTTTTATTCATGAAAAACTCCATTTTTGGAGGTATTTTCAAATCGGTCCAGCTCACTTAAATCCTAATATTTTTCGGAAATATTTTGGTGGACGTCTTAAAATATAATAGATTTTATAATTCTAATGGAAAAATAGTACCGATTTTTCTTTGTATGGTGAGCGATATACATATATAAGGGCAAAGGTGAAGGGGAACATGTAGATGAAGAAAATGATAAAAATAAAAGTAAAGACAAAGAGGACGATGAGGATACCGATAAAAGTAAAGATGAAGATAGGGGAAGAAAGATTAAAATAAAGGTAATTAAAGAGGAAGGCATATAGTGAAAGACACAGAAACTCAATCTGGGAACTATTTTGGGATTTCAGAGATTTTCGGGTTTATCCATAAAATAATCGATATTTTTATCGGTTTTGTTATCGATATTTTTATCGAACTTTTTATCGATATTGTTATCAATTTTGCTATCGATATTTGCGGCACGTATCGATATAATAATCGATATTTTTATCGAGTTTGTTATCGATTTTGTAATTGATATTTTTAACTATTTTGTTAGCGATATTTTTGATCGATTTTGTTATCGATACTTTTATCGATTTTGTTTTCGATATTTATCGATTTTGTTATCGATCTTTTTATCGATTTTGTTATCGATATTTATCGATTTTGCTATCGATATTTATCGATTTTGTTATAGATATTTATCGATTTTGTTGTGGATATTTTTAACGATTTTGTTATGGATATTTTTATCGATATTTTTTATCGATTTTGTTTTCGATTTTGTTATCGAATTTGTCGATTTTATTGTCGATATTTATCCATCTTGTTATCGATATATATCGATTTTGAGGCTTGAGCCACAACTGAAGGTCAATATGTCGTTATAAATAAGAAGCTTTTTATGACAGAAGAACACTCGGAATTTTATGACAAAAGTACACTCCATTCGCCGAAGGGCGGGGGAAGGCGGGAGAAATACATGCCTCGTTGCATTAATCCCGGAGCCAAAATACCATACCTTAGAAGTCACCAAATCACCTTTCGGATTTCCCAAGGTAGTTAAGACTGAACCAGGCGCAAGCCTCAACACAAACTTTTAGTAATAACCAGGGAACGGATTTTATGGAAATTGCTTTTTTTTCTGCTAAAGAGATAAAGTATATTCGGTAAAGAATGTCCACGATTTAGCTTTCCCTGATTCCATATATACACATTTGATGTTGCCTTTTTTTGCCTTTTTTAAGATATTTGCCTTTTTTTTGCCTTTTTTAAGATATTTGCCTTTTTTTGCCTTTTCTAACTTTAAAAAAGTGATTATAGCATTTACATTTTTTTTTTTAAGATTAAAAAATATACACATGCCATGCGGCTTATAGAAGCGCAGGGACCTCTTGCCAAATTGGTGTTGGAAAAATTCAAATTCGTTTTCTCAGCTAACGTAGGCTTAGAGACAATAAGGGGTGTGGATAAAATTGTTGGATGGCGAGGAAAGCGCCCTTATTCTTGATAATATGAACGTTTCAAACGTTCCATATTTAAATTGGGCTCCACTTGTATCAACTTACGTCGGGCGCGCATTTAGTACATTCAAGGCTTTTCTTCGCGAAAATGGAATGAAAATGCTGCCAGAAAACTTCAAAATGCATCTTGTGGTTCAATGTTACTACAACTATACAGATTAAAGTTTTATGAGTTAGAAACTCGAAAGGATAAAATAGTCAAAGATTCGAAGTACAAATCTATTTTCTATTTTTACTTGTAATATAAACATTTCTAAAATAAATGTATTTTTTGATTGTTCTTCGAGTTTTCTGTCTTTTTTTATTGCTTTATTTTGCTTGTTTTGCAATACCTAGTGCCTTTTTCTACCTTTTTCGCTATTTTGTTTTGCCTTTTTTTGCCTTTTTTGCAATACCTAGTGCCTTTTCCTGCCTTTTTCGCTATTTTATTTTGCCATTTCCAGCCTATTTCGTTATTTTATTTTGCCTTTTTTTATAGGTTTTTAGGTCCTAAAAATCCGTTCCCTGGTAATAACCCTGTTCGGCACTCGGCTGGAGAATAGATGAATCCAACTATTTCTAAAAGTCGGGATTGTATATCGGAAATTTATTTCTGTTTTCCCATCCCAGTTTTTCTATCAATTTTGTCATACAGTGTATTGCACAAATGGTATGTAAATCTCTTCACACTCTGGTACATGCTCACATATGTATGTATTTAAGATGCGACCTACGTTCTTGGCCAATACTTTTTCACTTCTTTGCGCAAAATAACGATAAGAACCTCCATGCTCCTCAACCGAATTAACGCCTGCCACCTTCTCTTGCAAACATCATTCTTTATTTTACGCGTACAGACATACCAATCTCCGCAATACCTACAGCCTATCTACATATGTACATATGCCATCATTGCCAGTCATGGTGCCACGCATGCGTCCAAACTTTAAGCTGCAAAAACCCACTTTAAGCTCATCATGGCAAAGAACCTGTAGAACTCCTTTCACTTCGCATTCCTATAGATTCGACATTCTTCTGCAATTACGGCTTACTAGTTACATATGTACATATGTACATTCTATACCACTCTTTCCTCCAGCGGCCGGTTGGTTAATCGTTCGCTTGCTCTTTTGCCATTCTTTCACTTCCCGCTGTTTATTGGACGCATTACGTACAATACGTACTTCGTCGCTTATTGAATTTGTTGTTCTGTCATTGCTAATGCGCCTACTCAAAGGCGTTTTGGCCAAAAGCCAAATGAGTCGTAAGCCATTGTAACAGCAAACTCGCTAGAAGAAGGCACGCAGAAGTCAAAGAATGCTCAGGTTTTATTTTTATACCCGAGCGCACTTGTGCACAAGGGTATTATAACTTTG
>NW_023458559.1:20082050-20096004 GCF_013731165.1 Rhagoletis pomonella | reverse complement strand
TATTATCATGAGCGGAATATTTTTTGAGAATCTAGAGAACCAACAACAAAATACACATAAACGTTGTTTTTGTTTTAGTGCTACTAAAGAGGTAAATCTAAAAATGCCTTTTCAACGAAATATGTATCACATTTTTAAATCAGAGCGTAATAACAGAGTTTTTTCGCGACCCAGCCTTATGTAGCTATATACATATGTTTAAGTACATACAAGCACAAAGATAGGCAGACGACAGCTGATTGCTAGTGATGTTAAACTAACATCACGCCACGGTACGGCAAGACAATGTGGGTGCAGCCTCCGCAACTTTCGCCCACCACTAATCCTAAATTTACTTACAATTTCTTTTCGAATACTTTTATTTATGTATTCATACACAATATATTTATACATACAATACATACATATGTATATACATATTTCTCTTACCAACTGCCGGCGATCTTCCAGACATACATTCATTCATACATATATGTGTACAAACGTATATCCATATGCACATATTATTGTTACCTCTTAATCTCTACAATAGAACTTAATCTCGCACGCGATACACGGTATCGGTAAGTTGAATGAATGTACCCAATACGGCGCTGATTTTGCAGAGTCATTGCATGTACATATGTATGTATGTACGAATGTACATATGTAT
This sequence comes from Rhagoletis pomonella, assembly GCF_013731165.1. Classification (NCBI taxonomy): domain Eukaryota; kingdom Metazoa; phylum Arthropoda; class Insecta; order Diptera; family Tephritidae; genus Rhagoletis; species Rhagoletis pomonella. The sequence continues at coordinate 20,095,352 of NW_023458559.1, read as the reverse complement.
GTGTTTTAGTTGTACTTGTGTAATCAAATATTTGAAACCGTAGTGTTACCAACTTTTCGATGAGCTAGAGACTTGAAGCTTCAAACTTAGCTCAGAACCCGATGCCAATACAATATGAAGGATAAATTAATTCACTAACCCGTATTTATGGTGCGACATCGTTCATACTTGAAATGTACATTAGTTACATGAAAAGGAATAACTCCACAAAAATTTTATCCGATAGGTGGTGCAGATGTCGAGATATATGGAAAATCCGAGTTAAGGGTCCGAGTTAATGGTCTCAAATGGAAAGAAATAACTCCACAAAAAGTTTAGCCACTAATAAAACCTAGCAACTTACAAGGTGTACAGATCGGTCCAAGAAGGAAAATTCAGAGATAACAACTTAATATTTAGATTCGATTTTCGCTAAAAAAAAATCGTATAAGACTATAGATTTAAGACTCTTGGTTCTGAGCAGGATCTGCTCACATTTCATATTTTCTTTCTACCATGTAAATGAAGTGTATAAGCCAACGATCGCTCTGTAGAGCAGTTCAAGGAATTTCTTTTATAAAATTAATTAATTAATCCCAACGGTTTTTCCCCTTCGCCCAACCGACACGAGGGGCGCAGTCCGCATGACGTGCGGAACTTTCTTTTTGGTGCTGAGTCGTGGAAACATTGGTTTTTTATTTAATATAAGTTTCGAGATCTAAAACTATTCAGTTACAGAATCAAATTCATCAGCTGATTGGATATGCTAAAGATAGTGTGTATTCCAATTATTGAGAGATGAAATGATAGTTTTCTTTATTGTAAAAATCGAGCCCGATATGTCAAACGTGCTGGAATGAGAGTTAAAATCTTGACATAAAGAACGGAATGATTTGCATGTCTTCAAAAACCGAAGTCGAAAGTGTCTTAACACTCGATAGGGAACATTAAAGTTTTCCTCAGCCTGAAGAGCCGGGCTATTAATCAAGCTAGTCAATAATTTTACGATAAATATTATACCTAGCATTTCTCCACGGCTTGCGATTGTAGGGAAATTTATGAGCTTTAGGGCCGTTTTCTCAAGTAACCTGTAACTTGAAAGCTCACTTTATATTTAAAGGTTGCATTAAAATTTATGATTGTGTCTAAAGTGAAGCATTTTATTATTCGTTTTTAATTGGTTTACAACCAAGAAACTTACATACATTATAAACCGATAATAGAAATGCTTAACTTTAGACATAGCTTTCCTTTTAATCCAACCTTTAAATATAAAGTGAGCTTTGAGCTTAAAGGTTACTTCAGAAAACGGCCCTTAGACGACTAATGTAAGGGGGGAGGTTGTGCTCTGAATCTCAGCTAAATTCACGCAATGCAAAAACAAAATTTTTTTTTTAATTAATTCAATCCTTTCTGAATGAACTTGGTATCGGGGATTCCAAACAAAAGTACCGCATTCTAATATAGGTCTAACTAAGCGATAAAAAGACCTCTTGTGCTCTTTTGACCATCTTGGTTTTATTGACTGTAGCATTAATATGAAGGTTGAAATTGAGTTTGGAATCCATTGTGATACCAAGATCGACAAAATTGGATACATGCTCCACATTATAGTTTGATATTGAATTGAACCAGCTGTTGGTTGAACTACCCTTCGAGAGAACACATAACTTTACGTTTTTAAGGTTCAGTGGCATATAGTTTGCATTACATCTAATAACCACGTTGCTTAGATCCTCTTGTAACAAAGACCTTTCTTCGAAAGAGGATAATGTTTTAAAAAGTTTCACATCATCGGCATACATTAAATATTTGAATTTTTGAAGTGAAACTTCTTTAGCGACGGTTGGTTGGTTAGGAGTAAATTGGCAAATTCAAAGGAAATTGCACACGGAAATGGTGCAATGGAAATAGTGCAACGGAAATGGTTGGGGCTGAAACAAATGCTTCTTGTGTGTATATGGTATTAATTTAACAAAAATTTGCTAATAAAAGATTAAAGAATAGAAAAAGACCAATACAAGAATGAAAGTAAAGGTGACTACGTACATAGATAAAGAAAAGGATAAAGGCAAAGGTGAAAATAAAAACAAAAACAAAGATGCGTAAAGATAAAGGCAAAAATGAAGAAAAAGGTAAATTTAAACACTTTACTTATATACATTAGACTGCATCACCAAAAAAGGTTGCGGTTTTTCCGCCAGGATTACAAAATTTATAGTATTTTAAGATGTCCGCCAAAATATTTCGGAAAAACATTAAGATTTAAGTGAGCTAGCCCGAGTTGAAAATACCTCCAAAAATGGAGTTTTTTATGAATAAAAATAGTTTCTTAAAGAACGAAGAAAGAAGAAATATTTAAAAATATTTTCAACGGAATCGTAATAATGAGATTTTTGATGCTGTTTTTCTACTTTTTTCAAAAATTGATTTACAAAGAATAAATGGGCCAAAACTATTCTTATTTAGACTTATGGAATCTCGATAGAAAGCAGTGATGGAAAATGAGTGTGCATTGTGCCATTTTCGGCCCTTTCGGAAGCAGCCGGCACCTTCGGCACAATCGATTGATTTTCGGCACTATTTTTGCGTTTCACTTGTTCCACCATAATACAATTTGTGTATGCTTCAGAATAAAAAATTTTCTAATCACTTTATATGCACAATCTGGTAACACTTGATATTTACATACCCATAAGAAGAACAATGAAAGTTATTGTGTTGTTGCGCACCAAGAATGATAGAACACAATCTTTTCTGTATCGTGGTTCAAGTGTGTCTGACAGTTTATCGTCTCATATTGGGCCATATGCATAAAAAATAAGCAATTGCATTTACTTAAAATTTCATACCTTTCACTTAAATTTGTTTGAAAAAAAATCGAGTAAAAGGTCTGAAATTTTACGAGAAAGCATTTGTTTAGGTTTTATGCATACGGCCCATTGTATAATGGGTATGGGTATGCATACATATGTGTTTCATATTTCTTAATAATTCAAGTAGCAATACGACCGAATCAGAGCCTGATGTGACTATGAGAAAGAAATATGATTTGCGTTTTAGAAAAGAGTGGAAAGAAAAGCACAGTTGGTTGGAGGAAGATATTGATATAAAAAACGGCAAAAAGTGTTCAGTATGTTCCGTCTCAATTATGGGACATTTATACCATATTGAGCGACATGCAAAAAGTGATTTACATGTAAAAAATTTAAATGCTGCAAAATCGACTATAAAATTGTCTAATTATGCTAAGTCAAATTCCGAAGCAATCCAACTATCTAATGCAGTAAAGGATTTCGAAATTCGAATGAGTCTATTTGTAGCCGAACACAACTTATCATTTGCGACTTTCGATCATTTAGATCAATGTTTAAACACCGTAATGGACTCCAAGACAATGTCAAAGGTCTGCCTGAATAGACATAAAGGTCAAAAAATCATAACTTCATTAACTGGGCCTGAAAACTGCAAAGCAATTTCCGAAATTACCAATACACAGTATTACTCATTGATAATCGACGAAAGTACGGATGTGTCGATGAGTAGTAACTTAGCTATCATTATTCGAGTCTTCAGTGACGGATGTAAGGACAGATTTTTAGATTTGGCCCCTGTAATTGATTCCTCATCTGCTGGTATCTTCGATTGCGTTGTCCAAGTTTTGAAGTACCACAATATTCCACTAAATAATTTGCTGGGTTTCGCTGCAGATAACTGCAATGTGATGATGGGCATACACAACGGAGTCCAAGCAAAACTAAAACGAATTTGTCCGAAAGTATTTATTAATGGGGACGTGTGCCACAATCTCAATTTATCTTCGCAATCTGCTGCCTCGTCACTTCCAAGCATAGGAAAGCTAATTCGCGATATTAATCACCATTTTTGCCATAGCGCAAGCCGAAAAGCAGACTTCGCAAAATTACAGGAAGCCTTTGGGAGCGAAGTTCATTCTATTTTAAAATACAGTTCCACTCGATGGCTTTCCCGCCAGGTAAAATTTATTAATCAATTATTCAGCTTCCTTTTCTTATTTTTACATTTTACATAGATGGTGGTTAATAGAATTTTGGAACAGTGGACAACATTGCAATACTATTTCAATCTAAGCAATTTTGAGACAGGAAACGGCAACGAAAATAACACATTTCTGGCGGAGAGTCTCTCGGATCCGCAATTAAAAATATTTGTTTACTTTTTATCGTATGTGCTTAAATTGATAAATGATATAAACATAGAAATGCAAGCAGAAAAAGCTCGCCTCCACATTCTCCATATACGCTTAACATTTTTGTTTAAACAAATTTGTCGCAATTTCATCTCTAAAGCAAATATTGAATCTCATTCAATATATACATACTTTAGATTTAAATAATCATATACCCATTTTAGATATTTTTTGTGGAACAGAAGTCGATATATTTGTTACTAAAGAAAATTTTACTGAAACCGAGATTAAAAATTTTAAATTAAATGCTTTAAAATTTTACATTAAATTTTGCCAAGATTTAAGAAAGAGAATGGATTTTGATAATGAAATTTTGAAAGCCGTTCCGGCTTTCGCGCCAAAGGCAGTAAACTCTGGCGATACGAATAGCATTGTGCCTATACTTATAAAATTATTTCCTGAAGCCGAGATGAAAAATGCAGAAGCCATCAATCGGGAATATAGAGCATTAGCTGACTATGCAGAGGTTAAGGAGCTCGAAAACCTCCCGATTTCAGAGTTTTGGACAAAAGTAGGTCAAACGAGAAATGAATTGAATGAGTTGATGTTTTCAAATGTGTTTCGTATCGCGCAGGGGATACTGTCTTTGCCACATTCTTCAGCTTGCGTTGAGCGGATTTTTTTTCATTTCAGAATTTAATTAAAACCAAATACAGAAGTAAGTTGACTGTAAAGACGTGTGCTGCTTTAATACAAACAAAATACTTAATTAGATGTAGTAGCAACCACTGTTTTGATTTTGATACGAAAAAAATACTGCGATATTTGTTATATTATAAAATAATGATCTCAGTGAAAATGAATTAATAGACTAAATTATAATTTACCCTGAATTCTAAAATGCAAAAATTCAAACCATCAGACCTAGGGATAAAACGATACCATGGAAGTATCGATACCTGTACTTGGAAGTAGCATCGAAAGAAAGTATCGATGCCTAGTAAGTATCGGGCTAAAAGTATCGATACCTACTTACATATATCGATATTTGTACCTGTATAAGAAATGTTTATATAAAAAACGCCATCACATATCTATAAATTTTTGTCAAAATAACTTATGTGACTATAATACTTGATCTTTTTAAGAACAACTTTAAATTTTAAAACATGGTTCACTAGGATGGCCTCTCAGAAAACAAGAAAAAGGGCAAAGTCCAACAATACGTTGTTTTTAAAAAGTCCCCAGAATTTTGTTAACAGAATTGTCTTCGTTTGTATGTATGTACGTATTTTATTTGTTATACTTATTATTTATTTTGTACAAAGAGAAAGCGATTGAGATCAAAAACAATTATTTTATAATTTATTTCATACAAATGAATTAATTAATAAAAGTCATCTGTATTATTACACTGTTCAACAGCAGTTCTGCAAAGTATCAATGTTATATTTCTGAAGGAAGTAATCATGTTGATAATTTTTAGAGTGAAAAGCTGCTAAGTCCATTTGTAGGAAATTAGAAGGGGAGGAAAAAAAATTTTCAAAACATTTCCTTCAAGAATTTTGCAGAAGGCTCCGTTGCAAATTAAAAGATTTAGAATTTTTTGTGAGCTTATCGTTTTTTCTGTGCCTCTTTTGGACTTAGTAAATTTGCCTTTAATTGAATATAAACTTGAAGACGTTGCGTTTTTAATTTACCTTGCTTCCTATATCCAAATATGAGTTTTCACAAAAAGTGGACTTAGCAACTTTTCACTTCAAGCTAGCGATATGTTAATGACATGATTATAGGCCTTTCTTTGTAGGAATTTTTCATTGGCAACTAAACTGCCAAAATTTTTTAGATATTCACAATAATAATTAGATAAAAAAAAGTCCGGAAATAAAATTTTCACTGAATCGGGTTTCGATATAAGTACTTTCTTCCGATACCTACTCAGTACTCGGTTCAAAAGTATCGATACCAAAATTACTTGGTATCGGACGAAAAGTATCGAGTATGTACTTGTATTTACTAGTATCGTTTTATCCCTAATCAGGCCTTTTCATTTCTAGACCCCAGCAGATGGAACTGTCCAATATACGCAACCGCGCCTGAATGCTAGTTACATATCTGCAAATACTTTAAGAATAAAAGAGACGGATGCTTTGTATTTTTACATTTTGGAATTCAGGGTTAATGATTGGGTGATGTTGTTTATTCATACATAAATTTTTTTGAAAAGCTGCATAAGTTCAAATTTGCAAAGCGCTTAGATTTAAATTGTTTTTAATTCAAAAGTATATGCGTATATATTGTTTGTAAAACTAATATTTCTTTAAACCCCCGCTGTAGCAATTTAATTGTTGTTGGCCTTTGGCTTTCTTTTGTACTTTTGATTTTCTTTGCTCGTTTAAGTATCTACTATACGTATATACCAAAACCACACAAGTCAAAGTTTTAGACTTTCTACAACAAATTTATTCCATTCAATTTTAGCATTATAAAGAGCAAGTTTGAAATGGCTAAGAATTCTTTTTTTGATTTTCATTTTGATAATTTTGTTTGCATTTTCTTTATACATATTGTATGTATACAAATTTAAGTATGATTTTTATGGAAGAAAAAGCGCAACATCTTCAAGTTCTCAAAAATCAACGCGAATTTTAAGCCATTTCATACTTGCACTTTATAATAAAAAAATTTAGTGGACAAAATTTGTTGTAGAAAGTCTAAAACTTTGAATAAAATCATAAAAACTGTGAAATACTTTTAAACATTGTCTCATTTACCACAATAAATATAGGGTACTAGTCTGTAATTTAATGCATTTTATTAAAATATAGAGTATGCATAAATTAAAGGGTATATAAAAGAGGATCTTTCTATTAAGCGTACTCATCATAAAAAAAAGAATGCTATAAGAATGGTTTTCCTTGAGATTTTTGGTTTTCTTATATGCAATAAATACTGTAAACATATTTTATAAAGGATGTGGTACCTATCGACGATTTTTAAGTTATCGGCACATTGTCCTGCATTTTGGCTCATTTTTTGGAAGAATTCGGCAAAATTTTAAATTTTGATTTTCCATCACTGATAGAAAGCTATTTTCACATTGTTTTTATTTCTGTCCAAAAAAAAGTCATTCGTGTCCCTTTTTTTTTCAAATACCAACACATCTTAATTCAACTTTGAATGACGTTCGTTCATCCTACCTTTCTCGTTCATCCTTTAAATGAGTTTATTATCAAAGAAACAAAAAGGGTGGGAAAATACCTTTCCAATGACACCTCTTAAGTCTAAATCGGAAGAGCTTAGGTTCAGTTATTCAAGTTTTTCTTATACCAATCTTTGAAAAAAGTTAGAAAACAGCATCAAAAATCTCATCATTACGATTCCGTTTAAATTTTTTTTTAATTTTTTTTAAATATTTTCATGCAAATTTTTTAAGCTTAAACCGTTTTGTCATTTGAAGGGATTTTTCAAAAAAAAATCTTTAAGAAACTATTTTTATTCATGAAAAACTCCATTTTTGGAGGTATTTTCAAATCACTCACTTAAATCCTAATATTTTTCGGAAATATTTTGGTGGACGTCTTAAAATATAATAGATTTTATAATTCTAATGGAAAAATAGTACCGATTTTTCTTTGTATGCTGAAGGGGAACATATAGATGAAGAAAATGATAAAAATAAAAGTAAAGACAAAAAGGAGGATGAGGATACCGATAAAAGTAAAGATGAAGATAGGGGAAGAAAGATTAAAATAAAGGTAATTAAAGAGGAAGGCATATAGAGAAAGACACAGAAACTCAATCTGGGAACTATTTTGGGATTTTAGAGATTTTCGGGATTCGCGGGACTTATCCATAAAATAATCGATATTTTTATCGAAATTTTTATCGATATTGTTATCAATTTCGCTATCGATATTTGCGGCACGTATCGATATAATAATCGATATTTTTATCGATTTTGTTATCGATTTTGTAATTGATATTTTTAACTATTTTGTTAGCGATATTTTTGATTGATTTTGTTATCGATATTTTTATCGATTTTGTTTTCGATATTTATCGATTTTGTTATCGATCTTTTTATCGATTTTGTTATCGATATTTATCGATTTTGTTATCGATATTTATCGATTTTGTTATAGATATTTATCGATTTTGTTGTGGATATTTTTAAAGATTTTGTTATGGATATTTTTATCGATATTTTTTATTTGAGCCACAACGGAAGGTCAATATGTCGTTATAAATAAGAAGCTTTTTATGTCAGAAGAACACTCGGAATTTTATGACAAGAGTACACTCCACTCGCCGAAGGGCGGGGGAAGGCGGAAGAAATACATGCCTCGTTGCATTAATCCCGGAGCCAAAATACCATACCTTAGAAGTCACCAAATCACCTTTCGGATTTCCCAAGGTAGTTAAGGCTGAACCAGGTGCAAGCCTCAACACAAACTTTTAGTAATAACACTGTTCGGCACTCGGCTGGAGAATAGATGAAACCAACTATTTCTAAAAGTCGGGATTGTATATCGGAAAATTATTTCTGTTTTCCCAGGTTAGCGATTTTAAAAGTTTTTCTATAAATTTTGCCATACAGTGTATTGCACAAATGGTATGTAAGTCTCTTCACACTCTGGTACATGCTCACATATGTATGTAATTAAGATGCGACCTACGTTCTTGGCCAATACTTTTTCACTTCTTTGCGCAAAATAACGATAAGAACCTCCATGCTCCTCAACCGAATTAACGCCTGCCACCTTCTCTTGCAAACATCATTCTTTATTTTACGCGTACAGACATAACCAATCTCCACAATACCTACAGCCTATCTACATATGTAGATATGCCATCATTGCCAGTCATGGTGCCACGCATGCGTCCAAACTTTAAGCTGCAAAAACCCACTTTAAGCTCATCATGGCAAAGAACCTGTAGAACTCCTTTCACTTCGCATTCCTATAGATTCGACATTCTTCTGCAATTACGGCTTACTATTTATGTACATATGTATGTATATTCTATACCACTCTTTCCTCCAGCGGCCGGTTGGTTAATCGTTCGCTTGCTCTTTTGCCATTCTTTCACTTCCCGCTGTTTATTGGACGCATTACGTACGTACTTCGTCGCTTATTGAATTTGTTGTTCTGTCATTGCTAATGCGCCTACTCAAAGGCGTTTTGGCCAAAAGCCAAATGAGTCGTAAGCCATTGTAACAGCAAACTCTCTAGAAGAAGGCACGCAGAAGTCAAAGAATTCTAAGTTGTTTTTTTTGTTTTTTGTTTAAGTCGCTGAAGAAATGCCGGCTGGCTACCGCATCTGCATGCTAATTTCAGATTTGACGCAATCCATCGCTTTTGCCATTGTAATGCGTCGCCATCATTAGGTTTAGTGAATGTTAAGGAATACACACAGCCATAATTCGCTGCATATGTACATACAATATCATACATATACATACATATGTATATGTATGTATGTAGGCATGACTATTGTTGCTGCTGCATGCATGGCTTTGTCTTTGCAATAAAACTGGTTGTGAAGTTGAATTATGGTTTAAAAAAAAACCTAACAGCTATAGGTCACTGCAGCGTAGAACGTCGCTGAATTTTAATTTTCTTATCGATAAATAATTGTGGCGAATTCAATGGAAATCGTATGGAAACCGCTAACTTTAACTATGTCCCCTTGCGTGTGCATTACATACTCATATGTACATATGTATGTACGTACGAGGGCGATGTCTGAAGTAATAATTTGTATTTTTCAACATAGTCTTGGTTCTTTGGCAGGGAACTCCTTGCTGCTGACCCTAAAGAGGGGAGGTTGCGATCTAATATTGCCACGCTTAGAAACTGGACCGAGAGTTAACCCGGATAATACTGAAGTAAATCTCTTCACAAGGAAACACCGCTCACCGTTGCTCCGCCGTTACTCACAGTTGCCCCATCGTTGCCGAGAGTCACCCGCCGTGCTGCTAGCACGCTCTCACCAGTTGACTCTGCATTACTCACCGTCGTACGCCCTGACTCGACCGCTCGACAACAAACAAACGTCAGTAGTCTCTCTCTCTCTCGCTTTGGACCTAAGGTTGCCGGTACTCAAAGTAAATACACGAGAATATTGTGTTTTGTTTGGTGGAGATAAGTGGGGCCTTCGCTGGACTCTGGATCGGCTGAGCTCACCCGGGCCTTCAACAAAACCCACCTCACACAATTCCAGGGGGTGAGAGCATTAAAATTCCGACTTTATTTGTTTTGGACCACCCTAATGTGCATACATATATTATACGAGAAGCATTTTTTTTTTGTGATAGTCATTCGAATTGCTCCATTCTTTTGAATTTCAAAAATTAAAGACCTTAGCCTGTTGATGTGCGATACAGTTTTATTTTTTTAATTTGAATTTTTTATCGGTACAGGGTGATTTCAAATTTAATGAAATTAAAACCTGCACTGTGCAAGAGCTCTCCTTACTTAAGAATGGCTGCACGGGTTTTTTTAGATGGAATCTGGCACTCGAGTCGCTTATAACTCTGACTAACATTTGGAATATTTTCTAGGCTTTTGAAATTCAATTTTGGGCGCTTTAACGCCATGCGGGTCCACTAATAATAGCTATTTAGTTAGATATTTTAGAACTCGTAGTATACATACATATATGTATGTACAATAAATCGGTTGGCTCCTAATATTAACCAAATAGTTTGGAATCTTGCGCTGAGAGGATTTAGAGGTCATAAAAATGTTCGCCCTAGCCAGCTGCTGAAAGCAGCCGAAATCAGTTTTTTATACATGATTTAGTAATTATCCGATTTAGCGATGAGCGACATGAATACATATATATGTAGTTGAAAATTTGGTTTTAGAGAGCTATGCGTTTTTACAGATCATGGAAAGCCTCACAACTTACATTTATGGTTTTTTTTTTCAAAACTTAAATTGAGTTATTGAACACTGAAATAAGCTTACAAACGTTTTTTCATGACCCTGTCTAATGTGCATACCCACATACATACATACATACGTACTTACGTACCAAAATTCAAAGTGTACATTAAAGTATATATCTAAAATTTCAATAAAACTCAAGTGCTGCACATGATGGACAAATATGCTTTGTTTTAAATTTAGGTACGAAAATTAGAACAAACTGATAAGATATTTGTTGACGACAAGCATTTATTAGTATGTGTATATGTACCTCTCTACCTATGTATAAATACAAACATCAACTATGAAGAAACAGTGAATTCTATTAATGCAAAATGACGTTGTTCGGTTGTCAAGTGTTAAGCAAAGGCCTTTTTAATACGTGTGAGTTTATCGGCTTAATTATCAAAAAAATATAAAATTGATGCCAATGGCCACGAGCGCTTATCAACAAAATTTACCCCTGCGTCTTGCTTTTCGGTAAAGTCCACTTGTACCCATATCTAACTTTCATTTCTATTCTATTTAATAAATAACCAAATAAACGAACAACAGATACCAACAAAATAAAAAATTAGGTCAAGCATTCCTTCTACTGATATAATTTGGGTTCCGTTTACGTGAGCTAGACCGATTTAGAAATACCTCCAAAAATCTTATTATTTTGATTCCGTTGGTAAGATTTTTAACAATTTTATGTAGACCTATTAAAATAGTTTTGTCCGCCTAGATTCTCTATTCAGACCACTGTGCGTTGGAAGGTCATCTGTACTGATATTTCACTGTGTCCGGGTACCCATACCACTTTAGTAGCAGCTTTCACGGTTAGTTCGTTTTAAGATTTCCTACATATTTATGTACATACATATGTATGTACATTCGACAGCCACTGTCAAAGAAGTGAAATCGCGGCACTATGGATCCATAGGGAGACTTACCTTACATATAGCGATTAATTCGGCCTGGAATAGCTACAGTGCGCTGCTATACACCCAGTGGCAAAAGTAGTAATGCATTCCATGCGTGATAAATAATCGAATGTGTTCCTTATAAGTTTTACATCTCATTACTGTTTAATATGTGATCGGCATTCTAATGTATTCAAAAAGTCCCAAAATTTTCATATTAAATCATATTCATTTCTCGATACTAGGTAATGCAAAATTGAATGCCCCGACTTTTTTTAGGACATCGCCCTGGAGAAAAAAATGCTTTTTCGAATGTGAAAAGGGTTGTGTTATTGATTATTTTCTCGATTACCATACAATATATTTTCCCACTGGGTACATTGCAATGGCCAGGGAGCCGCATGCTGAAAGGCCTTTAGAGAAAGTCCGCTACCAACCCTTTTGTCGAGGCTTAACACATCTGCAAAAATGGCGACAGGCTATGACGTGGTTTATCAAGTGGCTTCTGGCTTGAATTCGAATAGAAAATCTAGTTTACGAAAATATTTCCAATATGATTATTATCTATCAGTTTTAGGGCAGCTATCCCAACAACTACATACATATAAACTTTTGATTTTTTGAGTATTCGAATTTTTCTTCGAAGAGATTAGTGTGGATTTCGAGATGGTTACCAGCTGAATCATTCTTGTTTCTAATTTATTGAGGTCAGATGAGCTGACACACATTAATACTGTATGTGACATTTACACACATAATTTTCATGACTACATGCAATTGCCAGTTGGTTTCGGTGACATAGGCTCTAATAGGCTTTTAGTAAAAAGGTTTGATGTATCACTTTCTATTTGTCGATTTTAACTCATTCATTAAAATGTATAAATAAGTATTTGAAAGATTATTGAACAGTCACGCCTACTTAAATCAATACCCAATATATGTATGTATGCACAAGACCTCAGGCTCATTTGCGCGTGAAGCCATTTAAGTATGCAGGCAGTGTCGATTGTCAAAATTTGGCCATATAAGCTAATGAACCACAGGAAGTTGTAATGTCGATAATTACATACATAAAATTTGGTGTTAAAGAGTGTTGCATTGTAATTATATACTTAGAGACATTTAATCATAGTTATAAACCACGATAGACTACACTGATCAACCAATATAATTTTATAATTTATGCGTTTGCTCAAATGAATGAAATGAAAGGTTTATTTGCATAAAATAAATGTGGATATTTATGTATGTATGTATGTATGTATTTTTTTTTTTCAGGACGTACTTAACGAGCGTTTAGACAAACGTGTTG
>NW_023458559.1:20080662-20081950 GCF_013731165.1 Rhagoletis pomonella | reverse complement strand
CAAAGTTATAATACCCTTGTGCACAAGTGCGCTCGGGTATAAAAATATGAAATTGATGCCAATGGCCACGAGCGCTTATCAACAAAATTTACCCACGATTCTTGCTTTTCGGTAAAGTCCACTTGTACCCATATCTAACTTTCATTTCTATTCTATTTAATAAATTACCAAATAAACGAACAACAGATACCAACAAAATAAAAAATTAGGTCAAGCATTCCTTCCACTGATATAATTTGGGTTCCGTTTACGTGAGCTAGACCGATTTAAAAATACTTCCAAAAATCTTATTATTTTGATTCCGTTGGTAAGATTTTTAACAATTTTATGTAGACCTATTAAAATAGTTTTGTCCGCCTAGATTCTCTATTCAGACCACTGTGCGTTGGAAGGTCATCCGTACTGATATTTCACTGTGTCCGGGTACCCATACCACTTTAGTAGCAGCTTTCACGGTTAGTTCGTTTTAAGATTTCCTACATATTTATGTACATACATATGTATGTACATTCGACAGCCACTGTCAAAGAAGTGAAATCGCGGCACTATGGATCCATAGGGAGCCTTTAGAGAAATTCCGCTACCTTTTTTTTTTGAGCTTTAACACATCTGCAAAAATTTTTCTTCGAGGAGATTAGTGTGGATTTCGAGATGGTTACCTGCTGGATCATTCTTGTTTCTAATTTATTGAGGTCAGATGAGCTGACAGACATTAATACTGTATGTATGAATGTATGTGACATTTACACATATAATTTTCATGACTACATGCAATTGCCAGTTGGTTTTGGTGACATAGGCTCTAATAGGCTTTTAGTAAAAAGGTTTGATGTATCACTTTCTATTTGTCGATTTTAACTCATTCATTAAAATGTATAAATAAGTATTTGAAAGATTATTGAACAGTCACGCCTACTTAAATCAATACCCAATATATGTACATATGTATGTATGTATGTATGTATGTATGCACAAGACCTCAGGCTCATTTGCGCGTGAAGCCATTTAAGTATGCAGGCAGTGTCGATTGTCAAAATTTGGCCATATAAGCTAATGAACCACAGGAAGTTGTAATGTCGATAATTACATACATAAAATTTGGTGTTAAAGAGTGCTGCATTGTAATTATATACTTAGAGACATTTAATCATAGTTATAAACCACCAGTGTAGTCTGATCAACCAATATAATTTTATAATTTATGCGTTTGCTCAAATGAATGAAATGAAAGGTTTATTTGCATAAAATAAATGTGGATATTTATGTATGTATGTATGTATTTTTTTTT
>NW_023458559.1:20077269-20080562 GCF_013731165.1 Rhagoletis pomonella | reverse complement strand
ATTTAATGTTCGGCTCCGCCCGAACTTAGAATTTCTTACTTGTTTTGATAATTAAGCCGATAAACTCACACGTATTAAAAAGGCCTTTGCTTAACACTTGACAACCGAACAACGTCATTTTGCATTAATAGAATTCACTGTTTCTTCATAGATGATGTTTGTATTTATACATAGGTAGAGGTACATATACACATAATAATAAATGCTTGTCGTCAACAAATATCTTATCAGTTTGTTCTAATTTTCGTACCTAAATTTAAAACAAAGCATATTTGTCCATCATGTGCAGCACTTGAGTTTTATTGAAATTTTAGATATATACTTTAATGTACACATCGAATTTTGGTACGTAAGTACGTATGTATGTATGTATGTAGGTATTCACATTAGACAGGGTCATGAAAAAACGTTTTAAGCTTATTTCAGTGTTCAATAACTCAATTTAAGTTTTGAAAAAAAAAAACATAAATTTTTGTAAGTTGTGAGGCTTTCCATGATCTGTAAAAACGCATAGCTCTCTAAAACCAAATTTTCAACTACATATATATGTATTCATGTCGCTCATCGCTAAATCGGATAATTACTAAATCATGTATAAAAAACTGATTTCGGCTGCTTTCAGCAGCTGGCTAGGGCGAACATTTTTATGACCTCTAAATCCTCTCAGCGTAAGATTCCAAACTATTTTGGTTAATATTAGGAGCCAACCGATTTATTGTACATACATACATATACGTATGTATACTACGAGTTCTAAAATATCTAACTAAATAGCTATTATTAGTGGACCCGCATGGCGTTAAAGCGCCCAAAATTGAATTTCAAAAGCCTAGAAAATATTCCAAATGTTAGTCAGAGTTATAAGCGACTCGAGTGCCAGATTCCATCTAAAAAATCCGGGCAGCCATTCTTAAGTAAGGAGAGCTCTTGCACAGTGCAGGTTTTAATTTCATTAAATTTGAAATCACCCTGTACCGATAAAAAATTCAAATTAAAAAAATAAAACTGTATCGCACATCAACAGGCTAAGGTCTTTAATTTTACCTGTCATTTTTGAAATTCAAAAGAATGGAGCAATTCGAATGACTATCACAAAAAAAATGCTTCTCGTATAATATATGTATGCACATTAGGGTGGTCCAAAACAAATAAAGTCGGAATTTTAATGCTCTCACCCCCTGGAATTGTGTGAGGTGGGTTTTGTTGAAGGCCCGGGTGAGCTCAGCCGATCCAGAGTCCAGCGAAGGCCCCACTAATCCCCACCAAATAAAACACAATATTCTCGTGTATTTACTTCGAGTACCGGCAACCTTAGGTCCAAAGCGAGGGAGAGAGACTACTGACGTTTGTTTGTTGTCGAGCGGTCGAGTCAGGGCGTACGATGGTGAGCAGCGTTGCCATTTTAGCCGTTTTCCGGCTAGATTTAGCCGGTTTTGATAGCAACTAGCCGGAGAAAATTCGATGTAGCCGGCAGCCGATTTGTTAGCCGGTTTGTAAAAAAAAGTTAGCCGTTTTTAGCCGATTTTACTATTTGCCTAATTTTCAGGTGCAAAAAGTAAGCAAGTTGTTCGAAAGCAATAATGCAGACCCAATGAAGATTTTTAATGAACTCAATGTTTTACTTTCGCATCTATGCTCCCTAGTGGTTATTAGCGCGGACACATTTTATCCTATATGCTCCCAGTTGGAACCATACCTTGCTCCATTTCCTCAGTTTTATCACAGTTTTGAAGAGTATTTAAAAACAAAAGTAAGCACAAACGCTTTTGACCACGAAGCCGAGAAAATAATTCGAGAAAATGGTCGCTATTTTATTATCACTTTAATAAAGGAATTACGCCAACGCCTCCCTACAAATATTGCCATTCTAAAAAAAATTGACTTTTTTCGGTTGGAAATGCATTAAGAGTAATTTAACCAAAAGTATTTGTTCAATTACAGCAACAAAAACACAAATATAATGCCGACGAAATAACATCCATAGAGATGCAATGGCAACGGTTAACGTTACATACCTGGAGTAATTTAGACTCAACTGTAAAATTTTGGGCCGAAGTTTATCAATTTCGAAATGCCCTAGGAGAAAACCCTTTTGCTGACCTTTCCAACCTAGTTTTTAGTTTTCTTGTTTTGCCTATAAGTAATGCAGAAGTAGAGCGAATATTTAGTTCAATGAACATAATAAAAACTAAGCAAAGAAATCCAATGTGCGTTAAAACGTTAAACGCTATTTTATATATAAGATACGGTTTAAAACGTGAAGAAAAATGCTGCCATAATTTTACTGTAGATGACGATCTCTTAAAATTAATGAATTCAGGTGATATATACAATAGTGATTCATTTGATGATGAGGAATATACACTCGATATAAATTAATGGTGTTAACTAGTATTTCGTTTCTTGCGATTTATTTAAATAAAGCATGTGAATTTTCACTAAAACATTTTAGCCGTTTTTAGCCGCTTTTTTTTGCCAATCTAGCCGGTCGGCCCAAAAAGTTCTGGCAACACTGATGGTGAGTAATGCAGAGTCAACTGGTGAGAGCGTGCTAGCAGCACGGCGGGTGACTCTCGGCAACGATGGGGCAACTGTTGAGTAACGGCGGAGCAACGGTGAGCGGTGTTTCCTTGTGAAGAGATTTACTTCAGTATTATCCGGGTTAACTCTCGGTCCAGTTACTAAGCGTGGCAATATTAGATCGCAACCTCCCCTCTTTAGGGTCAGCAGCAAGGAGTTCCCTGCCAAAGAACCAAGACTATGTTGAAAAATACAAATTATTACTTCAGACATCGCCCTCGTACGTACATACATATGTACATATGAGTATGTAATGCACACGCAAGGGGACATAGTTAAAGTTAGCGGTTTCCTTACGATTTCCATTGAATTCGCCACAATTATTTATCGATAAGAAAATTAAAATTCAGCAACGTTCTACACTGCAGTGACCTATAGCTGTTAGTTTTTTTTTTAACCATAATTCAACTTCACAACCAGTTTTATTGCAAAGACAAAGCCATGCAGCAGCAACTAAAGCCATGCCTACATACATACATATACATATGTATGTATATGTATGATATTGTATGTACATATGCAGCGAATTATGGCTGTGTGTATTCCTTAACATTCACTAAACCTAATGATGGCGACGCATTACAATGGCAAAAGCGATGGATTGCGTCAAATCTGAAATTAGCATGCAGATGCGGTAGCCAGCCGGCATTTCTTCAGCGACTTAAACAAAACAAGTAAGAAATTCTAAGTTCGGGCGGAGCCGAACATTAAAT
>NW_023458559.1:20073919-20077169 GCF_013731165.1 Rhagoletis pomonella | reverse complement strand
GTTTTAGAAAGAACTCAATAAAGAACACGTGCGAAAAAGCACAATTTGTACAGTGCGGTATTAACTGGCGTTTTCTTCAATATTAAGCATATTGAGCTCTTGAAAGACACGAGGAATTGCGTTTCATATGTACAGGTCCATCAGTCTCTCTAGCGTTTTTAACAAAAACGAAGATACTGATAGGCCTAAAATCTCTAGGGGAAACATGTGAGCCTTTTCCGGCCTTCGGGATGAAAGCAAACTGACTACCCTCCAAGCCTTGGGGATGTACCCGGTCCTCACGCAGTTCGCATAAATAGGATCCAACCAATTGCACGATACCTTCTAAGACCTTTGCAGCTGGGCACGTATGATGCCATCGATCCCCGGCGACTTGAAGGGTTTGAACTAATTTATCGGCCAGGCCATGTGAAGATCGGAGAAGTACAGGACCTCGGGGAGATTCTGTAAGCAGCTAGCGACAACTTTCGAACCGCTATCGCAATTTTTGACGCAAAAACTATTATATTAAATTGTCGCTAACTGGTTAAAGATTCTCCCTCCTGAAGTACAAAATATCGCAAAGAAGTACATTTGACTGTACTTCGAAGTACGAAGTACAAGAGCGAAAAAAGAAGTACTGTACTTCCGAAAGAAGTACGGTTGGTCACATTATGCTAGTTACATATCTGCAAATACTTTAAGAATAAAAGAGACTGATGCTTTGTATTTTTACATTTTGGAATTCAGAGTTAATGATTGGGTGATGTTGTTTGTTCATACATACATTTTTTTGAAAAGCTGCATAAGTACAAATTTGCAAATCGCTTAGATTTAATTTGTTTTTAATTCATAAGTATATACGTATATATTGTTTGTAAAACTAATATTTCTTTAAACCCCCGCTGTAGCAATGAAATGGTTGTTGGCCTTTGGCTTTCTTTTGTACTTTTGATTTCCTTTGCTCGTTTAAGTATCTACTATACGTATATACATAAGGTCTCAAAAATTTCAGCGCGACGTATTGACAAGTTTTAACAATTTAATATCCTTTTATATAATTTGAATTATTATTTTTTTTATAAAAATATAGTAAATTCAACAACCAAAACCACACAAGTCAAAGTTTTAGATTTTCTACAACAAATTTTGTCCATTCAATTTTAGCATTATAAAGTGCAAGTATGAAAATCAGCTGCACTTGATAGTAGTTGGTTGAATAAGGAAAATGAATTAGCAACAAGAGTTTACGGGATGTACATAGCTCAGTGGTTAACGCTTCTGATTTTGAACATCGATTACGCAGGTTCGATCCAGGGATACCGTTTGGATCTAAATAGATCCAATTGGATACATTTTTAGACGAATTTTTTCGGGATACTTACTTTTCCGGTCAGTATAAATGTGGATACTTTTTTAAATAGGCCAAAATTTTATATTTCCTATAAAGTTTTTTTCGTTAAAAAATCGATTTTCATTAAAGATGGTAGAAAGCATTACGTTTTATAAACATATAAAGAATCGCTACTTTAGCGTGAAATTAAAGCATTTTATTTTTTGTGAATGAAGCATTGAACATATGAAGAGATCTCACCAAAATAGGTATAAGCGCAATTGCTTTAATTAGCTTAAAAGGATGCTTTAAGCAAGATCTTAATAAAAATATCGTCGCTTAAAGTACAAAACCGCGTATCAACCAAATGCAAAACCGCGTATCAAGATAATGCAAAACCTCGAATGTGACGTTGCATAAATTATTTTCTAGAGAGTAAAAACACTTATATTTCAAAATGGTTCTCTTTTTTATAAAGCAATCGCACTTCTGGCTAGTATATTTCAGGACGAATGGATAAGGATTGAGCCAAGAGCTTGTGTGAGCAAATCCAATTTTTGGCAGCAAACGTCAGTTACGCGGTTTGACGATACGCGGTTTTGTACTTTAAACGACGATATATATAAAGTAAATTATACTCTTTCTGTAGTAATCTCCTTCATATCACATATTTTCATTTGTTAATTTAAAAAGAAAGAAGATTTCAATGTAATTTAAAAAACTAAATTAGATTTATTTAAGGAAAATTTTATGAATTTTACTGAAAAAATTTTGTTTATTTGCGCATATTGAGAGAGGTAACCAGATTCCTCTTTTAATGTGAGCAAATTTGCACGCCGTGTAATAAAAATAATCATTGCGTGTTTACTTTTACGCATAAAATGTTTAAAATAAAGTATTGTTTATTATTTGTAGGAAATCTATTTGTAGTTTGAAAATTTTTGCAATTTTAAACATTCTATATATGTGTATTTATGTGAATATTTCAAAGATCTCAAGTTCAAAATCAAATACTGAATATCCTATACGTATATTTATACAGATTCGTGTTGAAAAATAGATACTTTTCAGTAGTAGTTTTACATGCTCTTTTTAGAGTGTACTTGCTATTTATTATATTTACTTTGCAAAATACTTACGCACAAAAAGTGTACTTTATAAATTGAAATTGCAAATGTTTGATTTTATGCACATGTATTCCAAGTCCTTAGGATGGGTTAAATTATGTCTTTTTCATGAAAATGTTTGGTTTTCTTACAAATTATGAGATGTATATTTAAAAAAAGAAAATTGGATACATTTGGATACATTTTTGGCTTGGTTCGATCCCTGCTGAAGTCTAAAAAATAGAAGTCTGATGAGGAGATGTGGTGATCTCCGAAATAGCTGCTATAACTTCTACCGCTTAGACTTTGTTACTTTTTAAATTTTTCCTAATAAACAATCGTGGTACAAAGCTCAATAAAAATATTAAAAATTAAATGTTAATAAGCCACAATAACATTGACAAATACTTCTTTTTTAGTTGTTTAAATAAAACTATAGACTTGTTCATTTTTTGAGTTACTTCAATAAAAATTAATATTTTATTTCTTTTTTTAATATTGTTATTGAGCTTTGTACCACGATTATTAGGAAAAATGGAATAATACAAGTATTTTTTAAGCAAAATACAAAACCGACTTCAATTCTTATATAAAAATTTAAGACTATCGTTAATTTCTTCATGACGCAATGGTCGAATTTAAAGTAAATTAGTATGGGACCACCTGTGAGGTAATGAATTAGCAACAAGAGTTTACGGGGTGTGCATAGCTCAGTGGTTAACGCTTCTGACTTCGCACATCGATGATGCGGATTCGATCCCTGCTGAAGAATGGAAAAATAAGTCTGATGAGGAGATGTGGTGATCTCCGAAATAGCTGCTATAACTTCCAC
>NW_023458559.1:20071207-20073819 GCF_013731165.1 Rhagoletis pomonella | reverse complement strand
AAGAGTTAAAATCCTGGCATAAGCAAGTTACAAGTTTTCAAAAAAAAAGGGGATAAAAGTGTCTTGATACACGGGAGGGAACATAAAGGCTAACTTCACCCAGCAGAAGCGGACTTCAAATTGAGCCTGTCAGTAATTTAATCATAAAAATTTAACCAAGCATTTTTCTGCGACTGAAAAGTGTAGGAAGATTAATAAGTTTTAATCGGCTCGAATAAGGCGGAAGGTTATATTGAGAATCCCAACGGAAATTTCTTAAAGCCAAAAGTAGGAATTGTTTTTGAATTGATTCTATCTTGTCTGAGTAAATTTGATACCTTGGATTCCAAACCACCGAACCGTATTCCAGAATCGGTCTAACTAATGTTGTAAACAGGGTTTTAGTGATATAAGGGTCACTAAATTCTTATGACCATCGCTTCACAAATGCAAGTACACCTTTAGCCTTGTTGACTGTCACATTAATGTGAAGATTAAAATTAAATTTCGGATCCATTGTGATACCAAGGTTCACAAAATTGTATACCTGTTCCTAATTATGGTTATCTATTTTATAAGAAAGTAGCTGAACAGCTCTTCATGAGAAGCATCATTTCCAGATTTAGAGGTATACGATTTACATAGCACCACTTACCATCCTGTTTAAGTCTGCTTGTGGCAAATGCTTTTCTTTGATTGATACGTACAATTTATAAAGTTTCACATCATCTGCGTATATAAAAATTTTTGAAAATTATATATCTGTAGAAATATCGATTATAAAAAGCAAGAACAGAATCGGAGTAACATCAATGACGTCAGAGATAGTATTTTTAAACATTACTCTTTGTGATCTATCATAGAGATATGAAGAGATCCAACGTAGAAAATTAGGTTGAAGACCAAGAAGATCAAATTTATAGATGAGCAACGAGCGACACACTTTGTCAAATACTTTACTGAAGTCGGTATATATAACATCCACATTTTTGTTTTCACTAAACTCTTTTTAGATATAGGTTGTGAACTCAAGTAAATTTGTTGAAGTTGATTTGCCTTTGCAAAACCCATGTTGACAGTATGAAGTGATAGAGGAGATAGAATGCGTCAACTGATTTGTAATAATTCAAATAATTTAGGAATTGCAGAGAGCTTAGCTATGCCCCGGTATTTTGATGCTTCATGGCGGAAGGAATTCCACGTACATTTCCCTTGGAGTTTACGAAATCATAAAACACATTTTTTTTTTAATTCTTGCTTTTTAGAACTCATTTTCACTGAGATCATTATATGTAACATTATATCGCAGTAATTTTTTCGTATCACAATCAAAACAGTTGTTACTACTCCATCTAATTAAGTCTTTTGTTTGTATTAGAGCAGCACACATCTTTACAGCCAACTTATTCCTGTGTTCGGTTTTAATTAAATTTTGAAATGAAAAAATCCGCTCCCGTGCGCGATACGAAACATATTTGAAAACATCAACTCATTCAATTCATTTCCCATTTCCCAAAACTCTGAAATCGGCAGATTTTCGAGCTGAATAGTCAGCTAATGTTCTATATTCCCGATTGATGGCTCCTGCATTTTTCATCTCGGCTTCAGGAAATAATTTTATAAGTATTGGCACAATGCTATTCGTATCGCCAGAGTTTACTGCCTGTGACGCGAAAGCCGAAACGGCTTTCAAAATTTCATTATCAAAATCCATTCTCTTTCTTAAATCTTGGCAAAATTTAATATAAAATTGTAAAGCATTTAATTTAAAATTTGTAATTTCAGTTTCAGTAAAATCTTCTTTAGTAACAAATATATCGACTTCTGTAAATATCTACAATGGGTATATGATTATTTAAATCTAAAGTTTATATTGAATGAGAATCAATATTTGCTTTAGAGATGAAATTGAATTTCTTTAAACAAAAATGTTAAGCGTATATGCAGAATGTGGATGCGAGTTTCTTCTGCTTGCATTTCCATGTTTATATCATTTATCAGTACGATAAAAAGTAAAAAAATATTTTTAATTACGGATCCGAGAGACTCTCTGCCAGAAATGTGTTGGTTTCGTTGCCGTATCCGTCTCAAAATTGCATAAATTGGAATAGTGTTGCAGTAGTCTATGTAAAATATAAAACTAAAAAATAATTGATTAATAAATTTTACCTGGCGGGAAAGCCATCGAGTGGAACTCTATTTTAAAATAGAATGAACTTCGCTCCCAAAGGCTTCCTGTAATTTTGTGAAGTCTGCTTTTCGGCTTGCGCTATGGCAAAATGGTGATTAATATCGCGAATCAGCTTTTCTACTTTGCTTGGAAGTGACGAGGCAGCAGCTTGCTATGACAAATTGAGATTGTGGCACACGTCCCCATTAACAAATACTTTCGGACAAATTCGTTTTAGTTTTGCTTGGACTCCGTTGTGTATGCCCATCATCACATGGCAGTTATCTGCAGCGAAACCCAGCAAATTATTTAGTGGAATATTGTGATACTTCAAAACTTGGACAACGCAATCGAAGATTCCAGCAGATGAGGAATTAATTACAAATCTAAAAATCTGTCCTTACATCCGTCACTGTAGACTCGAATAATGATAGCTAAGTTACTACTCATCGACACATCCGTA
>NW_023458559.1:20068455-20071107 GCF_013731165.1 Rhagoletis pomonella | reverse complement strand
TACGGATGTGTCGATGAGTAGTAACTTAGCTATCATTATTCGAGTCTTCAGTGACGGATGTAAGGACAGATTTTTAGATTTGTAATTAATTCCTCATCTGCTGGAATCTTCGATTGCGTTGTCCAAGTTTTGAAGTATCACAATATTCCACTAAATAATTTGCTGGGTTTCGCTGCAGATAGCTGCAATGTGATGATGGGCATACACAACGGAGTCCAAGCAAAACTAAAAGGAATTTGTCCAAAAGTATTTGTTAATGGGGACGTGTGCCACAATCTCAATTTGTCATCGCAAGCTGCTGCCTCGTCACTTCCAAGCAAAGTAGAAAAGCTGATTCGCGATATTAATCACCATTTTGCCATAGCGCAAGCCGAAAAGCAGACTTCACAAAATTACAGGAAGCCTTTGGGAGCGAAGTTCATTCTATTTTAAAATAGAGTTCCACTCGATGGCTTTCCCGCCAGGTAAAATTTATTAATCAATTATTCAGTTTCCTTTTTTTAGTTTTATATTTTATATAGATAGTGGTTAATCGAATTTTTTAACGGTGGACCACATTGCAACACTATTCCAATTTATGCACATAAATTAACACATTTCTGGCAGAGAGTCTCTCGGATCCGTAATTAAAAATATTTTTTTTACTTTTTATCGTACTGATAAATGATATAAACATGGAAATGCAAGCAGAAGAAGCTCGCATCCACATTCTGCATATACGCTTAACAGTTTTGTTTAAACAAATTCAATTTCATCTCTAAAGCAAATATTGAATCTCATTCAATATATACTTTAGATTTAAATAATCATATACCCATTGTAGATATTTACAGAAGTCGTTATATTTGTTACTAAAGAAGATTTTACTGAAACTGAAATTAAAAATTTTAAATTAAATGCTTTACAATTTTATATTAAATTTTGCCAAGATTTAAGAAAGAGAATGGATTTTGATAATGAAATTTTGAAAGCCGTTCCGGCTTTCGCGTCACAGGCAGTAAACTCTGGCGATACGAATAGCATTGTGCCAATACTTATAAAATTATATCCTGAAGCCGAGATGAAAAATGCAGGAGCCGTCAATCGGGAATATAGAACATTAGCTGACTATGCAGAGGTTAAGCAGCTCGAAAATCTGCCGATTTCAGAGTTTTGGACAAAAGTAGGTCAAATGGGAAATGAATTGAATGAGTTGATGTTTTCAAATATGTTTCGTATCGCGCACGGGATACTGCCTTTGCCACATTCTTCAGCTCGCGTTGAGCGGATTTTTTCATTTCAAAATTTAATTAAAACCGAACACAAGAATAAGTTGGCTGTAAAGATGTGTGCTGCTCTAATACAAACAAAAGACTTAATTAGATGTAGTAGTAACAACTGTTTTGATTGTGATACGAAAAAATTACTGCGATATAATGTTACATATAATGATCTCAGTGAAAATGAATTCTAAAATGCAAGAATTAAAAAAAAATGTGTTTTATGATTTCGTAAACTCCAAGCGAAATGTACGTGGAATTCCTTCCGCCATGAAGCATCAAAATACCGGGGCATAGCTAAGCTCTCTGCAATTCCTAAATTATTTGAATTATTACAAATCAGTTGACGCATTCTATCTCCTCTATCACTTCATACTGTCAACATGGGTTTTGCAAAGGCAAATCAACTTCAACAAATTTACTTGAGCTCACAACCTATATCTCAAAAGAGTTTAGTGAAAACAGAAATGTGGATGTTATATATACCGACTTCAGCAAAGTATTTGACAAAGTGTGTCGCTCGTTGCTCATCTATAAATTTGATCTTCTTGGTCTTCAACCTAATATTCTACGTTGGATCTCTTCATATCTCTATGATAGATCACAAAGAGTAATGTTTAAAAATACTATCTCTGACGTCATTGATGTTACTCCGATTCTGTTCTTGCTTTTTATAAACGATATTTCTACAGATATAAAATTTTTCAAAAATTTTAATGTACGCAGATGATGTGAAACTTTATAAATTGTACGTATCAATCAAAGAAAAGCATTTGCCACAAGCAGACTTAAACAGGATGGTAACTGGTGCTATGTAAATCGTATGCCTCTAAATCTGGAAATGGTGCTTCTCGTGAAGAGCTGTTCAGCTAATTTCTTATAAAATAGATAACCATAATTTGGAACAGGTATAAAATTTTGTGAACCTTGGTATCACAATGGATCCGAAACTTAATTTTAATCTTCACATTAATGTGACAGTCAACAAGGCTAAAGGTGTACTTGCATTTGTAAAGCGATGGTCATAAGAATTTAGTGACCCTTATATCACTAAAACCCTGTTTACAACATTAGTTAGACCGATTCTGGAATACGGTTCGGTGGTTTGGAATCCAAGTTATCAAATTTACTCAGACAAGATAGAATCAATTCAAAAACAATTCCTACTTTTGGCTTTAAGAAATTTCCGTTGGGATTCTCAATATAACCTTCCGCCTTATTCGAGCCGATTAAAACTTATTAATCTTCCTACACTTTTCAGTCGCAGAAAAATGCTTGGTTAAATTTTTATGATTAAATTACTGACAGGCTCACTTTGAAGTCCGCTTCTGCTGGGTGAAGTTAGCCTTTATGTTCCCTCCCGTGTATCAAGACACTTTTATCCCGTTTTTTT
>NW_023458559.1:20063866-20068355 GCF_013731165.1 Rhagoletis pomonella | reverse complement strand
TGAATTGTTCAAGGAACAATCCCGGTGAGTTTTATCGCAAACTTAAATGCACTTTCCCCCGGCCTGGGTGATTGGAGATGGAATGAGCCTTATACATATTGTATGTATAAAAAAAAAATTAAGTATGCTTTTCATGGAAGAAAAAGGGCAACATCTTCAATTTCTCAAGAATCAACTCGAATTTTAAGCCATTTCAAACTTGCACTTTATAATACTAAAATTGAATGAACTAAATTTGTTGAAAGTCTAAAGCTTTGACTTGTGTGGTTTTTGTTGTTGAATTTACTATATTTTTATACAAAAAATTATAATTAAAATTAAATAAAAGGATATTAAATTGTTAAAACATGTCAATACATGTACATATAAATTAATATAATATATGTATGTTTGTTAGTGTTTGTTTTGTAAAGCCATATTTTCCAGAGAAATACTTTTAAAAACTGTTTCATTTACCACAATAAATATAGAAATATAGGGTACTAGTCTGTAATTTAGTGCATTTTATTAAAATATAGAGTATGCATAAATTAAAGGGTATATAAAAAGGATCTTTCTATTAAGCGTACTCATTATTGAAGAAAGAGTGCATATAAGAATGGTTTTCCGAGAAGATTTTTGTTTTTCTTATATGCAATAAATACTGTAAATGTATGTATGTATTTTATAAAGGAAGTGGTACCTATCGACGACTTTTAAGTTATCGGCACATTGACCTGCATTTAGGCCCATTTTTTTGGAGGAATTCGACACAAATTTAAATTTTGATTTTCCATCACTGCTCCACACCACCAGAGTAGATAGAGCATCTGTTGCTTTGGATTTGCTGACCGCTTCATTAACGAGATTCAAAGCGAAATTCATTCTCAATCCGTGTAGGAGAATCGATGAATGCAAAGGCCGGCTGAGTATAACTAGCTTTTGTTTTGAGTTTTGGCTTGTTTTATTGCTTAGCTCCAGATCAGCTTTGTTTATTTTCATTTTCATGAATTTGCGCGTGGTAGAGGTGAGTCTAAGTCGCTCAAAGAGAGGTTAAGCTATTCAAATTGGTTGTATGGTGAATTCGAGTATTGGTTTGATGACGGCAGTCTCATCTCAGACGTGATCGTGTATGCTCGCTTGATCTTGCCCGTTGCGGTTGCATTGAGGGTTGCGTGTTGTTTTTAACCACAAATAATAAATAACATCGTAGGAAAAAAATAAAAACTATTTAGTATAAATATTACGCCGTAACGAACGACCGAGTTTCACTGACAAAAAAAACCAAAAAACAAAATGGTTGGAATTTCCTAAATTGCCATTGAGAATAAACTAAATTTTTGTTTGATGAATTGCTAAATGCTGTGTTTTGCGGAAAAGTCAAAAAGTCAACAAGTGTTGCTTAGCTTTTTAGCTCCTAAATTTTTAGTGTTTTTAAGCCTTTGAAAGTGAATAATTTTTATTGAATAAAGTGGATGTGGGGATTGTTCGAATTTAACAAAAACCATTGCTGTCATTTCGTAAAATTATTAAAATCACAACTTACATTTACTGAAAACGCAAAAGTGTACCTACGAAAAGAGCTCGAACAACGAGCAACGGAAAATTTTATAGAAAATTGTAAAGAAAAATTGTAATAAAAAAATAATGTATTGAACGAAGCTTTCTAAAGTCGTAATAAACGTTTATAAAGCAATTTTTACAATAAAAATTGTTTAGGATAATTTGAAAGCTTACCACAGAAAGCAAATATTAAATAATATCTACGAAGCATATCATTCTTATTTTTATATACTTTTCCAAGTGCGACAAAAATTATATATAAGTACTTAATTCAAAATAAATTAAATATCTTTCCTAAGGAATAATGAATTAAAACCTGCTGATACCTTTTATTAACTGATTCAAATAAATACGGTGAGTTTAATATGTTCTTGACGACACTGAATTCCTAAAGACTTTGAAGCTTTTCATATGTGCACATTAGTTAATATAACTTCTAACTCTAAATGGGCAAATATTATTTTAAATGAATGGTAGTATTTCTAATCAGTAGCCGCTCAATGTATTAACAAAAATAACGTTTACATCTAGATATATGCAAATTAACTATCTTTATTTAAAAGGCAAATATTTATGGGTAATTACAAGTCTCAGTTGAGAAAACATACTGAATACATGTCTTCTTTTTTTGATAACAACAATCATCGTCAAGAAGTTTATAGACTGTCAGCTAATGTTTCGTCATTAGAAAAATTTTTAATATTCAAATGAATTTAGGATTTCAAGCTATATTTAATTACTAATGGCACCTTAAAAAAGTGAAAGCCGGTAAGCTATTCTAGAGCCCCTCAACCGCAATCATTCGTTAATTCAAGAGTTCTGAATATTTTTAGCTCCTCATTTCATTACAAGTATTCTTAGACATATTTTTATTGCATTCACACATTTTTGGTTACCCACTGGTGGCTACCGATATCAATCAACGTACATATACGTAGTACATTTCAACTTTGTTACTAAATTTTCACAAAAGTAAACATTCCGATTATTTGGTTTTAAGTAGGTAAATTTCATTTGAAATAGGATTTTTTTTTTATTTAAGACCTTTTACTCGATTTATTCAAATAATTTTAGTAAAAGGTCTTAAATATTCAGATTATTTGGTTCTAAGTAGGTAAATTTCATTTAAAATAGGATTTTTTTTTTGATTTAAGACCTTTTACTCGATTTATTCAAATAATTTTAGTAAAAGGTGTTAAATTTTAGGAAAAAGCAATGGCTTAATTTTTATTTATATGGCCCATTGTGTCTGTTTTAAAAATTTAGGTTTTTGTGTTTAAAACTGTAATTTTCTTTGATTCGATTACATTGTTTCAGCGTAGTTTTGTTATAATTTCATAAGCGTTCGGTTGAACTTTCACTGGGAAAATCGTTTCAAATAAATTGAGTGGTTGAAATGATATTATTTGATCAAAATGGACAGTAAATGTCATACATAGCCTTGATGGCGTTAATTTAATTATTTTTTTCTATTCTACAAAAAAGTTTGGCCCTCTTCTTAGTGTTTGAGCGAAGAGCGAAATAGGAAGGTAACATTTTTCGGTTGAACAGAGGTTGCCACAAGGTTCAATTTCTAATGGAATACTCATATACATACATATATATGTATAAAACTAAGTTGCACAATTGTGTGTATCGCTCCGATCCGAAAATATTCAACCGATATAATGGGTTTTTCCTAGATGTGTCTAAATTTATTGGGGAGGACATAGGCTATTTCCCAAATTTTAGAAGACAGATGGAGCTGTGGTCCAGCTATTTCCAACAATCGTATTTTCTGGTCGATCTAGTTCATAGTTGGAATATATATATATAAGGGTTGTCCTTAAAAATATTGAAAAAAAAACAAAAACATAAACGAAAATTTCAAAATAAAAAATATTTTTGTGGTCGCTACCAAAGTTGGAAAAAATTAAGTTCTTTTTTTAAATCGCAAAAGTTCGGCAAAATTTTGACTTTGCTCAGCTATAACTCAGCGAGTTTAAGAATTTATATGAATAAGTTAAATCGACAGACTATTACTAACAAGCGGTTTTTCCAGTTTTATTCAGTCAAAAGAACTAATTAATTGTGTGTCCTAAACTTAGCACAACAGTACAAAAAAAGCTTGCGAACAATATTGGCTGAAAATAAAATAAATTGAGATCTGCAGCGAGCAGAATTAACCTTAAGAAAACAGAGACATAACAAATAGAAAGCCACTAATGACAACGATAACCGTAGTAACCAATAAACATATCGATAAAATAACTAGGACGATAATCGATAAATAATTTCTCTGCCCTTTATATGAGCCAGAAATTTTAAATGAATTGATTAATTACCAATGTAAAGTTTAAGACTTCAAATCACCATTTCAAATGGAAGAACTTCTGAAGCATAGATAAACTTTCCAATCACTTTTTTAGTTCAGATTTTCACTTGTACTGAAATTGCTTTGGTAAGGCATTGAGAAGCCTGCAGGAAATAGGAGCTCGTAATAATGCCTTACGAGAAACCTACACTTCACCCGGCGATCCTTACCACTTCCGTACCAAATTTCTCTTACTTACCCAAAGGCGTAACCGCCTTATGGAAGTAGCAATTTAGAATGTACATTTGCTATCAGACATACTTTCGAGCCACTTTACCAAGTAAGGTATTCGGAAATGACATCGGCGGCACTTTATTTTGCGAAGTACAATGTAAGTCGTCATCGAAGGTGTTCATTTTGTGCTTTACTAATAGACGACATTGGTCATGATGACAATTTTGGTACTAAAAGCTTAAAGAAAACATGGATTACCTGGTAAGGTGCTTACATATTCCTTATTCTTTATATACTGTGTTATGAGTGCTGACGTCTTTATTACTCATAAAATTATTTGTTTAAATTTCATTTCCATTTATGTGCGTATAAACCCAGTGGGAATTAGCAGCACGTAATAATACCTTATTAGCAACTTAC
>NW_023458559.1:20060187-20063766 GCF_013731165.1 Rhagoletis pomonella | reverse complement strand
AAAAAAATGTGTTCCTACTACAGTTAACTGACTTGCATCGACTAGCCAACTTGTAATATTTTTTTATTAGTGAAAGAGATCAAAGAACAAACTATGAGTCACAGTTATCTATTGTATTGAGAAGTAAGCCATGCCATTCGCATGACTTTGATTTTTACATTTTGTGCAGCTAGTTTAGTGAATCCGACCTACGATGCAGAAAATGAAGGTGGCGCCATTCGCGGACCGCTAACCCTCTCTTCGTCGATTTGACAGCATCCACCCATTCGTTGACGTCACACAATACTTTTGTTTACATTCACTGTTGCCAAGTTGGTGCTTTTCGCACAAAATTTAGTGGGTATTCAAAACCCGAAAATTTTTGAGTTTGGTGCTGGGTGCGTTTTTAGTGCTTTTGTTTTTAGTCTGAAGCCACCAAGATTGAAAATCTTAAGAAAATAGAAGCAAATTTTATAGCAATTTGAACAAAATCATGGCACGGTGACAATCATAAGCGGCAACAAAATATGTGACAGCACCTTCAATCATGTCAGAAGAAATCGACCGCAACAAGCATTGATTTTTATTAATTTGAATCGGCATCCTTACAACAAAATTATGTGTGCCTTTAAAGCCCATAAATTACACCAATAAAATTTTGGTGCTTTTTCAAATTCAAAAGTTGGCAATACTGCCTTTAATTCGATGCTTCCTCTTTTTCTTCTCGAATTCGTCTTGCTTTCTCAATCTGGTATTTGTTGACGTCACGCCCGGTTGCTCTCAGCTCGATTGGTGCAATCTTGTATTCTATCATTCTTGAATCAGACCTGTGTGCAGGGCTGACAACTATCCTTCGCTATGAGGTGCCATATTGAGAATAAAAAAGTGCCAAAATGTGCCAAATAGTAAAATAAAAGTACCAAAAAAGGTGTCATCCTTTTTAATCCTTCCCATTTAGCAATAAAATAAGAAACACATTTCTAAAACGTAAGTCCAATGTCAAAATAAAATAAACCAGTTGAATAACCTTTAGAAATTAGAAAATTTTAGTTGAGAAAAAGAAGTAGACACCAAGGATTTCACAAAAATGTTTTGAAATATTACAATTTTTCAAAAGTGTCATTTTGGAACTTTGTGCCAAATTAAAAAATTTAGTGCCATTCGATGTAAAATAGGGCCAAAAATGGCACGGTTTGAGCCAATTTGGCAGCCCTGCCTGTTTGCAACGCAGCGGTGAGTAATTAATTGTGACTGCCTGCAACCAAGGCACATAAATACAGGTGGAAGCCACGATCCAGAAAATAAAGGTTGTGCCATTCGCGGACCGCTAACCCTCTCTTCGTCGATTTGACAGCAGCCACCCAATCGCAGACGTCGTTAAATACTTTGGTTTACATTCACTGTTGCCAACTTAATGCTTTTCGCGCCAAATTTAGTGGGTATTCAAAACGCGAAAATTTTTGAGTTTGGTGCTTGGTGCGTTTTTGGTGCTTTTGTTTTTAGTTTGAAGACGCCAAATTAGAGAATCTTAAAAAATGGTTGCAAAATTTATAGCAATCGTAAGTGTGGTACGCAACTTTACAAAAATTTTAACAAAATCATGGCACAGTGACATAAGCGACAACAAAATATGTGGCAGCACCTTCAATTATGCCAGAAGAAGTCGACCGTCGTGCAAGAAACATTGATTTTTATTAATTTGAATCTTTACAATAAAATTATGTATGTATATAAAGTCCATAAAATATACCAATAAAAATTTGGTGCTTTTTCAAATTCAAAACTTGGCAATACTGCCTTTTGTTCGATGCTTCCTCTTTTTCTTGTCGAGTTCGTCTTGCTCCCTCATTCTGGTATTTTTTGACGTCAAGGCCAGTTGCTCTCAGCTCGATTGTCGCGATCTTGTATTCTATCATTCTTGGGTGGAAGCCACTTTGACATTACTCTTATGAGAACCAAACCTGCAAACTTCAACTTGTTTTGTTTTTATTTTCGATACTAGCCATTGCCCGCTTGCTTCGCGGCGCACAGTGGGGTAATCGACCCTGAAAGTGGAGATCAATTCACATTTTTATGTATTTGTATAGCTGGCACCAAATGAAGTAAAAAAAGACAAATCCGAAAATAGTTGAGGGATTTTTTTTTACGTAGGTTTTTAAGGCGTTACCAAAGAGCGAGAAAAGCTAAAATTTAGTTTTTACTCCCATAAATATTTTTTATTATTAATGATAATTTGTTAAAATCCTAATCATCATTAATTACAAGTTAAACTCCTCTTCTATCAGTATAATAATTATTCTCATCATTATCTTCATTACTATTTTCATCATCAACATCACCCACATCGTCACCTTTTTAGGTAATTTTTTATTTGATAATGAATAAGAATTGTACAAATTTTCTCTTCAACAATTATCTACATGTTTTTGTTAAGCCTAGAAATCAATTAAGAATATATAACCTTTAATAAAAACAATCATCATCTTCGCTGGCGTCATTGTCATTTTGGGGTAGTTTTCTCATACTTGATACAACAGGGTCGGGACTAATCAAAAGTCTATTGAATATATCTTCATTTGCCTGTTTTCTGTTGCACTTGCGAGAAAAATGTTCTCTGTAGCTATTAAAATCTTTGTTTCGCGCCTCTAGAGCTTCTTCTGACAATTGACGTTTATTTTGTTTTGTACACGGAAAACCTATAGAGGACTTGAGCCAACTTTTGTTTGCTTTAAAAAACGTTCTTCGTGTCTACAGGACCTATTCCAACGAATTTTGAACTCAGAGATGAAATATCTCATCTTTTCATTAAACTCTTTTAAATTTTCATCAGACGGCCTGATGCGATCTTTCATTTGTCCCGTTAAAACCTTAAATTTATCATTGAATTGATCGCAGCGAGAGTTTTTCATTATTTCATAAAGGCTTTGACGAGTAACCCATATGATATTTGAGCTCGCTCCTATAAAGAAAATAATAATATAACTAGGCCTTTATAGTTATGGTTATTCTCCGTTTACCCGTCTACCCGTAACCATATTAGTTAACAATATCATCACTATCATTATCTCTATTCACTGCACATGGCATTCATGCATAGAAATAGCAACACCATAAACAATAACAAAGATTATAATTAACACTAAAAATATGCATCATGAACCATTCTTTACGGTTTCACATATACCCTATAAATCATTGGACAAATAAATTACGTCATTCTAGGCTATTATTGTAAAATTTAATAAACCCAAATTTTATTTTATGAGTCTAAGCAGATATGTACATAAATGTATACATACTTTCTTTGATACATGCAAGTACTAATAGTTTCGCCTTTGAAACAAAACAGTATTTAGCCTACTTTTGATAATAGACGTATGTACCTAATAGTTATGCCGTATGTAGGGTATAAAAAAACAGTCATTGCGCAAACAACGAACGTGGACAATAACAATGTAGTTTTTTGTATGCTTTGTACTTAGTTTTTACTTGTTATATTTGGTTTTGTTCTTCATCGAGAATTTCATGTATATTTCACCAACGAGGTTATCATATATATATAAATAGGCAATCATGTTTCCTTTACACCCCTTTTACGGC
>NW_023458559.1:20057588-20060087 GCF_013731165.1 Rhagoletis pomonella | reverse complement strand
TGTGCTCTGAAAATATTCAACGCGGGCCGCGATGCTGGTAACAGAGGAAGAGGAACGCCTCCTCTGCGTTGGAAAGACCAGGTGGAGAAGGACTTGGCTTCACTTGGCATTTACAATTGGCGTCAGTTAGCACAGAAGAGAAATGACTGGCGTGCTGTTTTGGACTCGGCCAAAATCGCTTAGGCGGTTACAGCGCCAAATAAGAAGAAGAAGAAGAATAGTAGAACAAAAAATGTGATATAAAATAAAGCAAATGAAAATAAAATAAAGTAAAGTTAAATATATAGATCAAATAAAATAAAAAAAAATATAAAATAAATAATAAATACAAACAACTTTTTCGCAATCGCTCCAACCGAGGATCGAACCTGGTAGCTACAGGCTTGTAGCCCGTAACTCTTACCACTCGGCTACCGCGGACGCGTAACTCGCGTGCTTTGTTTGCTTACTTGTACAAAAGACAAAAGGTGGCAGTTTTTACCAGTGTTGTAATCGAAAATTCCCCGAGTCCGTGTTAATTCCCAAAAATTTCGTGCATTTTTTGGGCTGCTTATGCGCATTTTAAAGAGGAAAATGCATGAGTCAAAGCAAATAAAGGCTGTTTATGCAAATAATCGAGACCGTTTGTCAACCGTATAAAGGCTGTTCATGCAAATAAGCGAGCCCGTTTGTCAACCGTATTAGATTCTTAATGCAGAAGTAGCATTTAGTTGCATTTAGGTGACGAATTTTGTATGGAGAAATATAGATTTAGAACTAAATGTGCTTTTACGCGTAAGCAAAAATAGACCAATCAATATACATTGCTGGGCAAGCATCATAAGACTGGTAACTATTTTCTCCTAGATTTTTAAATCGCAGTGAGC
This sequence comes from Rhagoletis pomonella, assembly GCF_013731165.1. NCBI lineage: Eukaryota > Metazoa > Arthropoda > Insecta > Diptera > Tephritidae > Rhagoletis > Rhagoletis pomonella. Next base: position 20,059,221 of record NW_023458559.1, on the reverse strand, counting down.
GATTGTTACTTTCTTTTGAATTTTTGGGAAAGAGTAAAATTTTTTGTGAAAAATTTTAAGAATTTTTTTAAATCTTGCACAAAGTTTGAATTTTTTTTATGGGTTTTGTTATAGATTGTCCTATCTACATACATACATTTATAGATAAAATGGTAGCTGTTTTTGTTGTTCGGACTAAACCAAAAAACCACTGGATAGAGTTGAGTCATTTATAAGAGTCGTATTTAATGACCGATTTTGTTCTAACTCGCAATGTGAGCCACCTGTATGATTTCGTTTGCTAAAAATGGACACGCTGGGAGGCGCTGGAGCCGAGATATTTAGAAAATCCTTACTTTTAATACTACCTGGTTGGAATTCATAATGCATATTCATTTCATGATAAGCAATGGTTTTTCAGAAAAGGGACCCAAGGATGGCGCTGCAGCCGTAATATATGGAAACCCCATGTGTTTGGTCTGCTTTGGTCCTATGTTTATTTTATACGAAATTACTTTTAAGATGGCTAAATGAAATTTTGTAAGCGCACCTTTGCCTGACGCCCCATTATACCCTTAATGGGATCTTGCATTTACTTCCGATTAACAAAATTGTTTGGGGCGGCCATCATTGCAACAGTAGACTCAAAGAAACCAGTTCATAAATATTAAGACGACTTGTAAAAGTGGCGAATTGACAAAGAACGATTCGACTACATACGTCCAAAAAGGAACATGGTTGGTATATCAATGGCTTCATTTGAACGATATTTAAGACACCACACGACTCATTTAGCCAATGTACGGGAAAACTTTTCATCCTGTGGGGCAGCGAGGATTTACGGTTATCCTATAACATAAAACGCTTATCTGTGCTCTTAGGTTTTCTTATAATAAGGACTTTTATTGGCCTACGCATAGGACCAATGTTATAGTTGCAAGATCAAAGAAGATTATGCACGCTTGGCAGATATTTCACAGGTGGTGGCATCGAAACGGATCAGAATTCCATATGGCATCAAAGCGCTACTATTTTTGGCCTATGTATGAGGAGGATTCTGCTCTTTAGTCGATTCAATTTTTTTTTACTTTACAGACCGTTTTTTCTTTTAAATGCTATTTTTGCATTGGCCCACGCAAAAGCTCTTATTAGGCGCCGCACAGTGGGGTAATTGATGTCGATATTGCGAATTAATTCAAAAAATGAATTTCAAAATACAATGAAGGGTTTAGTACCAAATGAAAGTAGATCAAATTCTACATCACTATGTAATCAAATATTTGCCCAAAAATTTACCGTTTTCTTGCAATATACTCTCAAAGTCGTGACTTTTTCCTTTGGGTGCGCGCAAAGTGAAAAACGTGATTTAATATTTCAAATCTCCAAGCTATATCTGAGTTTTCTTTAAAGATACATCAAAAACGGCAATGGAACCTTCTTGTTCAGGTAGTTAGGCAATATAAAGTGATTTTAGTTTTCTGTTACTATGGTTCTAAGTATTTTATTTTATTTTTTTATTGTAAGCGTAAAAATAAGGGGTTTTTGGCTATATACGTAGACATATAGTTGAGCAGTAGGTACGATCAAGCAAAAGTGTAATCATTTACATATACCTTGGACGTTATAGTGTCATTCTGTAATAAAAAAGTTGCGG
>NW_023458559.1:20055536-20057488 GCF_013731165.1 Rhagoletis pomonella | reverse complement strand
AAATGGTTCCCAATCGAATTATACTTGCGCGTTTACGTAAATGTATATCGATCCAGCCTTTCCAATAATTACCACTTTTCGCCATAAGTACGGTATTGATAACATATGTAGCTGTGCCAAATTTCAGAAAGTTAACGTGCGCGTCTCCAGAGTTGAGTGAAATTAGAAGCAGGGGGGTGCCACGCCCCCTTTTCGATTACTTACCATTTTCCGCCATAAGTACGGTATTGATAACATTGTAGCTGTGCCGAATTTCAGGACGTTAGCGTAAGCGGTTCCAGAGATAAGCTATATGAGAAATTCAGTTTATATGGAAGGTGCCACGACCCCTTTTCCAATGCATTTGCAATATATGCATCAGTGCTAAGTTTCAGTTCCCCAGCGCAATTGGTTTTAGAGATATGTATATTGGTTTTTTACGTTTTAGTCTGTATAAGAATTTTATGAATATCCCGAGCTATATTCCGAGTAAATTTTTGGTCGGAATATTTATTTTCAAGGTGCTGGCATATGTTCCAAATATGAACCATTGAAATACATTGTACAGAGAACTGGATGAAATTGTAAAGGGTGACGTCGCATATTTCTTAATTTTTTGGCAGCAACAACAAAAAATTTTGATTTTTTTTAGCGAAAAACCATCCACACAGAAGTTCCAAAAATTGCGATTGGTTATGCTTGAACAATCTTAATTGAATGTCAATAAAATTAAGTTTGTGGTTATAGGTATCAAGTCGAAATTTTGGGGACAGTCCGTGGCTAACTCTAAATATAAACAACGACACACTAGAAAAAGAAAATACATTTAAATACCTAGGAATAATGATCGACGATAAACTAAAACAAAAAAATTGATTATATATTTTCAATTAGAGCTCTAGCCATATGTACATCGGCGAAAACTGCATTTAATTCCATACATTAGTTTTTGCGTGATGCGCTTACAAACATACAGACAGACAGACCAAAATTATTTATAAAAATTTTAGATTTGGTTTCTGTTAATTTTTCCTTAACATCTATTATGTCGTCAGATATCGGCCTGTTGGAATTTAATTATTCTCAAATACTTTCGTTTGATACCCATATGGTAACATTTAGTTTATCTTATAAATTTATAATAATAATAAATAATAGATTGGCGCTTACACATATGTTAGTGTTTGGCCGAGCTTCTCCTCCGATTTGTGGCGTGCGCCTTGAAGTTGTCACACAAAGCGGAGGGACCTACAGTTTTACGCCGACTCCGAACGGCGATTGTATTTTTATGAGAAGCTGTTTTTCATGGCAGAAATGCACTCGGAGGTTTGCCATTGCCTACCGAGGGACGACCGCTGTTAAGAAAAAAACCTTTTTCTATATTTTTTTGCGATGTTGCTTTGACCAGGGCTTGAACCCAGGCGTTGCGGAGTGGAAGCGCGCACTGCTTACCACTACACCACAGCGGGCAAATTTAACTGACTTAGGGCCGTTTTCTCATCTAACCTTTAGTTTACTGGCCACTTTATCGTCCCGATATACGAGTTTTCGTTTTCTCATCAGCGCATTAAATTCTCGAATCGATAAACTGTTGCTCACCCGATGCAACCTTTAAAATTTGTACCCAACTTTAAATTTTGGTTTGGTTTTGGTTCATGAGCCAGCTATATTAGATATTTCAACCAAAGGTTTTGGTTTTTGCTAACAGTTGCTCTTGCTCTATATTTGCTTATGTTGCATTGCCAACCTTTGAAATTATATGACGAATGTAGTGAAGTTTCACTCTCGGAACTGTAGTGAAGTTTCACTCTACGAAATAACAAATTTATTTTTACCGGTAAGATAAGAAAATTAAAACACTTTAAAGTGAGGAACAATTTATCTGCCCTGTTAGTAAAGGCAACTTTACTGCTTACATTAGAAAATGGCCCTTAGGGCCGTTTTCTCATCTAACCTTTAGTTTACCGGCCACT
>NW_023458559.1:20054618-20055526 GCF_013731165.1 Rhagoletis pomonella | reverse complement strand
CTGTTAGTAAAGGCAACTTTACTGCTTACATTAGAAAACGGCCCTTAAAATTGTCAAGTAAGTGGCAACCCGCTTCAAAAATATGTTCAAAGGAAGCTTCCTAATCCTCTTTAGTTTAATGTCCGTATTGTAGTATTTCATTTGTTTTACAAATTTAAATTAATACAATTTTTTAAGCAGTTGGCAAATCCCCTAAAAATATTTTCGGCATTAAAATTTCCTAGCCTGTTTAGTTTGATGCCAATATTGCAATATTTAATTTATGCTATCAATTAAATTAAATTAAACTTTTCAAATAGGTGGCGGTTACATCGGTGAAAACTGCATTCAATTCCATGTTTTCAAGTGATACGCGTACAAATATAGAGACAGACAGAGTAAAAAATTCTAAAAATTTTTTAATTGGCTTCTGTAACTATAATAAAAACCCACCATATTAATTTTCCTTTAATATCTATAAGGTACAGACATCAATCAGCCTGTTACAATTATATTTTAGGTATAGATATAGGTTTAATTTATTTTGTCAAAATGAAAATAAAAATATTTTCGGCAGTAAAATTTCCTAGAACTCTTCAGTTTGATACCCATATAGCAATATTCAATTTATCTTATAAATTAAATTAAAATTTTCAAACAGGTGCTAACTCTTAAAGAATATTTTTGGCTGTAAGCCTTCTTAAGCGTCTTTCTTTTGACGCCCATATTGCAATATTCACTTTTTCTAATAAAGACCCCCACATTAATTTTTCTTTAATATCTATAATGTACAGACATCGACCTGTTACAATTTTATTATATGTATGTATAGATTCAATCTACAGTACAAAGTACCTTACGGACGAACGACAAATTAAAAACTTATTGAGTAATAGAGTTAAAGCCATTACAAAAGCAGATCTGGGTAA
>NW_023458559.1:20046953-20054518 GCF_013731165.1 Rhagoletis pomonella | reverse complement strand
ATAATGCCGATGGAAAAATAAATCCGCGATATTTTTGTATTGAGAGTGATGCACCCTAATACATACATACATGTATGTATATGCATGTTTAGGTTTTTATGTTACATATTTGTGTGTTTGATGATTTGTGTTAATAGGTTTGTACACGTTTCAGGCAGTAATTTTGCACATAATTCTCATTATTTTACAACATTACAATTCAATTTTTTACTTTTTGACTGAAAACGATTATTATGATGTTAAATACGAAATGTAGAACAGACTCATTACCTCAAAGTCAGTCCTGCGGTACAACTATAAAATAAAAAAAAATATATGTTATGCTTGAAGTTGGCGGATATTTGTTTACCCTAGCATACTAGTATACTACACTTAACATAATGCTTGATATATTTGCATACATATTTTAAAGTAAAGTCCAAGTTGAATAAAAAAAACATAAAATTTTCGGAAGAAATTATAAATGTTTAGAAATATTAAAAAATTTCAAAATGTGTGAAGAAAGATCGTAGGATTTCGACGCCAATATGAATTCAACGCTTTGACGATGGATCGATTTGTATAGCAACATTTGCTTCTAATCATAAAGAGGAAAATGTGTGAATGAAATATGGATGCCAGTGTGTATGTTACCGCAGAGAGGTACAATATACTTTTACTTTTTTACTTTTTGTATCTTCACTTTTTTACATAGAATATTCGATAACGTTAATTAAAATTTTATTGCCAACAAATCCTCTACCAACTACATACACGTGTTCTCACGCCTGCAGCTACATATTTGATATGTATGTATATATTTATGTTCACAACCAGTGTTGCCGTTTTGGTTACTTTTAACCAATTTTGGTTATTTTTTTCTTGCCTGTGAAGTTGTTAAGATCTTTCCCGTTTAGGTTATTTTTTAATATATACCGTAGTTTTTAATTGACATAGGCCAGCTACACCTGTCGAGGTTGAGGAGAGTAGCAGCAGCAGTGGCAGCCCCAGCAGTGAAACCAAGTAAGAATATTTGGAATGAATGTATTAATATTACTTACATATGTATGTATTTGTTTTATAATATACAGAATGCATAATATACATGGTCGGCTAAAGACTACTTCAAATGAATAAATACTTAGATAGTACATATATAAATACCTCGTATATGCGGAATCCAATACCACGTCATGTATGTACAATAAAAATGGGATTTGGTTATTCTTTTTCCATTACTGCTTACTTTATTAATTTAAGTTAAGATTAATAAAAATAATCTTATAGCAAGTAGGTTCAGTGAAAATACCGTTCCACAGTTTTGAAAAAATCGGTTTTTTGCGCTTTTGTAAAATTTATTTACCATCGTATACGCGGTACTACGTTTGGCGTATACGAGGTATTTCCCGCTGAGCGACGATGTAGTTCAATAAGTCAAATTTTTAATTGTTTAATCTTAATCTTAAAATATACACAATGTGGTTGTTCACGCTGATTAGGTATTTCATTGATTCTTACAAAGAAGTTGGAAACTGTGTACCTATGTACTTATTTAAAAACGTCCTTTAGAGTGTGGTAATGTTTACGAAGATATTAACATTCATACATACATATGCATCTAATAAGGGAAAACTGATTTTATAAAATATGTATTTATATATTACAGCCTTAAAAGAATTTACTTTTAAAAATGCAAATAAAAATTGATTTTCTTTAGTTTGTAAACTTTTTCTATACGTATTATAAAAAAAGAATTTGTGATGACCTGAATTGTTAATCCAGTAAAAAAGTTGGTTATTTTTCCTTACATTTAGTAACTTTTTCGTCTAATCTTGGTTAGAAAGTTCTTTGAGCGGCGGCAACACTGCGTGTACGTATACAAGCGAGAGCGGAACGATAAGAACGCGACAGCATGCAAAATGAATTGGATACACGATTGATAGAATACAAAGGTTGCGCCGATCTCGGACCGCTATTCCTCTCTTAACGAATTTGACAGAATCGTTGTTTGCATGACGTCACACTGGTGCAACTTGTTTACGTTTTGCTTGCAACATTTTTGCTTCTTCTTCCATTCTTGCTCACGTTTTGGAATTTCTCTCTCGCAATTGCACCAGTGTGACGTCACACAAAAGTTATTCTCAAAAATCCTCTCTGATCGGCGCAATCTTGTATTCTATCATTCTTGAATTGGATATACTAACACATTCTCTCTTTTAGCTCACGCTTGTTTGCTGGTAGTGCCCACCTCCGCATATGTACCATTTGATGCGCCGGCTTCAGCTCTAAAAAAAACTTTTTTTTTTGTTTTTGTAATTATGTATTTTCAAAAACATCAGAAAGAAAGTTAAATGCAATGTGAAAAAGTTTACATCCAATTTCGCAAATCAAAGAATAATCAATTCAAGGCGAATTTAATAGCTCTGATCCAATACTTTTCGTGTGAAATCCTGTAAAAATGTCAAAAGCAAAATTACTCTCTGAAGTGAGAGTAAAAAGTGAGTAACATTCAAAAAGTACGGGAACAAAAAAAAACATTTTTCCTGTAAAAACGTCAACCAGTGATCCCTTGACACTTTTCATGATTTTACCATAAGAAAAAGTTCGGGTAAAATCTTGCAACTTCATTCCCTACACAACTCTCCAAAAAATCGCTCTCATTTGCAGGATTTTGGAGGAATTTGGAGAACGGGAACATTTTTCCTGTAACCTCCTGCAAGTTCGTGTAAAAACCTGTAAGTTCATGGAGTACTGGATCAGAGCTAATATCTATTGAGGAACAGCAAAACGAATTTGATAGTTTATGGCACCGACAGCGCACAGTGGTGTGAATAGAGAATCTAGGGCAGTGATTCCCAAAGTGGTCCAGGTGGACCCCCAGGGATCCACGGGAGACTCGCCGGGGGTCTACGTTGACGTGAAAAAATGGGAGTCTACGTTGACGTGAAAAAATGGGAGTCTACGTTGACGTGAAGATATATGGGGGTCTACGTTAACGTGAAAATATATGTATGGGGGTCTACGTCGACGTGAAAAAAATATGGGGGTCTACGTTGACGAGAAAAAAATATGGGGGTCTACGTTAACGTGAAAAGTATGAGGGTCCACGAGTTGTAAGTGGGGGTCCACGAAAATTTATCTGGTTACGACAGTACGTAAAGAACCAAAATGGTTGCTTGATAGCCTCATTATTTAACAATAATTTTTTTTGGTGGTTTATAGTGAGGCACTGCTGCACTTGCCATAACTTTGTGTCTTCATACTTGGGGAACCCTTAAACTAGACTAGAAGTAAACGGATGTTGGTATAGCACTGAGGGGGGCGAGGCGGAAATTGCTGGTGGCAGAGATTTGAGCACTTGTGTCTTTCAATGCTACAGGATATCTTTGTTGAAGAGATTCTATAACGTTGAGTTCCTCCGGCTAAATGCCGTGTTAATTCCAGTACTGAGCCTGGACTCACACATTTTCGAATCTTTACTGATGTCTCCAAAACTGACTGTGGGTCAGGAACTAGGCTCTTCTTCGAAGTTAGTGGTAACAAGCTTCACTTTACCCTTGGGGAATATGTTTCGGTCTTCCAGGCGGAGGTATTTGCAATCCTCAAGGCCATGGACTACGTGGTGGCAAATAGGTGCAGGAGAAGGAGTTTACGTGTCTGGAGTGACAGCCAAGCTGCACTCAAGGCATTGGCCAGCCTCTATCTATGTTCTTCCAAACTAGTTCGGCAATGCAGGTCTCTAAGACTAAATTATGTAGGTAAACATAACGAGCTTGATGTAATGTGGAACGATTTTCCGTCATCCCTTGTCAAATTTGGTTTGGAGACAAACCGTTTTCGGTGTTGTGCGATCTTCACATGCACAGAACAAAAACCACTGGTTGAACGAAAGAATATAATCCGCCATACGACAGTTATAGCACTGCCCACTTCAGGCATCGAAGCCACCATCAGAAACTGGGTGCATACTTCCCTCAGCAATGACTGGGACATCGAGGGAATGTGGGTGAGCAAAACTCATGTTGCTTCAATCTCAGAAATTCAATCTAGTTTTTTTATCTCATTGAGCAGATGGGACTTGAGACAACTTTTAAAACTGGTGACTGGTCACTTCAGGTGACACAAACACCTGACTGTGATAAACGTAAATGACAACTCCATTTTCCCATCCTGCCTTGAAGAGGATGAGACAGTGGAACACTTTGTGTGCTTCTTTCTTGCTTGGTTGTTTGCGATAAATTTTTCTAGATTCGGTCTTTTCTCTATTGTCAGTTTCTGAACTTAAAATTTGGCTTAAAAAGCTTTGCGGTTTTGTTGTTTCAAGTTTTGTGTTTTAAAAATGTGTGATAAATATTTTTCGCATCAATTTAAAACTTGTAGCGACAAAAATAAAAACTATTTTACAAATACGCCACATGCAAATTCATGAGTGAACCGAACATGTGAGGAGTTTAGAGAAGAGAATGTAAATAACGCTAGCGCTCGGAGTGCTCTTAAATACATAACTCTTCAGAGCGTACGTAAAGCACTCTCTTTGATGGCTTTACGAGCTCTGTTTTTTAAAACTTGCCAGCGTGTAACCACATTATTTTAATAGATAGAAGACAAGAAAATATTTTATCTTTATTTTTGCCACTCCGAATTTAGTTTTTGAACTCACCTGCGATGCACATTTACATCGTTAGATTTAATTTTAAAATTTTATGACGATCTTTGGGAATATGTTGGAAATGTAGCAGCAGGGGGTCCACCGAAACCAGTAAAGTTGTGAAAGGGATCTACGAAATAAAAAGGATTGGGAACCTCTGATCTAGGGGAACAAAACTGTTTGAACAGGTTCGCGTGGAGGATTTGTACGCCACTTCGTATCCACTAGTTTATGGGACCACTGATTGCAAATCTCCAGTCAGGTTTCAAAAATCCAATATGGCGGACAAAATTTTCAAAATTGATCTAATTCGCTCGAAACTTGTTACTCAGAGGTTTTTGGGATCGCTGATTATGAATCTGACTATGAATTTTTAAAATTCAAATGGGCGGATCCAATATGGCGGACAAATTTTTCAAAATTGATTTAATTCGCTCGAAACTTGTTACTCAGGGGTTTTGGGGGTCGCTGAGTATGAATCTGACCATGAATTTTTAAAATTCAAAATGGCTGATCAAACATGGCGGGCAAATTTAAAAAAAAAAATTGAATGCGCTCGAAACTTGTTACTCGCAGCTTCACTTCACAGAATTGGTTTTTATAAATTTCAAGACAGAGCTCAGCGAAACTATTTAGTTTGTTTTCTATTTGAAATTGCAATTAAAATAATTACAAGTTAAACTTTTCGCGTTGAAATTACAGAGCTATAAAAAAATGATTTACTGAATTTAAAAATTTATGAAATAATTTTTCTTTGGCGGCTAAACATTTCTCTGAAAAAAAAAAATAACTGCAATAGACGCACCGTTACACTTTTAATAGCTAATCGAAATCGCACAAAAAAATGTGTTCCTACTACAGTTAACTGACTTGCATCGACTAGCCAACTTGTAATATTTTTTTATTAGTGAAAGAGATCAAAGAACAAACTATGAGTCACAGTTATCTATTGTATTGAGAAGTAAGCCATGCCATTCGCATGACTTTGATTTTTACATTTTGTGCAGCTAGTTTAGTGAATCCGACCTACGATGCAGAAAATGAAGGTGGCGCCATTCGCGGACCGCTAACCCTCTCTTCGTCGATTTGACAGCATCCACCCATTCGTTGACGTCACACAATACTTTTGTTTACATTCACTGTTGCCAAGTTGGTGCTTTTCGCACAAAATTTAGTGGGTATTCAAAACCCGAAAATTTTTGAGTTTGGTGCTGGGTGCGTTTTTAGTGCTTTTGTTTTTAGTCTGAAGCCACCAAGATTGAAAATCTTAAGAAAATAGAAGCAAATTTTATAGCAATTTGAACAAAATCATGGCACGGTGACAATCATAAGCGGCAACAAAATATGTGACAGCACCTTCAATCATGTCAGAAGAAATCGACCGCAACAAGCATTGATTTTTATTAATTTGAATCGGCATCCTTACAACAAAATTATGTGTGCCTTTAAAGCCCATAAATTACACCAATAAAATTTTGGTGCTTTTTCAAATTCAAAAGTTGGCAATACTGCCTTTAATTCGATGCTTCCTCTTTTTCTTCTCGAATTCGTCTTGCTTTCTCAATCTGGTATTTGTTGACGTCACGCCCGGTTGCTCTCAGCTCGATTGGTGCAATCTTGTATTCTATCATTCTTGAATCAGACCTGTGTGCAGGGCTGACAACTATCCTTCGCTATGAGGTGCCATATTGAGAATAAAAAAGTGCCAAAATGTGCCAAATAGTAAAATAAAAGTACCAAAAAAGGTGTCATCCTTTTTAATCCTTCCCATTTAGCAATAAAATAAGAAACACATTTCTAAAACGTAAGTCCAATGTCAAAATAAAATAAACCAGTTGAATAACCTTTAGAAATTAGAAAATTTTAGTTGAGAAAAAGAAGTAGACACCAAGGATTTCACAAAAATGTTTTGAAATATTACAATTTTTTAAAAGTGTCATTTTGGAACTTTGTGCCAAATTGAAAAATTAAGTGCCATTCGATGTAAAATAGGGCCAAAAATGGCACGGTTTGAGCCAATTTGGCAGCCCTGCCTGTTTGCAACGCAGCGGTGAGTAATTAATTGTGACTGCCTGCAACCAAGGCACATAAATACAGGTGGAAGCCACGATCCAGAAAATAAAGGTTGTGCCATTCGCGGACCGCTAACCCTATCTTCGTCGATTTGACAGCAGCCACCCAATCGCTGACGTCGTTAAATACTTTTATTTACATTCACTGTTGCCAACTTAATGCTTTTCGCGCCAAATTTAGTGGGTATTCAAAACGCGAAAATTTTTGAGTTTGGTGCTTGGTGCGTTTTTGGTGATTTTGTTTTTAGTTTGAAGACGCCAAATTAGAAAATCTTAAAAAATGGTTGCAAAATTTATAGCAATCGTAAGTGTGGTACGCAACTTTACAAAAATTTTAACAAAATCATGGCACAGTGACATAAGCGACAACAAAATATGTGGCAGCACCTTCAATTATGCCAGAAGAAGTCGACCGTCGTGCAAGAAACATTGATTTTTATTAATTTGAATCTTTACAATAAAATTATGTATGTATATAAAGTCCATAAAATATACCAATAAAAATTTGGTGCTTTTTTTAAATCCAAAACTTGGCAATACTGCCTTTTGTTCGATGCTTCCTCTTTTTCTTGTCGAGTTCGTCTTGCTCCCTCATTCTGGTATTTTTTGACGTCAAGGCCAGTTGCTCTCAGCTCGATTGTCGCGATCTTGTATTCTATCATTCTTGGGTGGAAGCCACTTTGACATTACTCTTATGAGAACCAAACCTGCAAACTTCAACTTGTTTTGTTTTTATTTTCGATACTAGCCATTGCCCGCTTGCTTCGCGGCGCACAGTGGGGTAATCGACCCTGAAAGTGGAGATCAATTCACATTTTTATGTATTTGTATAGCTGGCACCAAATGAAGTAAAAAAAGACAAATCC
>NW_023458559.1:20034576-20046853 GCF_013731165.1 Rhagoletis pomonella | reverse complement strand
TTATTCTACTATTAGTTAATTTAAATTTTTAGAGTTGAATTTTAATAAAAAGTCAACAACAACCAACTGAAAGCAACGTAAAACAAATATAGAACTTATAAAAAAAAGAATGAAAACGAAATAATTGAAAATTCAACTGGCCGTGGGACTCGAACTCACGACCTTGTGGCTCGTTTATCCGCATAACTGCCGTCTGTTAGGTCAAAATTATTATGCGCATATGTGTGCCAGACTATATGCATAAGCTTTGCCGTCTGTCACAGCTTTAAATCAACCCTGTGATATTCAAAAATGTCCACGATTCGAACATGGTTTAATGATAAAAAGTGGCAACATTGCTTTTTGCAATGCTGGCTGCGGTTTAGTGATCGCCGGTTAAGCTTTCATTTATTATTTTACATTATTTGAAAGTTGCGCAAATTCAACATCGATGTGACACTGATAGAAATCTGGCTCAGTTTGTGATCTGTTTGTTTTTTTTCCTTTTTAATTGAGGAAATTTCATTGCGTAGACCGCTCATCGCAAGGATAAACTGTTAACTAGTTAGTTTCACAGCTTGTTTTAATTTTAAATTTTGATGAAGTTGCGTTTTTCTTTAATATACATATATGCTCAATACTACGTGGAGTAAGCCATTTTTGCGAATACAGTAATTTTCGTCATGCGTCGTAAGCACTTGTTGAAATTAAATCTTCTATGATGACATGCCCAAGTACCAAAATTTCTCTACGATTACCATTTTGCTTCAGATTGAATTGCGATAGCTGTACGCTAATGGAGACAGCAAGTAAGTAAATATGTTATTGACAACACATGTAGCTGTGTCAAATTTCAGGACGTTAGCGTAAGCGGGTCCAGAGATAAGCGATAGAAGATGTTCAGTTTGTATGGGAGTTGCCACGCCCCTTTTTATAATAGCTCCCAGTTTTTGCCATAAGTAGGGTATTTACAATTTATGCATCCGTGCCAAGTTTCAGTTCCCCAGCGTAGTTGGTTTAAGAGATATATTGGTGCCTTCAAAAAAGGGGCTTAAACATTTTATTGTGATTTATGTATGTATATGTGTAGATATCCATCATTCTCCCACTGTATAAGAACGTTAGGAACATCCGAACCCAATGCCTCCTATCGGGTAATTTTTTAGTACAAATATTCCATGAGCCAAATCTTCCACTAAATGCGGTTTTTAGGAATATCCCGACTCCAGCGACACCTAGCGATTAAATTTTTAGTCGGAATATTTCCCTTCAAGGTGCTGATAAACGTTCCAAATATGAACGAAATCGGTCCAGCCGTTTGGTAGTTTAGTGACATAAAATATACGGAAAACCCTATGACATTTTAAAGTCGTGACGTCTCCGCTTTCTTAATTTTTTGGTAACAACAACAAAAAGTTCAGATTTTTTTTAATCGAAAAAACCTTCCACATAGAAGATCCAAAGAAGTACTTTTTACAGAATTAAAATCGGTTCAGCCGTTTGGTCAGGCATCGCGGTCATACGAAATACATTTAATTTATATATATATAGATGTGTAAAATTTGGACAGCTTTAGATAGCTGATTCTAATAAATAAAGCTGCATTTATTTCAAACTATGTTTCAAAATTTGACGCCTCACAAAATCTGCTGACCTGTATTAGTGCTCCGAGAGCACCTATGTAGTTTAAATCCAGGGCTGCTTCCACAACAGACGGCTCACTTCTCGTTCACTCCATACAAATATTGAATTCGACTAAAAGCTGCAACACATTTTTAGAACTCTAGTTAAATTTAAAGTGTTAAGTCAGCATTAACACAACATCTTAATTACATATATTTGCAATGCGCGCGTATGTTTATTAGAGTGGTCCAAAATAATAAAGTCGGAATTTTAATGCCGCCACCCCCTAGGATTGTTCTGTACCGAAAATAAATATACCCCTATTTTATATTTTGAAATCAAAAAATAATTAGGGAGTGCTCACAGCGCTCAAAGTTTTCCATGTATGTATTTTATATGGGGAAAAAACAAATTTTCGTAAAAATGGTATAAAACTCTTGAAAATCAATATTTTTCAATCGTAAAACTGTGGTTCTCTTCAGGAGACTTCAAATATTAATATCCAATTGTTTATTTAACCATTTTTTATGGTTAAAGATTTTTAATTGATCCCCCCATTGCATTTTCTAGGACCTATAAAATTTAGTTACCATGAACAAATGGTTAAAGGAACAATTGGGTATTATTACTGGGAATCTCCTGAAGATAAGCAAAGTCTTCCGATCGAAAAAATATTGATTTGCAAGAACTTTACACTATTTCTACGAAAAGTTGTTTTTCCCCATATCAAATACATTGAAAACTTTGAGCGCTTTGAGCTCTCCCTAAATTTTTTTTATTTCAAAAAAAAAATAGGGGTATATTTTTTGTCGGTATAGAACAATCCTAGGGGGTGGCGGCATTAAAAATGCGACCTTATTTTTTTACATTCATTTTTGGGCCACTTTAATGTGTATACATACTACATATAATCCAATGCCAATAGACTCAACTCAATAAATACTATTTATATTTAAAAACCACATGAAATCTAATTTATTTTTCAATCTGCTACGTTGTTTCTGACTTTACCTTCATTCGAGAAGAATAGCATTATCACCAAAAAAAAGTCATTATTTCTTTTGAAAAAGCTAGGTATGTATGTTTCCTTACTTAAGAAAAAGCTTGTTCTGAACTTTTCTTTAAGCTTTGTTCTTTAATCAATGGCATCATTACCGTATCGAATTCAATGTGTTAAATAGTGTTAGCTAGTAAGATAATTATGAAACTAGAGAGCTTTTAATGTCAAAAGGCTGGAGATTCAGCGGTGAGAAGCTTTGGTTAACGGCTTGAGGATCATTATTTCCTACACGGTTGGAGAATTATGCACCCAAAAAAGGAATTTATTAGGATAAATGGTCGACTTTTTATACATGTAAAAACCAGCATAGAAATCTTATTCATCACTAACGTTTTTAATATTTAGATCAACTATACTCCTCGCACTTGGCCTTCGCTTTGGATTACTCTTGAATTAAGAAAACCACAACTTTTTCTACGTGGGTATGTACCAGGGTTGTTGCGAATATTCGCATTCGCGACCGCGAGCTTCCGCATTAATTTTAACATTCGCATTCGCACAAATCAATGCGGAGCTTTTGCGAATGCGAATGTTGTGCAAGTGCACCGATAAAACGGCAAACAAAATGACAAATTGTAGCCAATATTTTTTACCCGGGCGCCGCACATGTGAATATTTGTGTAACAAAACTGGTCAAATGTCACATTTATCAACTTTGATAAAAATGTCTCTAAACATATTATTTCTTAAGTTATATAACCGAGCTGTCAATGGGCAGTCGTACATGTTCTCACTTCTATTTGACCTTTGACGTACGTCAAAGAGAACATTGTTCTTTTAATAAGATTCTTTTTTTTTCTGTGCTTTAAAAACCTGAATTGGCTTCTTTCTTCATTACGATTTTTTTAACCAATCTTAAAAAAGCTACTAGACGTAAAAGGAGAAAGTGTGCATTGTAATTTTAAACCAAATTTTCGTGATTTGCTTTTGATGGTACATATGAGTAGTCCACTTGCAAACAGCGTTATGTGATTTTATAATAGAAAGCCATAAATTTGAAAAAAAACGACTACGACAACAAGTAACATTTAAATTGAATCTTTTTTATTATTACCTGAAAAGTTGGATAATTAATGCCCTTATAAAATTATAACATAAGATAACATTAACAGTCTATACGACCTAAAGCAGTTTTCTAGGTTCATCAGAAGATGGATACTTTTGAAAGTTTATAAATAAGTATGATAGCGACTTTTGGAAGAAGAGTTAACACTTTATGCTATTTTTTCAGAATATAAAAAGATTTTGCACTGTGTTGTTAGTGGACATGAAACTACTTTAAATACTGGTACGTAATCCATCAAAAATTAAAAATCTAAAAAGTTTTACACAGCGCACTTTGCAAGTGGACTACTCATATATTCGTTTCAACCATTTCAAATGGGGCTTTTTGGGGAATTTATTTCAAAAGCAGTAATTCTGTTTACTTGTCGGGCAATATCTTTTTCATACGGATATAAATTGGATCCTTGGCTAAAAACTTCTGTGGTAAAACTCTGGCTCTACCTCTTCCTTCTTCGCTATTTAAAGTCAAAGAGTAAGCTCTTTCAATAGGGATTTCCAGCAGAAATGATCAACGTTTGGCTATAATGAGAATCAATGCTCAAATAACTAAAAAGCTGTAGGTCTCACCTACCCTGAGACCCTCATCATCCGTGATTCCAATAATTCAAATGTTTATAAAAAATACCAATATTCTGATCCGATTCGAATGGCAGCCACGACTTTGAAAACAGAACTTTGTTCAAAATTTTCAATCCTGGAAAATAATAATATCCACCTACATATTTAGCTCGCTATAAGCATAATTTTTTCAAACTAATCGCAGAAGAAAGTATTAAAAATCAATTAAAAAATTACAATCAAAAGACGCTGATGACGTTGAAATTCTGAAACAGCCAAAGAAATGAGAATGAAGAATTCTTTTTAAAAAGTTTTAGAAAAACCTGACACATCTGGCTTGGCTTGTAAGTGGTGTTTAAACAACGATCTCGCCACTATCCTAGATTCTTCAAGTGAAGATGAAAGTTAGGAGGACACATCCAACATTTTCATCCCCGATGCAATTCTCATTACTTTTTATTAAATATAATGTTCCGATTTTTAAATTCAATTAGTAAATAAAATAAGTATTAAATATTACTATTTTTTCATTTTTTTATTTACCTAAATAACTTAATTTACTTACTTAATTTAATTGTTTCTTAAAAATACTTGACATTCGCATTCGCATCCGCGGATGTCTAAAATTCCACATTCGCAACATCGCTAGTATGTACACACTTAAGTATTGTGAATAAATATGAATACATCCACTTATAATTATTTTTAAAGTAAATTGTGAATTCTCACAAACTAAAGGCTCTGTTATGCATACATGGTATTTCTTGAGAGTTGTCAAATGAGGAATCCGTTAATAGAGCTTCGCGTGTAAGCGGTTACTCAACGCACAGCATTACATACGTAGAAGTCTGTTGGTTTTTGATTTCTACGTAAAAATGGTGTAGCAGTGCATGCACTAGAGGTGCAAAACTATCGATGGCACTATCGATAGTATCGATGTTTTTTTATTTTTCCCTACTATCGATTGTTTTTTGGTCCTATCGATAGTCCGACAGACATGTGATTCAGTATTTATTTTAGTTTTATTTCTTCTTTCCTTTTCATTTCTCTAAACATCCAAGTTGAAATAAAAAATTGTTTGCTACTTTTTTCAAAGAGTAATGTCAAATTTCGCAAATGACGGAAAACCTTGCATCTCTTAAAATACCATTAAAAACTGATACAAATTAATTTATACCAAAACTTTCAATATTATCTATGGACCACTATTTACTATTCAATAAAAGGTAGATAAAAACCATTACTTCTCAGATAAAAAATGTTTTCTTCTTCTAAAATTGAAATTTACTTGATGAAGCCTTATATATGACGGAGGATATCGAAAACCACAAATATAAAATTTCGGTACGCCCAATTTTATTCCATTTCAATTCATTTCAAATTTTCAATAACTTTACTTCTAACTTAACGGTTAAACAATTAAAGTGTCCAGCGGTTTACAAGGTTATCGAAACGTAATTTCGGAATATATTCTTAAGGAAATGTTCATACGAAAATTGAGCCAAAACCATATAAATACGATACTATCGACGATGTATCGATAGTTTTGAAAATAATATCGAAAACTATCGATGGCCTGACTATCGATAGTTTTGCACCTCTAGCATGCACTGCCATGCAGTGCCGGATTTACACAAAATGCCGCCCAGTGCACCAAGAAAAATGCCACCCTTATTTCTTAGACTGGTGTGCGTGCGTGCGTAGTTATAATACTGATACAAGAAAATCGTATACTCAATATTTAACAGGTGTAATAAAAATCTTCATGTATTTCGACATATTTATTGACGAATTATGTTAAACACATCATATTCATTCATTCCTTCAATTTTTTGGAAGATTTTGAAGTTGAGTTACAAGTTTAGTGCTTAGAAAACGTGACATATCGCAAAGTATATCGTCCCCTCAATATAACAATAGCGTATGTGCTCATACGCCATTATTTTTTTATTGCATACTTAGAATCTCCATCATTGATTCTATGTCTGGTCAAAATTTCGTCAAATTCTACTTCCACAAAGTGGGTCAAAATGTCATTGGAAAAAATGGTGTATAATTTCTTGCTCAAAAATTTCCTTCAATAAGTGTATAAGCTCATATGCGCTATTTTACTTGAAATTGCCACTGCAAAGTTGTTAAAAGAATAATAGTGTATGCGCATTATACTCCATTTTAGCCTGTAGAAATAAATACAATTTATCAAAACTTTAACTCATAAAATAGCTTATAATAATATACACTATTGTTTGAGAAATAGTTTTATTCCGACCATTTCTATACCCCACATAAGCTGTTTTATTTTCAATACAAATTCGAAAGTTTTATCAGAAATTTACAAGAGTAGTAGCCTATGCGATTTTTACGTTGTTTTGACTACATGAATGCCAAGGAAATATTGTAGTCATTTGAAATTTCAGCTTGCAAATTCATTTCGCAGAGAAAGTTTGTTCATTAAAAATATGGATTTTAAACATCTGAGTGAGTATCGTCTATTATATAATGTAAGTGAAGTAAGTAAGGTAAATATCAACAGGCTGTGACACGAAACCACCAGTCGTTGTGGAAATTGCTCCAAAGACTGATGAGTTTGATTTCGCTGTGGGATTGCCGGACATAGAGATACCTCAAACAGATGATGAGAATGGTACAGACTTCTCTGCAGGATCGTCGGACGAGTATGTCCCCGATTCGGATGATGATGCACTGGCTCTGGCAGATGAATTAGATAATTCAGTGATAAAGACAGCAGATGTAGTTTTAAAAGAAATCGCAGACTGTGGTGATACTTATATCAATAACAAGAATGAAAATGGTAGAAATATACTTACGCGAAAGAGAAAGGTGAGTACAGCAAACAGCTTTTGAGAAATATTGTTTGGGTCTAGCCACGTCTAACTCTGAAATATTTCCGATCAATAGATTGAAAGTCATAAATGGGTGCAGAAAAAAAGGAAGTATCATCGCAACAAAGGGAACCCGTATGTCACTAAGAGTGGCAAAAGAGTTGAAGAACGTGTTCCGAAACCCATTGACTGTAAGTGCAGCCATAATTGCACAGAAAACTTCTCAGAAGAAGAGCGCACAGAGATCAATGCAGAATATTGGACGACTATTCGAGGCAGCGACTGTTCCTGGCCAATTGCGTGAAAATTGAGAAGTGCAAAAGGCCGTTGACAATTGGATCACGGCGGGCGAACACATTTAATTATACTCTCAAAGCCAAACAGGTATGCAAGAAGTTTTTTTTAAATACTTTGAACTTGTCAGACGGCGCAATATCTGTGTTAGCCAAGAAGATGTGCCAAAATGAATTTACTGATAAGAGGGGTCAACATGGCCACCAGAGAAAATTAGACGAAGAGACAGTTGCGCTTATCAAACAGCACATCGAGTCATTTCCAGCCGTCGAAAGCCATTACACTCGAGCAAAAAGTCAACGACTTTATCTTGCCTCCGGCTTAACAATATCAAAAATGTACGATTTATTCAAAGAACTCCACCCGGACGCTATCATTAAAGAAAACGTGTATCGCCGGATATTTTGCATGAATTATAATTATTCTTTCCACCGTCCAAAAAAGGACACCTGCTTAACATGCGAGAGGTACAAAAACGCTGAGGACAAAGACTCCATTCAGAAATCCTATGATGAACACATCTTAAATAAGACAAGAACTAACAAGCAAACTGACAAGGAATCAGCTAAAAGTAACAGTAATTTAAAAGTGTTTACTTTTGACCTCCAGTCAGTGTTAACGACTCCTTGTAGCAACGTAAGCACGATGTATTACAGTCGAAAGTTCGCCACGTATAATAACACATTTTACGACATTGCCAGTGGAGAAGGTTACTGTTTTCTATGGGATGAAAATCAGGGTCAACGAGGATCGGACGAAATTGGGACCACAATATGGAAAATGATGAACTCGTTAGACGAATCGGTAACCGATGTTATTCTCTACTCAGACTGCTGCGGGGGACAAAACAGAAACAGGTTCATTGCTACACTATTGATTTATATCAACAATACCTTGTAGCTTAATTCGATAACAATTAAGTACCTCCAAAGCGGACACACACAAATGGAGGCAGATTCGATGCACTCTGCAATAGAACGTGCGAAGAGGAGTATATGCGTTTATTCGCCGGAAGAATGGCCAACTATAATGAGACTGGCAAGACGGAAAAACCCATATGCTGTAGAGAGGCTTCAATACAGTGATATGATTGATCTCAAAGCCATGTTTTCGAGGTTAGGCCATAGCCTTAAGAAAAATATAAAAAATGACTCGGTAAATTTGCTTAATGTTAAATTACTCCAAGTGAACAAAATTCAGCGAAAACAATTATTATACAAGGAGGAATGGGATGGAGACTTGAAAGTAATTGATATTGGAGGAACGCGAAAAACAAAAGAGGTGTTCAACTTTTCGTTTACTGGCAAATACAATAAAGAGCTGCCAATTTGTAATCGAAAGCTGCATGATCTTCAAAATTTGTGCAAAAACAGTGTAATTCCTCGTGCCTCGCAGTCATTTTTTTTTAACTTACGAGGTGGAAAGAAGCGAAATTGTTTAGATGAGCCAGATGTAGCAGAAGGAGGGAATGAAGACGAATGAATTTCTAGTTATTTTTGATTTACGCAATGTATACCTTCATTTGTCATAATTTTTTGTTTATAATAACCCAAATTGGAAAGTAATGAATAAATGCCACTGAATTAACAAAACTATGAATTAATTACTGTTTTATAATGTTACAAATTGATATTTTTGAGATCAAATATTTTAATAAAAATACCGTAAAATTATTGAATAAAACAGCGTATACCATACAAAATAAAATAGTGTATCAGATACATCATACGAATTCCTTAAAAAATAAAATGGCCTATATGGAGGACTTGCGCTTTGAATAACATAATTATGGTCTTAAAGGATGCGTAGAATAAAAAAACTTGGTAAATTTAAAGACAAGAAACGGTACAATGTATTCATCGAAAAATCCACTATGAAGAATTTTTATTTACCGCGATATTGAGGTTTTAATAGACATCTGATTTGACAAAAACTTTAAACTCGATTTTCTCAAAACCCAAAAAAAATTTTACGCTATTGTTATATTGAGGGGACGATATAATATTATGGCTGCGTTTCTTTATACATTCCGGATAATCCAATTTCACAGCCGGAATAAACAGAATGCGTTTGAAATATACGTCAACATACCATCAGGAACGTTCTAAAGAATAAATAAACAAAAAAGTTTATTCCAAACGTTCAGAATGAATAAAGAAATGCAGCCTATATTATAAATGGCAGTATTCAATGCAATTCAGAAAACAGGGTACCTTACGGAATAATTTTTATTTTTTTTTTGATTGAACAAGATAAAAAAATTAAATGACTGCTGTATCGCAATTGAGTTTCCGTACATCATTTCAAATGCAAACACGTCTGACTTTTCGTACTGCAAACTGATGTATCAAATCGTCACAATCCAAACGTTCGAGTAAATCTGACTCAATACAGAGAAGAGCCATCATATTCAAGCGGTTTTGAGTCATAGTTGATCGCAAATAATTTTTCACCCTCTTTAAACTCGAAAATGAACGTTCGGCGCTGCAATTTGTCGACGCTAATATGTTAAACATCCGATATGCTATCTCCACATTTGGAAACTCAGGGTATAGCTCGTTTGTCCGCAGGAGTTTTAGAAGGTCAGATGGCGATTGACGTTCTATTTTTTGCTCAGAATAGTATGCGTGAAAGTGAATCATCTCATCATCGAACGAGTCCCCGAGATCTGATGTATAAGTTTTTCTTAGATGTTCAGACCTTTCACTAATTTCACTAGAATCTAAATTGCCAAAATCAGTAATAACTGAGAATTTTTCGTTGATCTTTTCATATGCCTGGCATCTTTTTCTTAATTCCGAATCGATGTTGTCGAGGATAACATTGAAAGTATTCACTCGAAAATTATCGTTGCCTGACAACTGAACCTCCCCATCTCGTGATTCGTCAGCCTGTAACTTTCTTTTTCTTCTTCTGGACACAGTCGTCTGATATTCTTGACTCTCCGAAATGTTCAATGCTTTTTCTTCATAAACTGCGAATTCCATTCGTGTATCAGCTACGACTTTAATCAGTCCACGATAGTCGTTTGTGACGTCAGTCATGCTGATATCAACTTTTTGTAATCTTTTACTCACAGCATGAAATCGTAAAAAGTGCCAAAAAATCTGCATAAATGTTGTCTCGAGTCTCTCTAGTTGATCCGCAGCCCTCTAGCTTCTTGTCTCGTAATTGCATTTTCAGTACCATCTTCCTCAATAGAGATCAACGTTTCGATGATTTCGTCATATTGTTCATGGAGTATTTTAACCGCATCCTGACGAGCTGACCATCTTGTTGCCGACTAAGATTTTAGATTAAGTTTTTTACCAGCTCGATCCTGTGAAATTGCCCAGCGATTCGTAGATGCAGCGAAAAAATTGTACAATGCTTGGACTGTATTGAAAAAAGAAGCAGCTTCTGTACATCTATCAACTGCGTGAACTCCAACCATGTTTATGCACGTGCACGAATATCTGAATATCTAATAGTTTCCAAAGATGTTTATGAAACATTCACTCAGAAAATCGGGAATTTTATTTAATAAATATTTGTGTGCATTCTGCTAACGAATAACGCGAGATGATTGGAAATTTTTATTAAATATTTGCTGTACACATGTTCCATCAGGATATTTAATAATAAACACTCAATGTTGCAGTGATCGCAGATAAGTAAATCAATTTAAATAATAATCAGTCGGTAATCAATCAGTTGTATTGTATATAATCTAACACATTCTCTGGAGAATATATTGTATTAAAAAAAAAAAATCCGGACTTTTGTGTCCCACATTTTACCGCCCTGTGCGCTAATCTGCCGCCCTGTAAGCAGCCACCGGAAACACATGTGTAAATCCCCCACTGCTACCATGTATGCGTAACAGAGCCATAAGTTTAATTTGTTAATGACTGAATGAATGAAATTATGAACATGCTCGTATGTTCGAGTACATAGCATTTTTTACATGCCTACATTAATATACACATACGTACTAGGGATGTTGCGAATGTGGAATTTTAGACATCCGCGGATGCGAATATAACAGCTAACATCCGCGGCTGCGGATGCGAATGCGGATGTTAAGTATTTTTTAAGAAACAATTAGAATCTAACATAATGGCGAGATCATGGTTTAAACAGCGCTTACAAGCCAACCCAGATATGTCTGGGTTTTCTAAAGCTTTTAAAAATAATTCTTCATTCTCATTCCTTTGGCTGTTTCAGAATTTGGGGAATCTGTAACTTCATCAGCGTTTTTCGATTTTAGATTTGTAATTCATTTTTAATACATACTTTCTTCTGTAACTGGTTTGAAAAGTGTGTGCTTATAGCGAGCTAAATAGGTGGATATTGAAAATAAATTATTGTTTTACAGGAATGAAAATTTTGAACAAAGTTCTGGTCATCGAATCCGAATATTGTTATTTTTTTAAAAGAAGCACCCGGTTTTTTATAAGCATTTGAATCTCAGATAGGTACGTTATTCTTATTTAATTAAAGGTCAGACCTATAGCTTTTTAATTATTTGAGCATCGATTCTCTTTATAGCCAGACGTTGATCATTTCTGCTGGAAATACCTATTGAAGGAGCTTACTCTTTGACTTTAAATAGCCACAGCCACATAGGGCAGTTTTACCACAGAAGTTTTTAGCCAAGGATCCAATGTATATCCCAATGAAAAAAATATTGCCCCACAAGTAAACAAAATTATTGTTTTTAAAGTGTCTGTTAAAAATAAATTCCCCAAAGACACCCATTTGAAATTATTGAAACGAATATATGTAACTTCAAAAGCAAATCACGAAAATCTGGTTAAGAATTACAGTGCATACTTTCCTCTTTCGTGTCTATTATTATTTTTAACCGACTTCC
>NW_023458559.1:20004014-20034476 GCF_013731165.1 Rhagoletis pomonella | reverse complement strand
GAATATTTTTTTTTTTTTTTTTTTTTAATGTAGGTATGTTAGTGCATAACTTTGAACCACGTCAACCGATTTCGATAATTCGGAAAGGTAGTGTCTCAGAGGTGGTCCCATACTAATCTGGTTAAGATCCTATCAGCGGATCATGAGATATATATATATATATATTTTTTTATATGAGAGTTGAAGTCGGTTTTTTTTTGCTAAAAATTACTTGTTTTTTAATACTGGTCCAAAAAATCATAAAAAAGAAAGAAACCAATGCAGGTATTTAAAGCACAGAAAACAAATTATTAAAAGGACTATGTTCTCTTTGACGTACGTCAAAGGCCAACTAGAAGTGGGAACTTGTATGACTGACCATTGATAGCTCCGTTATATAGCTTAAGAAATAATATGGTTAAAGACATTTTTATCAAAGTTGATATGTATGACATTTGACCAGTTTTGTTACACAAAGCATTTTAGGCCCTCTCCTATTTGTTGCTTTTCCTTTTTAAACTATTTGCTTTACGCCGATGATTTGAAAGTTTTTTCGACTGTGCAGGACACAGTAAGTGCAACGAAACTTCAAAGTGATTTGAATAATCTTCACGAATCGCGCCTTATGCAAATTATTTTAACTTCTCTGGAAAAGAGAAGGACTGTCCTCTCTCTTTCATGTATCTATAATGTAATTACCGGCATAACCGATTGCCCAAGTTTACTCGAACGGATAAGCTTTAATGTTGCACAAAGAAATCTTCGGAATTTCTACCCTTTTTATGGTGAAAGCCATAAAACTAGATATTCAAGTAATGCTCCTTTTTCTCGTGCACTTCGAGAATTCAATGACTTGTCTAAATCTCAGTTGATTGATTTTTCTTTACCCAGATCTGCTTTTGTAATGGCTTTAACTCTATTACTCAATAATGAAAATTTTAATTTAATTTAATTTATAAGATAAATTGAATATTGCTATATGGGTATCAAACTGAAGAGTTCTAGGAAATTTTACCTCCGAAAATATTTTTATTTTCATTTTGACAAAATAAATTAAACCTATATCTATACCTAAAATATAATTGTAACAGGCTGATTGATGTCTGTACCTTATAGATATTAAAGGAAAATTAATATGGTGGGTTTTTATTAGAGCTACAGAAGCCAATTAAAAAATTTTTAGAATTTTTTACTCTGTCTGTCTATATATTTGTACGCGTATCACTTGAAAACATGGAATTGAATGCAGTTTTCACCGATGTATCCGCCACCTATTTGAAAAGTTTAATTTAATTTAATTGATAGCATAAATTAAATATTGCAATATTGGCATCAAACTAAACAGGCTAGGAAATTTTAATGCCGAAAATATTTTTAGGGGATTTGCCAACTGCTTAAAAAATTGTATTAATTTAAATTTGTAAAACAAATGAAATACTACAATACGGACATTAAACTAAAGAGGATTAGAAAGCTTCCTTTGAACATATTTTTGAAGCGGGTTGCCACTTACTTGACAATTTTAAGTCAGTTAAATTTATAAGATAAACTAAATGTTACCATATGGGTATCAAACGAAAGTATTTGAGAATAATTAAATTCCAACAGGCCGATATCTGACGACATAATAGATGTTAAAGAAAAATTAACAGAAACCAAATCTAAAATTTTTATAAATAATTTTGGTCTGTCTGTCTGTATGTTTGTAAGCGCATCACGCAAAAACTAATGTATGGAATTAAATGCAGTTTTCGCCGATGTACATATTGCTAGAGCTCTAATTGAAAATATATAATCAATTTTTTTGTTTTAGTTTATCGTCGATCATTATTCCTAGGTATTTAAATGTATTTTCTTTTTCTAGTGCGTCGTTGTTTATATTTAGAGTTAACCACGGACTGTCCCCAAAATTTCGACTTGATACCTATAACCACAAACTTAATTTTATTGACATTCAATTAAGATTGTTCAAGCATAACCAATCGCAATTTTTGGAACTTCTGTGTGGAAGGTTTTTCGCTAAAAAAAATCAAAACTTTTTGTTGTTGCTGCCAAAAAATTAAGAAATATGCGACGTCACCCTTTACAATTTCATCCAGTTCTCTGTACAATGTATTTCAATTAACTACTAAACGGCTGCACCGATTTGGTTCATATTTGGAACATATGCCAGCACCTTGAAAATAAATATTCCGACCAAAAATTTACTCGGAATATAGCTCGGGATATTCATAAAATTCTTATACAGACTAAAACGTAAAAAACCAATATACATATCTCTAAAACCAATTGCGCTGGGGAACTGAAACTTAGCACTGATGCATATATTGCAAATGCATTGGAAAAGGGGTCGTGGCACCTTCCATATAAACTGAATTTCTCATATAGCTTATCTCTGGAACCGCTTACGCTAACGTCCTGAAATTCGGCACAGCTACAATGTTATCAATACCGTACGGTTATGGCGGAAAATGGTAAGTAATCGAAAAGGGGGCGTGGCACCCCCCTGCTTCTAATTTCACTCAACTCTGGAGACGCGCACGTTAACTTTCTGAAATTTGGCACAGCTACATATGTTATCAATACCGTACTTATGGCGAAAAGTGGTAATTATTGGAAAGGCTGGATCGATATACATTTACGTAAACGCGCAAGTATAATTCGATTGGGAACCATTTTCCCCTAGATTTCTAAATCCCACTGAACTATTGTAACTCTGGTTTTCATTTTTAGTAAAAGGTAAAATTTATGTGAAAATTTTAAAGAATTTGTTTTCCATTTTTCACAAAGAATGGAGCTTTGATTTTACGAGTTTCGCTATAGACTGTCCTATCTACATACCTATTTACACAAAATTATAGCCGTTTTCGTTGTTCGGACTTAACTCAAAAACCACTGAATAGAGCCCGTGAGATTGTCGGAGGTTATCTTACATACATATATGGTCCTCTTACATGCTACTAGAAAACTCGCTGGGTGATGCTGGAGTAGAGTTATTAATAAAAATCGTATTTATTAACCGATTTCGTTCAAATTTTAAATATGAGCTATGTACCTATACGATGGAAAATTCTTTTGATAAAAATTGACCCGATGAGTGCCGCTAGAGTCGAGGTTGAAATTCATAACACGTATTCATTTTATGGTAAGCAATGGTTTTGCTTTGTGTGACAACATCAAGGCGCACGCCACAAATCGGAGGAGAAGCTCGGCCAAACACTAACATATGTGTAAGCGCCAATCTATTATTATTATTACTGGTTTTGCAGAAAATGGACCCAATGGATGGCACTGCAGCCGAAATGTATAGAAATCCCTTGTTGTTGGTCTACTTTGGCCCTATGTTTAAGTTATACGAATTTAGTTTTCAGATGTCTAAATGGTGAATTAACAAGGAGAGATCACCGTAGGTATATCAATTGCTTCATTGGAAAGATATTCAAGAGATCACACGACTCATATAGCCAATGTACCGGAAAACTTTTCATCCCTCCTATAACAGAAAAAGCACTTCTGTGCTACAATCGTTATTTTGTTTGACATATATATATACATACGTTGCACAACATTCGCATTCGCAAAATCTCCGCATTGACTATTGCAAATGCGAAAGCGAATGCGAATGTTAAAATTATGCGGAAGCTCCGCGGTTGCGAATGCGAATATTCGCTACAACCCTGATACATACATATATAACTACGTATATACCTACATGGGTAAGTGTAAACAAAAACAAAAAAAAAGCACTTAAAAACACCACGTGATAGCTTGACAGCTGTTTTCGACCAAATTGCACATTTATATTTATTACCAAATTGAAGGTAAATAAGTTACCACTTCCTAGACAAAGTAAACAGCAAAAATTCTTAACATCTTAAGCTTCAACGTTTTTAAAC
Organism: Rhagoletis pomonella; assembly: GCF_013731165.1. Classification (NCBI taxonomy): domain Eukaryota; kingdom Metazoa; phylum Arthropoda; class Insecta; order Diptera; family Tephritidae; genus Rhagoletis; species Rhagoletis pomonella. Next base: position 20,030,601 of record NW_023458559.1, on the reverse strand, counting down.
TATATCACTTGGCTGAGTAGAAATAAAGGCAAATAAACGACAAACTTCGGAAAAGTACATGGAAAGGTCGACTTCTGCATTAACTTTCCTTTTGTAGGTCTAAACAACATACCAAAGGTCTTAAAACGCAGTCAGTTCTTAAGTTTCTTACGGTAAGTTTTAACTAACCGCCAACACAGTTTCTCATATATCAGGTTGGCCCAAATATTAAGTTAAATTAAGTTACGAAAACTAAGTCTAAGCTAACTGAGCTTTTAATCGCCGCTAAATAAGTTATGCAACTTTGCCTTCATCGCTTGATCCCCTAAAATTTTTTAAATGCATAATATAAAGGTTTGTAGACGTATGTATGTACGAGCTCCGTTAAATGATCGAATTATTAAGACTAATTTGAAAACACATACATACGTACATCGTCGAAAATTTTATGGAGGTGTCTTCTTTGCATTGTTCTCATTATCCTTTTATCAACGCAAATTTGAACGCCATTGTCTACTTATATTATTTTTATGCTTTATGTAAATTTATACTGTCCAAGTTCTTTCAAATGGATTGAAGTCTCCCGTTTCTGGAAGCAGTCTACCATCGTTGGTGGCTGGAAAAAACGGTGTATTTTAATTCGGTGCACTATGTCCATGTCGCTCTGAAGCTCAGTGTGATTTTTGTACGACGAGAGAGGACTTTGCTTCTGAATTCCCTACTCAGTCCAAAGTAGAACTTGTCCTTGTTTACCACCAGGCCCATTCGCTTTGCTTCCTTATCCAACTTGAAAACGGCAGAACAGACTTCGCGGTTTTTGTTTTCCAATGATGTCGATGTCATCGGCATACGAAAGGGAGTCGACCTATTTGAAACCTCATTCGATATCAAACGGCTCAGAAAGGTCCTTCCCAATTCTGACGGATCTTATCGTATTGATCAACGTTATTTTACACAGCCTCATTATGTAGAGTAGCGGGTATAACAAATTCGGACATCGTGGCGTATACACCATCTAGGGCAGCTTTGAAGTCGACAAATAGATGGTGAGTGTCGATCCTCCCCTTTTCGCTCGGGTCTTTTCCAAGATTTGGCGTAAAATGAATACCTGGCCTATGATGGATTTACCAGGTCTAAAGCCACACTCATAAGGCTCGTCCGCCGAGGATGGGCTTCAGTCTTCCACACATTATCCTCGATAATACCTTGTTATCTATGCTTAAATTCCAGTGGGCGGACATTCATTAATCTGACCATATTTTACATAAGAATTGGTGCATGTACCTTATCCACTCCTCGCCGCCGTACTTGAATAGTTCAGCTGGCAGGCCGTCAGCTCCAGCAGTTTTGTTAATTTTCAGCCGCTTAATTGCTATTCGTACCTCGTCATATTCAAGCGGTGGGACATCTACTCCATCATCATCGACTGGGGGCTCGGGTTCGGGACATCGGTAACTAGGTAGCCATGGTTGTTCTTACAGAAAATCGGCCCTGTAGGCGATATCTGTTTTTCTCTGCAGGTGCGTATCTTGGCTGCAACAAGTGAAGTGTACGTATGAAAAACTTGAAGCATGCCTTTTGTCTATCACAACTTGATCGATTTGGTTTCTCGTTTTTCTGGAATGGGGGCCGATGAGCAAGATGTTGAAGAATCTCGTAAGTACTCGGCGACGGGGTCTTTCTCCCACCACAAATCCAACAGCGAATTTGCACTCCTTTACGTGACAGCTGTAAGGACCACGTAAATTTTGCGTTGCCCCGTCCATCGCATTTCTTGAATGGCGGATATATCAGCCTTTGCCGTCACGAGGACATGACCCAGTAGGGCAGAGGCACCTTCCCCATTAAGGGTCTGGACATTTCAGGGTGCATGGCGTAAAGTAGTAGACGTTTGCTGTGGTTGTCATCAAGAGAAGGGGTCTCATCCGAGGCATTGTGGTCGTTTTCATTGAAAGTGGTATTCATGCCGCCAAACGCTCTACCCAGAATTACAGCGGATGACGGTACAGCGGTCGGCGGTAAGCTTAAAAGTTAATACAATTGCGGCGCACGACAGTTGCCATTTTGATTTGAAAATTATCATGAAAATTAAATATTGTTTCGGTACGTGCGTGTGTGCATATTTGCTGAAAATAAAAACGTATGAAAACATTGCCAAACTTGTGAAAATAATAAAAACTACTATAATAAACGCTCAATCAACATTGTGCCATCCCCTCTGGGCAGTAAAAATAGAAATAAATTTAAATCAACCAAAGAACGTCGGCGGTAAAACCGCTGCCGCTGCAATTATGAGCCATTCCATATGCCTTTGTGAGTTTTAATTTTGACAGCGGTTAACCGTCGACCGCTTTACCGTCGTCCGCTGCAATTCTGGGTAGAGCTTAAAGGTATGATAATCCGAAAAGTCCAAATTTTTCTGCACAAAGGTGAATTTCGTTCCACAAAAAAAATTTAAATTTATCAAGAGTTTAACTGCAGGGCAGGCCGAGTTTATACTTTAATTAACTAAGTACTGTGAATATGAAAATTGATGGCTAACGACGCGGTATGAGTTCGGTCCTTAAAAAAGAAAATATTTTAATATATAATATATATATAATATATATAATAATATTTAAAAGTATGTTCTTGGTGCGCACCTGATAATTACATACATATAATAATTGTGTAAAGAATACGAATAAAATGCAATAAATTACGGAAGTCAATTTATTAAATATTTCAATTTGGCGACTGTCGTGCTTTAGCAATTTATGAAGAAACAATGCTGATAAGGAAATGTCATCGCGTGGACGGGTCCCATCAAGATATGACTTCAGTTGTGTATAAACCTGCAGGTGTAGATATATTTATATTGATGTTAATATGCAATGTGCATATGTATGTAATACATACATACTATGTATATATGTATGGATAAATGTACATACATAGGTCTATTTGTCGCTTTGGTCTATATGGCCCAATTGTCAATCTGTTATATTTCAAACAACAGGAACAATTATAAGAATTTCATGATGTAATATGTACATTTGAGCAGTTTATATTTAAAGTGGCATAAGCCATTTCATGCTGTTTGGCTTCAGTGATCGTTTAGCTATATCTAAACGCGCCTTTTATTCGTTCAACTTCATCCGCCAAAGGTAAAAAGTTTACAGTCACATTCAGTTAGAAATAACAACCATTTAAGCACAACAGGTCATAAACGACTTATGCTACTTTCAAAATAAACGGCCATTTGTATATTCAACTAGCCACTTCAGTCTTCCCCATAATATCTGGTATTTAACACAAACAAATGCAAATATTAATAATAATGACTAAGTAAAATCCTAAGAACTTGTATTCAACAGCATACTTCGGATGAGTATAGAGGCAATTATTTGTTGCTTATTGCTATCCTTTGTTTTCTTTATCCCCTATCATTATCGCATACCACTTACAATTAGTCAATTGTAGAATGGTGAAATGAATACTTTGACGCGTAAGAATTAACCTCACATTAATTGTTTCTAGAATAAGTAATTTGTTATCACGCTAAACTCTAAACCGCCCCAAGCACATACGAATATACACACATACATATGTACATACATAAAATGTCTAATACTCAGAGAAAGTAAACTATCCATGGGGCAGCGTTGCCAGAAGAGTACCTTTTCCCGTTTTGCGGGAATTTTGAACAAAAAACGGTTGGCGGGGATAATGGTTGCGAAAAGGGGGAAAATCACATACGCCGTGCCCATAAATATTATAATAATACCCTTAGGCTAAAATAGTGGGAAAGCTGTATGTAATTTAAAGTTAATTTCGCGACAAATCTCGTCCGTTAGCATCCACCTTCCATCAAACTCGAGCATTTTGCACAATATCTACAGTGAGCCTTCTTCCTAAGAAATCTTAATTGCAAAAACGCAAAAGCATGTGCAAAAATATAAGTCAATTCATGATAACTGATCGCCAGCTGAAAATTTCGCAGTTCACTAATGGTTCCGTAGCACATCAAGCTAAAAATGCAGAGATAAAGCTATGTACGTTTGCGGCGGAGCACAATATTGCATTTGATCACTTATCAGTACTGCTGAAAACGGTGTTCAGTGATTCAAAAATTGCATCACAATTGCACACGAATGATATGTACAAATAACGCATAAGTAGATGCAATATATGTTTTAAAGTAATATTTTTATATTAAGAATATTACATGTAAATTGAATTGTTATTGTTATTGACTGAGTTATGCGGTTATTGATCGTATAAAAAAACAAACCAAGGAGAATAATTGATTTGCCATTTTTAAAAACTGGGTTGTATAAAAAGGAGGGAAAAATGGGAAAACCTAAAATGAAAAACGGGGGAAAAAATATACAATTGCATGCACAAAAAGGGAATTGACTCGCCCAAAATCTGGCAACACTGCCTTGAGGTGAAATATTAAGGAGCGCGAAAAAGTTAGCGCTATACTCTCCTTCAGCCCGGCGTATGAGCATTAATTTTTCAATAAATGCGTCGAAGTTGAGTGATGGAGCTGGAGGAGATGTTTGTTACTACATGTATACGAGAAAGTCAAAATATTTACTCTGACAGCCAAGTGGAGACCGCTTATGAATGATCTAGGACCGCTTATGGTGACGGTGAGAGTAGCAGCGACTATTCGTAGCGATGACCAGGGCTGCCACTGACGAAAAAAAATACTTACCATCCACTTGAAAAAAATCTACAAAATCTTGAAAATATCTACCAATAACTTCTTTTTTAATATTTTTATTGAGCTTTGTACCACGATTGTTTATTAGGAAAAATTTAAAAAGCAACAAAGTCTAAGCAGTGGAAGTTATAGCAGCTATTTCGGAGATCACCACATCTCCTCATCAGACTTCTTTTTTTTAGACTTCAGCAGGGATCGAACCTGCGTAATCGATGTTCAAAGTCAGAAGCGTTAACCACTGAGCCATGTACATCCCGTAAACTCGTGTTGCTAAATCATTTTCCTTATTCAACCAACTATTATCAAGTGCAAGTCAGTGATGACTTTCGGAAGCAGCCGGCACCTTCGGCACAATCGATTGATTTTCGGTACTATTTTTGCGTTTCACTTGTTTCACCATAATACAATTTGTGTATGCTTCAAAATAAAAAATTTTCTAATCACTTTATATGTACAATCTGGTAACACTAGATATTTACATACCCAAGTGTACCATTGTGAAAGAAACCTAAGATAAGAAGAACAATGAAAGTTATTGTGTTGCTGCGCGCCAAGAATGAAAATGTTATATTAAATGCTTTACAATTTTATATTAAATTTTGCCAAGATTTAAGAAGGAGAATGGATTTTGATAATGAAATTTTGAAAGCCGTTCCGTCTTTCGCGCCAAAGGCAGTAAACTCTGGCGATACGAACAGCATTGTTCCTATACTAATAAAATTATTTCCTGAAGCCGAGATGAAAAATGCAGAAACCATCAATTGGAATATAGAGCATTAGCTCATTATGCAGAGGCTAAGGAGCTCGAAAACCTCCCGATTTCAGAGTTTTGGACAAAAGTAGGTCAAATGAGAAATGAATTGAATGAGTTGATGTTTTCACATGTGTTTCGTATCGCGCAGGGGATACTGTCTTTGCCACATTCTTCAGCTTGCGTTGAGCGGATTTTTTCATTTCGGAATTTAATTAGAACCAAATACAGAAATAAGTTGGCTGTGAAGACGTGTGCTGCTTTAATACAAACAATAGACTTAATTAGACGTAGTAGCAACGACTGTTTTGATTTTGATACGAAAAAAATACTGCGATTAATATAACAAATAATGATCTCAGTGAAAATGAATTGATAGACTAAATTATAATTTACCCTGAATTCTAAAATGCAAAAATTCAAAGCATCAGGCCTTTTCATTTCTAGACCCCAGCAGATGGTAATATTCGCAACCGCGCCTGAATGGTAGTTTAATGTGACCAACTATTTCTAAGCTCAAAGAAGAACAGTTTTGGTTGCGTTAAGTTAACGCCGCGAACTGAACGCGCAAGTTCGAATGCGGCTAATTTACATCCCTGAGAGCTCAGTGCTTGTTCAGAGGTGCGAGCCAAAATGCTTCCATCTTAGCCTCGCGAAGGTTGGACAGTCTAAAAGAAAGTGTGGAGATGATTCCACTTCATCATCCTCTTGACAGATGTTGCAAAAAGATCAGTCGAAATTCCTAGTCTCACCGCATGAATACCAACCGCACAATGACCTTTCAGAACCCCCATCACTAGCCCTTGAGAGGTAACGTGTTTTAAAGTGCGCTATAAAAACATTTGATGCAGCAGAGGAACTTCCTCTTTTCCTTCTTTATCTCACAAAAGGACCCAGTTTCCTTTAGCCTAATAGCTGTTTGTGCTGCGACAATTCCGACAAGGGTTCCTTGGAACTATATAGGCTTAAATCTGGTTTCCTAGAGCTAATGAATTAATTTGGACAAGAGACCCCACCTTTTACCGATAACTCCCTTACAGCAGTACAAGGCAAGCCACACCTTTTCTACCCTTTCCTTAATGTTAAGCTTTTACAACAGCCGCCGCTGATCGCCCACCCAGTTACTTTGTTCAGGTAACCTGGAGCCAGGCCAAAAACGGTGTATAGAAATCTTCCCTTAACCAAAAGATGCACATCGTCTACATAGGCGATTACCCGACAGCCCACTTTTTCCAGTTCCTCTAGATGGTCGCCTGCAACCGCAGAGAGATATAACAGAGCAGGGGAGATAGAACACCACCTTTTGGACTACTCCCTTTGACTCTGCACTAAGTGCAAACGCTTCCCCACTCCACCGCGACAGTTCTGTCACGAAGTAAGCTTATTAGGTTGATTTCAACCCCCAGATTATGAATATACTTGACTATTGCATCTGGAGTGACATTGTTGAAGGCCCCCTCGACATCGAAGAAGGCACCTACGGCATAGTCCAATACCAATGTGTACAGTGCGGTATTAACTGGCGTTTTCTTCAATATTAAGCATATTGAGCTCTTGAAAGACACGAGGAATTGCGTTTCATATGTACAGGTCCATCAGTCTCTCTAGCGTTTTTAACAAAAACGAAGATACTGATAGGCCTAAAATCTCTAGGGGAAACATGTGAGCCTTTTCCGGCCTTCGGGATGAAAGCAAACTGACTACCCTCCAAGCCTTGGGGATGTACCCGGTCCTCACGCAGTTCGCATAAATAGGATCCAACCAATTGCACGATACCTTCTAAGACCTTTATCTATTTTAAAACTTATTATTTACACTCAATATATGCGCAGTTAGAGTGTGCGCGTTCAAACAAATAAATACTTTTAGTATATTACAGCTTTTTATCAAAAATTGATTGTTGTTTAATTATTATGAGACTACATGCAGAATATGTGCAAATGGCTGCAGGACTGTGTTGCCACATCTAAAAAAACCCAAGAGTGGAAAGCAAGACCAAAAAAAAATACGATAAGGTTATTTTATTCAGATTAAAATAAATAGTAGGGGAATCAGGGGCTGAACACCTTTCTGCGTAGGCCGCCTTCGGCCGCGCTTAGGGATTATAACCCTCACAACGTAGAATTCTCCTTTCTGTGTTGCCAACGAAAAGTGGCTGAACACCTTTTGCATACATCACCTTTCTGCGTAGGCGGCCTTCGGCCGCACTAAGGATTATAACCCTCACTACGCAGAATACTCCTTTCTGTGTTGCCAACGAAAAGGGGCTGAACACCTTTTGCATAGAACACATTTCTGCGTAGGCGGCCTTTGGCCGCGCTTAGGGATTATAACCCTCACAACGTAGAATTCTCCTTTCTGTGTTGCCAACGAAAAGGGGCTGAACACCTTTCTGCGTAGGCGGCCTTCGGCCGACCTTAGGGATTATAACCCTCACTACGTAGAATTCTCCTTTCTGTGTTGCCAAAGAAAAGGGGCAGAACACCTTTTGCAGAGAACACCTTTCTGCGTAGGCGGCCTTCGGCCGCACTTAGGGATTATAACCCTCACTACGTAGAATTCTCCTTTCTGTGTTGCCGGAAAAGAGGGGAATATGATCCTAATCCCCCTACTATTTATTTAAATCTGAGCAAAATAACCTTATCGTATTTTCCTTTTAATCGTATTTTCTTTTGGTCCTGCTTTCCACTCTTGGTTTTTTTAGATGTGGCAACACAGTCCTGCTGCGATTTGCACATATTCTGCTTGTACTCTCATAATAATTAAACAACAATCAATTTTTGATAAAAAAAAAGCTGTAATATACTAAAAGTATTTATTTGTTTGAACGTGCACACTCTAACTGGGCATATATTGAGTGTAAATAACGTGTAAATGTAGAGGAAAGTGCATTATATATTGTAAAAAGTGTCATACAAGTTGGTTAAAATTCCTTAAAAACTATAAGGTTGCACGCTTTAAAACTTAATACAGGGAACTATTAGACCCCCCTCTACCTCCCATATTTTCCTTAATGCTGTACTCCGGGGTTACCAATCTAAAGCCCACCCAAACAATTTTTTCCACCGATCTTTTGTTTTTTCCTTTTTTAATTTAACAATTGCCATTTATAAAAACTGGCGTTAGTTTTTTTTCAATTTTTTTTTGGGCGAACAATCATAGTATGTAATTACATGTCTATCCATTTTTTATTTTTATTTCAAGAATCATTTAAAGTGTATATTAAAGCGGTCTACATTTAATGTAATAAAGTATACTATACTTTTGGAATGTAATTATAAAATAAAGATAACTACGAAAAATAAAGCAAGAACGAAAAGTTTCACTTGTTTTTCAAACAAAATACTTAAACAAAAATCTACCAAAATTAATAAAAATTTACCTTTTTACCAACCCAAGTTTTTTCTACCAATTTTGGTAATAGTTTATCAAAGTGGCAACCCTGGCGGTGACGATGAGAGTAACGGCGAATCTCCGTAGCGATGGGAGAGACAGCGGTGCTAGTGCCGGTGATCGGTAGTAGCGGCCCTCGGTGGCGGCGGAAATGGCTTCGGCCTAGGGTAGGTAGCGCTGTCCGCGGCCCAAATGGTGAGGACCTGAAATGGTTGCTAAGACTGATGGTGGATGAGTGCGTAGGTACAGGGGCTATCATAGCGCAGGGGATGCTACGTTACAAGTGTGTTTTTGTTCTTGCAGAAATACTCACATGAACCCCGGGCTAATTACGGGCTTCCCCATTTCAAGTCTATCACTAGAAAAGGCATGTGCTTAGCATCAAATCAAACCTTAAAACAGACTTAAGATTTTGTTTTCAGTTTTGATACCGTTTTTATTTTGTTGACTCATCTTTATCTTTGATGTATGCAGTGGCGGATACAGGGGAGCGGCGAGGTTGGCGATCGCCCCTACAGAGCTTGAAAAAGTAAAATTTCGGTTAAAATATATGACCTCAATAGAGAAATATTTAAAGTGTTTTTTTTTTTTTTTTTAATTTTAAATCATAATGGTTTTTAGGCTTACACAATATTATTTATAGAACAAGAAATCATTAAAAATTTTTTGCCAACGTGACGAATTAAAGCAATGGGTATGTAGATACTATGAATGTATGTAGAGGCCTTATCATAACTTTACAACACGCACATATTAACAAGATTTGACCATTTGTCTTAATCAGGGTTCGGATTTGCCTCATTTTAGCCCCTCGCTCCCTCGTTAGTTTGCTCTGAGCTAGCGCAACTCACGAGTAACAAGCAGTGTTGCCAGAACTTTTTGGGCCGACCGGCTAGATTGGCAAAAAAAAGCGGCTAAAAACGGCTAAAATGTTTTAGTGAAATTTCACATAGACTCTGGCAAAAAACGGCTAAAATGTTTTAGTGAAAATCCACATGCTTTATTTAAATAAATCGCAAGAAACGAAAGACTAGTTAACACCATTAATTTATATCGAGTGTATATTCCTCATCATCAAATGAATCACTCTTGTATATATCACCTGAATTCATTAATTTTAAGAGATCGTCATCTACAGTAAAATTATGGCAGCATTTTTCTTCACGTTTTAAACCGTATCTTATATATAAAATAGCGTTTAACGTTTTAACGCACATTGGATTTCTTTGCTTAGTTTTTATTATATTCATTGAACTAAATATTCGCTCTACTTCTGCATTACTTATAGGCAAAACAAGAAAACTAAAAACTAGGTTGCAAAGGTCAGCAAAAGGGTTTTCTCCTAGGGCATTTCGAAATTGATAAACTTCGGCCCAAAATTTTACAGTTGAGTCTAAATTACTCCAGGTATGTAACGTTAACCGTTGCCATTGCATCTCTATGGATGTTATTTCGTCGGCATTATATTTGCGTTTTTGTTGCTGTAGTTGAACAAATACTTTTGGTTTAATTAGGGCCGGTTGTTCAATGTCTGGTTATCACTACCACTACACTATCGACGATTTCGACATCATGCATGTAACATGTGATCGATAAAGCAGTAGTTGTGCTTAACCGGACATTGAACAACCGGCCCTTACTCTTAATGCATTTCCAACCGAAAAGTCATTTTTTTTAGTGTGGCAATATTTGTAGGGAGGGGTTGGCGTAATTCCTTTATTAAAGTGATAATAAAATAGCGACCATTTTCTCGAATTATTTTCTCGGCTTCGTGGTCAGAAGCGTTTGTGCTTACTTTTGTTTTTAAATACTATTCAAAACTGTAATAAAACTGAGGAGATGGAGCAAGGTATGGTTCCAACGGGGAGCATATAGGATCAAATGTGTGCGCGCTAACAACCACTAGGGAGCATAGATGCGAAAGTAAAACATTGAGTTCATTAAAAATCTTCATTGGGTCTGCAATATTGCTTTCGAACAACTTGTTTACTTTTTGCACCTGAAAATTAGGCATATAGTAAAATCGGCTAAAAACGGCTAACTTTTTTTTACAAACCGGCTAACAAATCGGCTGCCGGCTAGATCGAATTTTCTCCGGCTAGTTGCTATCAAAACCGGCTAAATCTAGCCGGAAAACGGCTAAAATGGCAACGCTGGTAACAAGCGAGGCTGTTTGCAAACGAGCACTCGTTAAGTACGAGCGCACGCGCTGACCAGCCAGCGAGCGAGTATGCAAACGAGGGCAGCGCAAGAGTAGAGCGGCAAGCAAACGAGGACCTCATTAGCTCTGCCCTCGCGAGGGCGTCGTTGCGAGCGAGGCACTCATTTGCAGCAGCAGACGAGCGAGGCGAGTAAACGAGCGAGGCAGATGAGACGAGTAAACGAGCGAGGCAAATGTGGCAAGCAGATTAGACAGGCAAACGCGTTGTTTGGTCGGCAAAAATGTATGGGATAAAAATTGCAGCAACTAAGAATTACGAGTAAAGGATTGTATGCACGCATGCAGATATGTATATACACTTTTTTTTGTATATAATTATGTATATATTCTCATGCACAGAAGAATAGATTCGTGCTATTTTGACCAGTTTTATCTACTAGGTAGGCACATATGTGCATACATATCTATGTTGGTATAATGTTTTTAATGTTCAATAACTTTTAAAATTCAACTTATACACTTAGGTCTCTTTTTATGCGGTTCTTTTTTATGCGGATTTGAATTTATGCGGTTTTTCAAACACTTTTTTCGCTGTAGCGATTTTGCTTTTTTGAGAGCTTTTCTTACCTTTTTTCAATATATAAGGGGAAATGCTTCTGATAAATAATTTGTCTTTGTATTCTTACATACAAGTAATTACTAAGTAATTTGACTAAGTAACTATGTTACATATGTATAAATGAGAATATAATATTTATAAAAATCATTATTTTGTGTTTCATTTCATAAATGAGTAGGACATCAGGGTTTTCAAATGAATATTCCTGGTTTAGCCCCCATACATATGTATGTATGTAGGATAATACAAACTACTATTTGATAATTAAGGCTGGTCCACATAGAACTTTCGCGTTGACTTTGTAGTTGGCGTTGGTTTGACAGAACGCACGTTAAAAGTATGCGTTCTACAATGAAGCTTGGCATAGACTACTTTGGCCACTAAATTAACATATTAACGAGAGATAAATTAATATTTCAGATCAATAATTGCCTGGAAAATATATATAGCTTGCCCTCATTTGATTGAAAGGAAAAAAACATTTCATATAATTTTATTTATGTATTTGCAACAGCTGGCCACCGACGCAGCGATCTTTCTGCTTTGTGTTGGCCTTAGCGTTGCCAAATTATGGATATGTGGGCGGCTGCTTTGAAATTCGACGCCAACGCAACGCCAAAGTTGTATGCGAACCGGCCTCTATTCTTTGTTTACGCAAATTTTCCCTTGTCTACATATCCATATATACATGCATACATATGTACATATGTCCTTGAACAACAGGCCACAAATAAATTTGTTCACCAAGGACTATATTTCATTCAGGTATACAGCATAACTGCTACAAGTAGCAAACTATTTTGGGGGTGTTAACAAGTGCTTACTTGTTTTTTGTTTCTGCGGCACAAATGATTATAATATCTTCGTTATTTACTTTTCTCTGTGAAGACAAAATACATGCATATGTACATACATACATAAATGCATATATACATAAATACGTACATACAAACATATATAAATATGCATGTTATGTGTGTACACATGTATGAATATAACTCTAAAAAATAATTCATTCCATAATCTATGCTTATGTATTTATGTAATAAATTTTATTTGTTGTTTTAAATGCTGCCCTAATATAATATTTTACATATATATATATATATGCATATGTACATACAATTATTAACATACTTTCGTACATAATCTATTGACATACATTCCCACATTTTTATGCACAAAAATGCATGTGTTGTATAGTACACTCGGAGCGCTCGCTCGTCGCTCACTCGTCTTTCCTAGCAGAGTGAGTATGCAGACTCGTTTGGCGAGCGAGCCAATCTTATCGTGCCTCGCCTCATTGCTGCTACGAGTACGAGCTGCGAGCGCTTCGTTGTCTGCGAGGCATTGAGTAGGAGTTTGCTCGCTCGCTCGAACTCCGAGTTTTTGCCCATCCTGGTGTTAATATTGTTTAACTTTAATTATTTGTTCATAAAAAAACAAAAACCATATAAATTTTTTGAAAAATTCGAGCTTTCTGATTAAATTTTTTAGAAATATTTTGAGCATGCAGTTTTGTAGCCCATTCAATTTCACTACAATAAAGTTCAAGTTTAAAGTAACTGGGACTTACCATTGATTTTTGGATGTTTGTTGCATGCAGAAACTGAGCAACATATTCAACAAAAATATTCCCAAAAATCAATGATAATTCCGAACGACTTTAAACTTACACTTTGTTATAGTGAAATTGTATGGGCTACAAAACTGCACACTTAATTATCGAAATTTTTAATTCTTGATCCTTTCAAATTTTTTTTGTTGATTTCTTTTTAAATTTTGCACAAATATTGAAACTTGGATTTATGTGGTTTTTGTTAAAAAATGTACTATATTTTTATAAACAAGTAATTAAAATTAAAAAAATATTTAGATAAGTGGTGAAATCTTGTCATTATGTGAGTGTCGTAAAGTTATGATAAGCACTATATCGATGGCTCGAACGCTCTATTTCAGAATTTGATTGAAGAACGCCCTATTTCAGAATTTTATTGAAAAACCCCCTATAGCAGAACTCAGTTCAAAAACGCCCTATCCCAAATGGAAATACATTAAAAATATGCTGAGATAGGGCATTTTTGAGTCAAATTCTAAAATAGGGCGTTTTCGAACTGGCTGCCGAGATATGTCGATCTTCCACTCATCGATATGAATATCGAATCGAAGTTTCTGATACTACCTTATGTCTATTTCTGCGGTGAACGTAGAAGATTTCACTTTCAACTGTGTAACCAGAAATTTGTATGCGCATTAAAAAAAATTTAATGACTTGAAAAATATACTAACAACATTTAAATAACCGTTCATTACCGTTCTTAATGGTTACAATAAATTAATAAGTTCCGGCTTAATCAGAATTACCCCGATTACTACATGATTAAAGGGATCAAATATAGCAGAATGTCCACTTCTGCTAAAATGCAAACAAATTAGCCATCAATTGTCTAATGCACTTATATTAACGCAACATATTCATTTTACTGAACTTATTACTTCCATCTAAAATTGGGGAATATAATACGCTATATAAAAAAATAGTGCTCTCCAGCGCGTAAAATCGCTTGAAAAACGATAAGAATTTTTCTTAGAAAAAGACGCTATCAATTTGATAAATTTGGAAGGAGAGTATAAAGTGCGGTCAGAACAATGTACAAATAAGGTAAGTGAAAGTCCATTCCCAAAATCAGCAGCAGAAGTTCTTGGTAAATGCTGGAATGGAAATGGAAACTGACAAGAAGGGATAATCTTTTGATTATGATTAAACATCCACTGAGAAATAGGCTGTTTTGAAATTGACACTGAAAGGATAATGGAAAGATTCGCAAAAGGAAAACGCAAAATTTGAATTTGCAATTTAAAGTATTATATTTAAAATTGTCGTCAAAGAAGTTGTTAAGTTACTTAATTACATTTTACAAACATTGTAAGCTAAAAAAAAAAGTATTTATACGTAAATATTGCTTTAATTAACCCAACGTATAACTTTTTATCTTGTCCAAAGTAAAATTATATCACAAAACACTTTACTTCAACCTCCATAAAAATTACTCGAACCTCTATTTGCATGAAAAATAAATGAGGATTCAAGCAGTTTGGATGCTTGTAGGTCATATAGCTCAAGCTTTGATTGGTCATTCCCCAGTAAATCAATTTATATGCCTGCACTGGAATAAAATCTGCGTAAATATAACGAAAACTTGCGTAAATATTACGAAATCTTTCGTCATTTTGACCAACGAAAGTTTTCGTTGATTGTACAAACCCGTTTTCGTACATACTATGAAAATATGAGGCATCAGAATGTATTCGTACTACATATTTACTAAAGAATTTCGTACTATTTACTAAAAAAGTTCGTACTATTTCTTTATTTTTTTACGAAATTTTTGTAAAATGCACAGACATAATTCGTATATTTAACGAAATTACTTTCGTAAAATCTGCGCTTGTTTCGTAGAATGTGCGATTTTGCTTCCATTCTTTACACTATAAAAAACATATTACGAATTATAACACATCACTTTCATTTTATTTTTATCGTTACTTTTAGGCGTTTTTTTTTAACAAAACGTTTTGCAAAAACGCTTAACATTATTGATTAAAATATAATGAAGTGTTGTGCTATAATTTTAGTCATGTTTTTTATAGTGTTAATAATAAAAGCAATCATACGTTCTACGAAAGAAGAAGAATTTTCTGACTACACTGTAATTTAGAATTAATAAAAAGGGTTATTTTACCTATAACAAAACTTAAGTTTTTTATTTATATGTATACGAATAGGTTCTATACGACATATTTTTTTATTGCTTAGGCTTCATTTAATAAAGTATATTGATGCAAAGCGTTAAACTATGAGACTCAACAAAACTAAATATAAAAAGATATAAAATATGAAAGAATATAAAAAATACTGGTTTTACTTTCTTAAACATTATAATATTTTTATGTAGAGGCACTTGACAGATTCGCAGCTTCATCGATGTTTTTTTCCTTGATGACTAAAAATTAAAGGAAACTTATAAGGCGTCTGAAAAGCAAATTCCAGTGAAAAGTCGTACATGTACTTACTTTTAATTACATTAAATAGTGCTCCTGGCTTAGGCTTGCCGTTGATAGGTAACTGATGAAATTGCCTATTTATCAAGTCCCACATTGCAGCGCAAGGCGCAGCGTAGGCGATGTTAAAAACATTGTATGCTTAAAAGCATAGTATATTCACAGCTTCTATATTTAATTTTGGATTGTTTTTTTATCCAGAAAATCCGTTTTTAAAACGTTTAAAATTATATTATACGTTTCACAGCAGTTAACAATTAATTCCGCAATAGTATATGTAAGTGAACATACTTCAGATGGGCTTTCCTTGTGACAGTAGTAGTAGTAGTAACTAGATGAAATACCCTGCAAAAAATTGTGCGACTAATCTCTAAAGTGAGTATTCCGAGATTACTCTCAATCGGGTACAATTGGGCATTATTTAGTCACAACTAGTCTCATCCGGGTACTATTGGGGATCAATTAGTCTCGACTCATCCCTTACGGGTATAATTGGAGATCAATTAGTCCCCAACTCATCTCTAACGGGTACTATTAACGATTTAATGATATGTACGCACTTAGTAAATGAAATTTTATGCGCGGCGATGGCACATAGAGATAGTATTCGCTTAACAAAACTGAGAACCCCGCTTCGAATCGCAGCTGGCGCAAATTTTTATTTTTATTTTTTAAAAGTGACTAGTCGCATTTTATACCCGTTCGGGTATAAAGTTGAACAATTAGTCTCTTCATAGGACATGCTGGAACCAAAGCGAACAGTTCATTCCATATAAAGAGATCAAAAGTGGTATTAGTCGCATGTTCCTTTGCGATTGCTCTCGCAGTCATCCCGGATTAGTCGCATTTTTTGCAGGGTATCTACAGCCAGCCTTTTCTGATGGTCACATCATATAAAAAATGTCAAAAACGTCATTTCGTGAGTGCGGGCGCGCGAGAAAAAACGTATATCGTTCATATGTCATGGCGTATGAGTTATCTATCAACGTCAATATTTAGCCCGGTTGAAAGCAAAATTACAAGTCACTGTATTCTAATTAGTAAATAATTTATTTTTACGCTTCAAACCTTGTATTCCTTCACCTTGGTTTGTTCTTTATCAGCAGATTTTTGCAAATAGTTGAAAATTCATACACACTTTTACGGAAATAAAAACAGTAGAGTCTTGGTTTACGCAACTAACTAAGAAAAAAAAGAAAAGAAAATTCTTAAAATTGTCCACCCCAAAACCCCTACCTGCGTTCACCACTGTACGAATGGTCTCAAGAGATTATGCGTTCGGTTAATATGCAGTTTGGAATTCATTGAAAATTTCCATAGGCTTAAGCTGACGTCTTCCTGTGTTGCAACGCGTTGGTGACTTAATTTCTACTGACCTTTCGTCGGTAATTTTACGTTTTCTCGTCTCAATTCGAACCGATTATGGGAATCGTAAGATTATTACAAAGCATGTACTATTTTTATATTTTTCTAAACCACTAAAATATCAATCATTTACCGAACTTTGGTTAGTCCCCTGTTGTTTCCAATTTGATTTGGAGACAAATCGGTTTCAGCCTTTTGTTATATTAACGTAAATTTTTTCTACGAAAATAACTTAGACAAGGGATGGTTAGAAGTTTGTTTCAAATTCACCAACGATAAACTATGTTTAGTGGCACAGCTATAGCTTGGCTATACAGTGTAGTTGTAGTATGCGAAACTTCCAGATAATAGTAAAATAAAGCAAGCCTTACGCTTAATGTTTATATCCATTCTAAATAATGCATGAAATTACGGGCGTACTTTTTCTGAAAGTGCATTGACTCAAAATCTGAATAAACTCCAGAAGAATTTCTGAGCCATTCCTAATAGTATGGGATGGAAGTCTTATCTGTACCTTTTGTCACAAAATGAAAGAAAACACTGCGTCAGCTTTTGCTAGGAGTTAAATAAACGAGTATATATTTATGATCTCTGGAATACAATAAAAGCCACGCATAATTCATATGCATGCATCTTAAAAGTGTACATACATAGGTACTTCTACTATCCCGCAGGCGAAAAAATTTCAGTTAGTACGATCAGGGCTGCCAACTATACTTAGCTATGAAGTGCCATATTGAGGATAAAACCGTGCCAAAATGTGCCAAATAGAAAAATAAAAGTGTCATAAAAGCTGTCATTCTTTTCAGTTCTTCTCATTTAGCATTAAGATTACAAACACATTCCTAAAACAAAAGTCCAATGCAAAGTAAGATAAACCAGTTGTATACACTATAGAAATTAGAAAATTTTAGTTGGCAAAAAGAAGTACACGCAAAGGATTTCACAAAAATGAATTGAAATATTATTATTTTTCAAAAGTGCCAAATTGAAAAATCAAGTGCCATTTGAAGTAAAATGCGGCCAAAAATGAAACGGTTTGAGCCAGGTTGGCAGCCCTGAGTACGGTGTGTTACGGTTAAAACTAATTTTATATAAACGCCATTCAAAAAAAATATTTTTATTTTAATTGGTTTTTTAGTATTTCCGGACTAAAAATACAAAAAAAAACCATATAAATTGTATACATACATGAAAGACAAATTAATTACCTTTGTTTATTTTAGCTTTTGATAGGTTATGTTGTTCAGAAGATATTAGTATTTAAAAAATCAGAAAATTTAACTTTAATCATTGATATCTCCTTCATATTTTACTCTCGCCAGATAATTTTGGTAGGGTTAAAATCAGCACAAACAAATCTATCGATCCACATTTTTGGTTTTTGCATCGCTAGATTGTTGATATTCTAGACTTATGTGCACAGAACGACCTCGGACTAATTCTGATTAGATCCTGCAGCACGGGAACAGACTAAGTTGGTTTCAGGTTTGGATTATCAATGACACAAACCAAATCGGGTCAAAAGAAAGGGTTGCATTCGCATAAACTCCAAATAAACGTGGTGTTTAAGGAGAGTTCAACGAAATTTCTTGTATGGTAAAATCCTAGTTTAAGAGAAGAGTTAAGCGTTGAACTCCAAGATGGCCCATAAACTCGAGTTAATGGCTCAATGAGAACGCTTTATTAGTCAATTGTTGTCGTTTGACAGCGTGAACCTCTCCAGTGCGTTTGCGATTCGGTTTCAGCATTCTACGCAAAAATTTGTTAATCGAATAATTTGGTGCTAAAGACATAAATCTGAAAAGTGCTCCAGCAACGTTACAAAAATTTTAATTTCCCGTGTATTCGTGTTAAGAGCGTACAAGTGTACATATGTTGCTGCCACTCCCAAATGTACAAATCGTGTGATCTTCCCTTAACAGCTTTTTACAACGCTTTTCCCAACTTGCAATGTTGTATGTCCGACCACCATTTATACTATAAATGTAGCAAAGCTATTTGTGACAATTTCTAGATATCAACCTAGTCTAGATATGAACCTCGTTGTTGGCATCATATCAAGGAGATACAATTAGAAGACTCCAGATGTCGCCCCGCCAGAAGAAGTTAAATAATGCGCCTAAACATGTACACTATTTACATACGCTACAGCGGAAATGGACGACACGCCATTTCTTTAAATGAAGTTAACTGCTGCTATATGTATGTATGTACATTAGACTGTCCCAAAAAACCAACATTGTTTTTTTTACGCATACCCCCTCATTTCATTGGTGTTATCTTAAAAAATATACGAATAAAATTTTATGCAATTCTAACCTCGGCAACCCGTGCTGACTTGCAGTCAAAGTTATCAGAATAAGCTTGTTGCAGTTCCCGTGTTTTGTTAGTTTACTCATTTTACTTCTTTATAAGACGGTATTACTATACTCCCTACAATATTAGGACATAATATTTAGTAAATCTGCGTTTTTGGTTTTTTATCTGGTAGTCAGGATTTTTTCCAAAGGACCATAAATTATCATATATTTCCAAAAGTTTACACAAAATATGGAGATATGGGTATAAGATGAAAGAAGAATTCGAAACAAGATTAAATATAACTTTTGTTTTCAATTATCCTTCTGGAACATGTCAAAAATGTCCTTTAAAAATATTATTCTTCAAGATTTTTTTTGAAGAATCTAAGTTTAATCTAAATCTTATTAATATATAAAAGGATACTAAAGGATAAAAATTGCAAAGGATATTTTTCAAATTTTCTAATTAATGCTGCCACATTTATTCTTTACTCAACCCGAGAGGACATTTCAAACACAAAAACACTTTATTTTGTTTATTTAATGTTATGAAATGCATTTTTTTTAAAGGAGGAAAAGAATTTGTTAAAAAAAAACTAAAATTAATGCAGGACTTTCACGGATTGATCACAGTTGAGGAGGAATAGAAACATTATTTGTTGCGTTGCGTACAAGACCACAGGAATGTATATCCTGACTGCAATAAGCAAACATTAAAAAGAACATATCTTTTGTAACATTTTTCATGATCCAGAAATTTAATAAAAAACTTGTTTAATATTTAGTATTGGGAAAATTAAAAGTAATGTCGGATAAAAGTTCCAACTGCTTAAATCCACAACAACGAAGATATTTTTTGTTGCCAAAAGTAGTTTTTGCTGAGCTCCTAAGTCTTGTTAATTACAAAGATACATATGTATATTTTCTAATAGAAAACTTGTGTATCTCCTGAAAACGTGCAATTCTGAATATTTTTAAATTGGTGTGACAGGGCGTATGAGGAATACAAATTTATTAAATTCAACTTTTCTACTACATTCCTTTTTCTTAAAAAAATGCCTTACAAAATATTAAATAAACCAAATCATATGCTTTCTTATTTATGTCCCTTCAGGCTGTTCAACTGTTGTAAATCAGTACGATATGAAAATTATGTTTAGTTAAATTTTTTTTATGTCATACGGAAGTACAACCATTATATCAACCCGCGAGGACATGTCAAAGACTTAAACGATTTATTTTGATTATTTAATATTATGAAAGGTATTTTTTTAAATGAAGAAAAAAATTTGTAATACAAGTTGAATTTCATAATTTAATGTTCATCATACGCCCTGTCACACCTGTAAAAAATTTTCAACAATTTCAATCCTTCAGGACATACACAAATTATTCGACTAGAAAACATATCGTTTTGCAGCCTTGTAATACACCGTTAAAAAACCGCTATACTTTTCGATTCATTAATTTTTTCGATGTCCTTGGGAGAAATCCTGTCGTTCTTTTAAAAAATTAAAGATGCAGATTTTCTAGAAATGCGTTCAAATATGAGAAACATTTCGAATTTATTGCATTTCCAAAGTTTTCATGGACGATTTGGCAGCCTTAGTTCAAGTTATTAACTAAAAGTCGGCACGGCCATAAAACTTCATATATATGCTATTTAGGCTAAAAACCACAAATATATATCCATATATTCTTGGGACAGTCTAAAGTACACATATATGTTTATACTAAACGTGAGCAAACAACATTTTGTTTCCATAGTCTTCTGTTCTCTTTCAATGCAAGTTGAATTATTTTAATATCTATTGCAAAATTTCGTACAGACAAGACTAAAAAGTAGAAAATAAATAAAATAAAATACAATTTTTTAATATACACCGCTTTTATAAATGGACTAAAAATTAGAAAAAAATATTTCTTATTCTATTCTTTTGAATTTGAAATTTTAGCAAAAGTCATTATAAACCATTTATGACATTGAAAATGAAAAGCGTGGGGCGCATGTAATAGACTTAAATTGATATAAAGAGTAATATAGGTATGTGGATATATGAATAACGACCGCTTAAAATCGATCTCAAATTTGTACTTTCTCTGTAGAAATTTTAGGTCTTTGTTATGTAGTTTGACAGTTTGACTATTGTCAATTAAATCTAATGCTTTGTATTCAGAGCTGGGTCGTAATGATTCCTTAAGGAATTAAATTACTCCCAATTACAGATTACAAGGAATTGTAATAAGGAATCAATTCCTTCAGTCCACAGCAAAGGAATCGATTACATTGAAAATGTAATTGATTGTTTTCAATTCCATTACCTGGAATGGCAAGAGTACTTTAGTTTTTTCAATTACTCAATGGAATTGTAAAAGTAATCGAGAAACTGAAAGTTCATTCCCAATTACAGATTACAAGGAATTGTAATAAGGAATCAATTCCTTCAGTCCACAGCAAAGGAATCGATTACTTTCTCAATTCTATGAAGTAATTTCAAATTTAATTGTTTTTTTTTTTAATTCCATTACAAGGAATTTCATATTGTACTTGGAATAAATTACGTGCTAGTAATGTATTTTTTTCCAATTCCTTGAAAGGAATTGAAAATGTAATTAATTTTTTTCAATTCCATTACCTGGAATTGCAAAAGTACTTTAGTTTTTTCAATTACTCAAAGGAATTGTATAAGTAATCGAGAAACGAAAAGTTCATTGACGAATGTACAATGTGGAATTTTTGTTGTGGTCAAAGATTAAAATCGAAAGCACACATTGGACATCTTCTATGTATATCTTCTATATATATAAAAATGTTGTGTTCGTATGTCACGGTCATCAAAACTCGAGAACGGCTGAACCGATTTGAAAAATTTTTTATTATTCGGTATAATACCAGAACCAATGATATCGCAAAAATTTGGAAGGTTTCCACATAATTTTAAAATTTTAAACCCAATTATATTGAAAAAATTAATCACTTATTACAGTATGGGTATCAAGCTAAAAAGGTTTAAGAAAGATAACTATTGGAAGTTTTTTTACGAGGGTTGCCACCTATTTGAAAATTTTAACTCAGTCAAATTGTTAAAATAAATGAAATATTGCCATGTGGGTGTCAAACTAAAGAGTTTTAAGAAGGCTTACTGCCGAAAATATGTTTGAGGAGTGTTGCCATCTGTTTGAAAATTTAACTAAATTACATTGATAAAATAAATAAAATTTACTATATGGGTATCAAATTAAAGAGGTTTAATAAAGATAACTGTTGGAAATATTTTTGAGAGGGCCTGCCACCTATTTGGAAATTGTAACTCAGTTAAATTGATATAGTAAATGAAATGTTGACATGTGGGTGTCAAACTAAAGAGTTTTAAAAAGGCTTACAGTCTACCATGAACACTTCCAGAGATATGCAATATGAAAAGTTCGGTTTATATGGGAGGTGCCACGCCCCGTTCTCCAACCATGCAAATTTTTCTCCATGAGTATGGAATTGATCTTATATATGTATATATCCCCATATCCAGTGCTAGTCCTCTACCACAAATATATGCAGTTTGAAAAATTGTGTTTGAATGGGAGGTGCCACGCCCCCTTTCTATATCGAAACTTTTTTTTAGTCTATAACCATCCTTGGAAAGTCTGCAGCCCGAAATTTCAAAAAAATCGGTACGGCCTTTCTCGAGCTTTGCGAACAGAAAAAACGTCTTTCAAAATATATATTAGTATAGACTAGCCAATATCTGCTTGTTTTACGGCTTAAAACACTACTTCCGATGAAAATCGATGGATAAATAAACAAGTTTGCAAAGGTTAATTGAAAGTGCAATAATTTTTTGTATGAAATACTAGCAGGAAATAATGTTACTCATACGCCATATCGTACATGACCCTATGGCCATGTTAAAGTTTGAATTTTTTTCATTCGCAATGAAAACTTAAAATGCAAATAACTTGACTAAATGACCTTATCTAAAAAAAACGGTATACAGATCCGTAACATACTACTTAAAATTAATTTTACTTCTCTCGGCGTTTTTTGTGTAATTTTAGCGTCGTTACAGTGTTATCATCAAAATTTAGCCATAGCAATGAAATTTGTTTATAAAACTCTTAGGAGGTAGGATCTCCAGTCCGACAGGGCTCGTAATTCAAGCGGACTCTGTCCTCATTAATAACGCAGGATACCAGTAAGAGTACTTCAAAGGCCCCAGAAGGCACGCCATTTTGGGTACCATAATATAAACAATTAAGTCAGTGCATTTTTATAGATACGCAGGGATTAGTCCAAGTGAACAGCAGTGCCCAAGGCAGCAACAGTCCGGGCGGGTTTTGCCTGCTTCGACATTTATGGGTCTCATCTGCCGCGAAGCGCGGTCGCGGAAGGATCTGGAAAATTTAACCGTTACCCTATAAACTGAACACCTACAGTTTAAGTTATTCAGTTTTCTTAAAGTCCAATTAGTAATACTACTGAGGTATAAGTTATTTATTCAAGGCAGTTAGCAACCAAGAAGTTTAACAAAGCTATTGCAATTCAACAGTAAAAATTTTTTTTTTATAAATTTTTCGATTACTTTTTAAATTACTTTGAGGAATGGAATTCGAGAAAACTCAATTACATTTTCAATTCCTTTCAAAGGAATTGGAAAAAAATTACATTTTCAATTCCTTTCCAAGGAATTGAAATAAAAAAATTACATTACTAGCACGTAATTTATTCCAATTACCATATGAAATTCCTTGTAATGGAATTAAAGAGAAAAACAATTCCATTTGAAATTACTTCAAGGAATTGAAAAAGTAATCGATTCCTTTGCTGTGAACTAAAGGAATTGAATCCTAATTACAATTACTGAGGAATGTAATTGTAATTGTAATGTAATTGCATTTACCCAGCTCTGTTTGTATTGCATTCGCTCCACATTTTTCGTTTTCAATCTCATAAATGGTTTATAATGACTTTTGCTAATGTAAAGAACTTTTCTATATAAAACAACAAAATAAAATCTTTATAAGAGCTGTTTTCATCATAAAGGTTTGCTCAAGCAGCAGCTGTATGGTACCACGCGGTATAACTCCGTATGGCATCCCTCCACTACTGCTGGGGTCAATCGCTACTTTTGAACCGCTACTGCACCGACTCCTAGGTAAGTAGCTACTTTATTAACCCGTGGTGGTGCACATGGTAGTGCAGAGTCGAATCAGACCCTCTAGTACTGCTGAAGTCAATCGCTACTTTTGAACCGCTACTACACCGACTCCTAGGTAAGTAGCGACTCTATAAACCCGTGGTAGTACACATGGTAAGGCAGAGTCCAACCAGACAGCGAAAAACTACGACAGGGGGCGTCCATAAGTCACGCAAGTGACTACCTTAGTAACTCCCGGTAGTGCAGAGAGAGCCGATGGTGACTACCGCCTAGGACATTGCCTTGTAAAAGTAATCGATGAAATACAGTGCAAGTAGTCGGTCGGTAATTGACGAGGTTTATCACGTAGCTACCGATTCAGCAGTCCTGTAGTCGCTCCCCCGTACTGCAGGGCCCTCCAGTACTGCTGGAGTCAATCACTACTTTTGAACCGCTACTGCGCCGATTCCTAGGTAAGTAGCTACTCTATTAAACCGTGGTAGTGCACACGGTATTGCAGAGTCAAACTAGTCGAAAGATGAATAGCGAAAAACTACGACAGAGGGCGCCCATAAATTACGCAAGTGATTACTTTAGTAACTCTCGGTAGTGCAGAGGAGCCGATGGCGACTACCACCTAGGACATTGCCTTGTAAAAGTAATCCCTGAAATACATTGCAAGTAGTCGGTCGGTAATTGACGGAGTTTACCAGGTAGCTACCGATTCATCAGTCCTGTAGTCGCTCCACCGTACTGCAGGGTAGTTAACTTACAAACATACCCAGTAGAAATTCTATGCATACGACATCGCTGTTGGTGGCATGAGCTTGCTGCTGTGTATACATGTGTGTGTATAAATTTCAAAATACCCAGCAAGAACAGTGACGGTCACTTTCCTAGTAACGTGACCGTCACGCGTGCCCATTAAGTTCGGCACGTTTTGCTATCACATTCTTAATAGTGAATCAAAAATGCTCCCAGAAGTTTTGTTTACGTGTGATTTTTCAAACCAAATAGTTTGCCTGCTTGCTCATATGTGAAAAGATTAGCTTGACTACTTACTCATATGCGAAAGATACCTGGCAAGAAAAAACAATAGATGGCACTCCAATCAAAAATTATTACTTGTGTGCTAGTAACAGCATAAAATTTGCGTTTGTGTTGGAGTTTCGGTCACGCTGGTTTTGCTGGGTAATTTGCAAGAATCTCCACATACACAACAAACATACAACCTAAATGTATACTATGCACTTAGCTTTAAATTTTTTAAATTTTCGCAGCTCCCTATGTTTATCTTCATCTAAAGCAGGGATCACAAGATTTGTTCATTTTAACAGTTACAGAGTGGTGTTATTTGAAAGTTGTTATTGAGCTAAACTCAGTATTTCTAGACAGCACCACTCTGTGACTGCCAAAATGTACAAATCTGTACAAATGTAGAAATCGTGCGATCCCTGCTTAACAGCTTCTTTACAGCGTGTTCACTACTGCTAGTGATAGCAGAGCGTAATTTTCCGGTGCAACTATGTAGGATAGTTTTAGGCAGTGGAATGATAGATGCTATTATTATGAATTCTTTGGTAAGATATAATACCGAAAATTAGGTGGAATAAATCAGCTGTTAACCTTGGGATATTTCTACCTGGTGTGTGGTTTGTACTTGAACTGAATGCTTAAATTAAATAAGACGCCGCTTTATTTCTGATAATGCTCCCAATTCATGACACATTGGGCGCGTTCCTATTGTCTAACCGTAAACTGTTTGTCCTAGAAACGCAGAGTTGCGTACTTCAGCTCATTCAAGAGTTGCCAACTTTCCGCCATTTTTTCCATCCTACAATTTTTTCGCTACCTGGACTCAACATGTTTTGCTCAGCCTAAACAGATGATCGAAAAGATTTACGCCGCTTATATTAAATGTACTACGCTCATAAATGAAGAGTCAGCCCTTAATACAAATATTATGTCCTGGTTATATAAAATAAAACTAAAAATTCCAAAATAAAATGATGTAAAAAAATATTTTCTAAAAAACAGCTTTTATTTAACATGTACAATCAAAGGAATAAAATAAAGTAGTGTAACAAAAGATTTTTAGCAAGAAAATTTTG
>NW_023458559.1:20000251-20003914 GCF_013731165.1 Rhagoletis pomonella | reverse complement strand
TTATTTTATTTTATTCATATTAGTGCAATTTTGACAAAATTTTCTTGCTAAAAAATCGTTTACTTTATTCCTTTGATTGTACATGTTAAATAAAAGCTTATTTTTAAAAAATATTTTTTTACATTAT
Organism: Rhagoletis pomonella; assembly: GCF_013731165.1. Classification (NCBI taxonomy): domain Eukaryota; kingdom Metazoa; phylum Arthropoda; class Insecta; order Diptera; family Tephritidae; genus Rhagoletis; species Rhagoletis pomonella. The sequence goes on along the minus strand of NW_023458559.1, from coordinate 20,003,787 downwards.
TTTATTTCTTCTATACTTTTATTCACCCAAACCTTTTTCGTTATAATTGAGGGATTCACAAAGGTGTCGTAAGTGTCGTATTGTTGTGTGTCGTAAACTTTAAAAGCTTAATAAATGCTTAGAGAACTCGAAACGACAACCAACTATTATTTGACACTGTAAAAATTCATAATATGACTTTGATGGTACTTTACGCACCCCTTTAATATATTTTTAGGTGTTTAGAGTTTACGACATACAACAGTATGACACTTAAGACACCATTGTGAATACCCCAATTGAGCATTTAAATTTACCTTTCTCTGTGCCTTTATTTTAGCGTTCTTTACTTTTATGTTATTTTTTGCATTTAGCCCTTTCTTTCTTTTATAGCTCAACTCTTCTTTCTTCCTTATATAAATCTTATTCCTAAACTGTTGCTTAGCACATTTCTCCATAATCCTCCATAATCAGCAGTAAGCGATCCCTCTCTAATTTCATTCTTCACTGAATTTTAACATTAAGTGTCATTGGAAGTGCAATGGGGTATAGTCGTTGCAGTTACAGTTGCATGCCTATACTCAATCCCGACTCTTGCGTCCTCGTTCGCGCACTCTGGGCAACGTGAGCAACCCATGTGCGAGATGCGGTAACCAATCCGAGTGGAGCCTTGGGTCACGGCAGAAAGAGACGGAGCTTCGGTGGGGCCACCCCGACTTATTCGGTTTAAGGGCTCACTGAAGTGTGTAGCGTCTGTTCACCAGTAGGTGCGGCTGCAAGCGGGTGTCTGCTTGGAGCAAGCGGCTCGCTATATAAACGTGTAATTGGTTGCGAAACCACCCCCATCCCAGCGATGGGTTGTGCGCTGGGTTTGGGACCCGCCACGTAAAAACCACTTCCGCTGAAGAAGCAAGGCAAAGCCTCGGATGATACCCTCCTTATGATTACGACCACGGCAAACGTTTAAAGGACTACGATTTGAGGGCATGCACCTGGAAAGCCCGGACCCTTAATGGGGAAGGTGCCTCTGCCAGGCTGGTTGATGTCCTCGTAAGGACAAAAGCTGACATCACCGCCATCCAAGAAATGCGTTGGACGGGGCAAGGCAAGCAATGTCTGGGGCCTTGCGACGTCTACTACAGCTGCCATGTAAAGGAGCGCAAATTCGGAGTTGGATTTGTGGGGGGAGAGAGACTCCGTCGCCGAGTACTGTCGTTCACCCCGGTGACCGAGCGCCTAGCCACAATCCGCATCAAAGCGAGATTCTTCAACATCTTCAAGCATAAATAGATCCATCAAGCTACGTGGCTGTCTCCGGATCGAAAAACGAGAAACCAAATCGATCATGTTGTGATAGACGGAAGGCACGCTTCCAGTGTTTTAGACGTACGCACACTCCGAGGCCCAAACATCGACTCGGCCACTATCTTGTTGGAGCCAAGATACGCACCCGCCTCTGTGCAGCAAAAAAGGTGCGCCCAAATATGCAAGGAAAGCTTAACGTCGAAAATTGCAATCACAATAGACAGCCAGCGCTTTCGCTACTCGACTCTCACACCTGCTCTCAGAGAGCACTCTTCAACAAACCGACATATGCGAGCAGTGGAACCACATTTCCCGCTAATTAAGTACCGCCGCCGAAGAAGTAGTCGGATTTCAGCGAGCCCGAAAGAGCAACTGGTACGATGAGGAGTGTCAGGAAGCTGCAGAGAAAAAAGATGCTGCCTACAGGGCCATGCTGCGATCGGGCGCAACGCGCGCTATGTGGGACCGCTATAGGAATCTGAAGAGGGAAGCGAGACGTATTTGCCGCAATAAGAAGAGAGAGCCCGAAATACGTGAGTGCGAAGAGCTTGAAATGCTGGCCGACAGGAAGAATGCCCAAACATTTTACCAGAGAGTCAGGCGACCTACGGAAGGTTTCAAGACCGGGGCGAACTCCTGTAAGAACAATAATGGCGACCTAGTAACTGATGTCCAGAGCGTACTTAAATTATGGAGGGAACCCTTTTCCGCCCTACTAAATGGTAGCAGCATGGAAAGTTGTGGAGAAGAAGAACCCGAGCCCGCAGTCGATGATGACGGAGTCGACAATCCACCGCCTGACTATGACGAGGTACGTATAGCAATAACGCGGCTGAAAAACAACGAAGCTGTTGGAGCTGACAGCCTGCCAGCTGAGCTATTCAAGTACGGCGGCGAGGAGTTGATAAGGTGCATGCATCAACTCTTGTGCAGAATATGGTCAGATGAACGCATGCCCGACGACTGGAATTTAAGTGTGATCTACCCAATCCACAAGATGGTGACCCCGCCATTCGCGGGATCAGCCTTCTAAGCATCCCTGTGGGGAAAATCTCTAGTTCTGAACTGGGGCGCTTCTAGTACATTTAGACCCAGTACTGGTTCGCGATAAATCTCTTTTGCATGCAAGTAACTGGCGAATTTAACATGGCGATGTCCTAGGAAGTGTCAATTGCCCCCCGCTGCATCCCTTCTCCGATAGTTCGGAACTAGTCCTAAATTCTATAGTTCCGGACCAGTTCTAAAATCGACAGACGAAAGAAAAAAGTATCATGATTTTTCAATCTTTTCGGTTCTTCCGTGTGCGATTTTACATTATTTTCAAAGAAACATTTTTGCAATTTGAAATTAAATTTGTTGAAATATACGTTTACATACCTTGCTGTAGCTGACTTTGCAGAGGTGCTCGCTGTTATTGGTTAGATTCCATACGGCCCCAAGATGTTAATATGTTAACACAAAGCTTTGTTTTGTATTACCAAACTATGAAATAGCATCTGCGAAGCACAGAATAGAAGCGTATTTGAACGAAAAAGCTGCCGAACACATATCTATGTAAAGTAAACAAGCCCCCCGCTGCATCCCTTATTCGATAGTTCCGAAATAGTTCTAAATTCGACAAATAGGATCTAATTCGTTCTGCATCCCTTTTTCTATAGTTCCGAACCATTTCTAAATTCGTCACTTTAGATATAGATTTGTAGTGAAAAAAAACTGAAAAAATTAGTTTCTTAAAAGTACCACTTTTCGCCGATTTTGGACTGGTGGGGATCTAGTTCCTATCGGACTAGTTCCTTTTTGGCGATAAAGACCTAGTACGGAACTAGAAATTTGTTTCACTAGTCCGCGATTTCCCTGCAGGGATAGGTTACAAGGTCTTATCGAGCGTATTGTGTGAAAGACTGAAGCCCACCGTCAATGTACTGATTGGGCCTTATCAGCAGTGTTGCCAGAACTTTTCGGGGCAACCGGCTAGATTGGACAAAAAAAAAACTAGCCGTTTTGTGGTTAAAATGTTTCAACTAGAACAAATTTTTTTTTTTAAATACATAAATTACAATTAGAAAGACTAGTAAATCCATTGCACTTTTTCTTGGTTAATAAAGATTATACGTAGCTAAGTTGTACACCACTTTATTTTTGTTTAACATAGGAAACTTTTATTATACGTAGCTAAGCTTTACATCAGAAGTCATGTTTGTATTACTTAAATATAAAACCAGAGATAAATTAAAAACTTATGGCGTTTTTTT
>NW_023458559.1:19993137-20000241 GCF_013731165.1 Rhagoletis pomonella | reverse complement strand
CAAACTGCCAGAACTCGGTACACCTAAGCAAACGTTCGAAAATAAAGTTTTTTGCTTTTCCGAGGATAGGGTGCAGCTTGTAACAGTACCAATATATACAAAAATATAAGCACGAAACCATGTATTTGTGATAAGAATTATCCACATAAAATGAAAACTTCTGCAGTTTCATTTTATAAAATTTAAAAAGTATGTTTGCACCATGTATTGTCCTCCCAGAGAGTTTTGCTCCACATCGAAATTCGTGCTCTTTTATTTTCTAAGTGTAGCGAATAAAACTTCGCACTTAAATTTAAGACATTCAGAACAAAAATTTTATGAAGAAAATCACCATTACGTCCTCCCAAATATAAACTGGGACGCAAAATTCAAGCAAGTTTTGTCTATTTTTCTTTAGTTTTTTTAATGTTTATTATTTTTTTGAATATGTAGCTCATTACTTAACAAACACATATACTAAAAACAGATTTCATACTTTGTGTAAAAATTATGAAAATTCTGCAAAATTTGTAACTTTTTAATTAGCTAAAATGACGCGTCCCAGTTTATATGTATTTGGGTCACTCGCTTAAAACATAAAAACATTGAAATCGACTGATGGTTTTTCAATTTTATATAACACAGTCCATCATGAAAATTTTCTCAGAGATAAGACTAGCCATTTCTAATACATTTTGGATATCTAAATTTGTACAAATAAAAACTTGTATATTTGAATTTTAATAAAGTAAGGCGAATAGCAAATAGCAAAATCGGCTAAAAACGGCTAATTTTTTTTTTTTGCAAAACGGCTAACAAATCGGCTGCCGGCTAAACCGAATTTTCTCCGGCTGTTTGCTATCGCAACCGGCTAAATCTAGCCGGAAAACGGCTAAAATGGCAACACTGCTTATCAGTGTGGCTTTAGGCCTGGCAAATCCACCATAGACCAGGTATTCACAATACGCCAATTCTTGAAAAAGGATCGACACTCAACACCTATTTGTCGACTTTAAAGCCGCTTTTGACAGAACTAAAAGTAGTTGCCTATACGCCGCTATGTCTGAACTTGGCATCCCCTCAAAAATCATACGGCTGTGTAAAATGACGTTGAGCAATGCTACTAGCTCCGTCAGAATTGGGAAAGACCTCTCCGAGCCGTTCGCCACAAACCGGGGTTTCAGACAGGGCGGTTCCCTTTCATGTGATTTCTTTAATCTGATGTTGGAGAAGATAATAAGAGCTGCAGAACTGAACCGCTCAGGAACAATTTACTACAAGAGCGTGCAATTGCTGGCTTATGCCGATGACATCGACATCATCGGTAACAAAAGCTGCGAAGTCTGTTCTGCCTTTTCCAAGTTGGATAGGGAAGCAAAGCGAATGGGTCTGGTGGTAAACGAGGACAAGACGAAGTATCTCCTGTCATCAAACAAACAGTCAGCACATTCGCGCCTTGGCACCCGCGTCACTGTTGACAGTTACAATTTCGAGGATGTAAAGAATTTCGTTTACTTGGTTTACTTGCATTGAAATCCAACGCAGAATCACTCTTGCCAACAAGTGCTACTTTGGACTGAGTAGGCAATTCAGGAGTAAAGTCCTCTCTCGACGTACGAAAACCACGATCTATAAGTCACTCATCATGCCCGTGCTGGTATATAGCGCAGAAGCATGGACAATGACAACATCCGATGAGGCGGCTCTTGGAGTATTTGAGAGAAAGATTTTGCGGAAGATTTACGGGCCTTTACGCGTTGGCGACGGCGAGTACCGCAGACGATGGAACGATGAGCTGTATGAGCTTTACAACGACATGGACATAGTGCAGCGAATTAAAATACAGCGGCTCCGCTGGCTTGGCCATGTCGTTCGAATGGACACCGACGCTCCAGCTCTGAAAGTACATATTCAACTCGGAACCCGCTGGTGGTAGCAGAGGAAGAGGGAGGCCCCCACTGCGATGGAAAGATCAGGTGGAGAAGGACTTTGCGTTTCCAATTGGCGTCAGTTGGCACAGAGGAGAAACGACTGGCGTGCTTTGCTGAACCAAAAAAGAAGAAGAAGAAGAAGTATCATTAGAAGGAAGCGCTCCTTTGCTTCTCTAAAAGAAGCCCTTGGCGAGCGCTCAAGTAAAGCATTTAAAAAGCGATGAAAGCAAATTTAAAGCTTTATATTATATTTTTATTTTAATAAAATAGTATCGTATTTGTAAACCATTTGATGGTTTTATTAAGTGTCCTTATAACCATGGGTTTTTTCTTCTTTTCTATGTGGTATACATACATACACTTTTTTGTACATAAATTAACTTTTTTCAAAAGAAAATACTATTTTATGTTATTAATCAAAATGATATTTATTTCTGAGCATTGTTAGAAACTAATTTTTTTACTTTGCTTTTGTACTGCTCCCTACTTGCTTCCTTGGGGAGCAGCTTACTTTCAGTCCCGTTGGAATTGAACTAGTTTGAAATTTGAAAATTTGTCTGCACATCAGCATCAAAATACCTACATATCTAATGATATATAATTGTTTATACCTGAAAAGTATAGTTTAGCCATAAAAGGGGTGTAAAGAAAACAACGCCAAACTCATGGAAGAAAATGGGAGTTATTGAAAAAGGAGGCGTGCCACCTCACATACAAACAGAATTTCTCACATCACATACACATTCTGATGTGAGAAATGCAGTTTGTTCTTTAGCAAAAAATACGTTTATAGCTAAATTTTGGAAAAGGGCGTGGCACCAACCATTTCTGACCACATGTATCTATCTCTGTAACGTTTCCATCAATTTTTACCAAACCGTATAGTTATTGTACTTGACACATAAAAGCAAGACGTTGAAAATTTTTGAAATGCTGAAATTTCTATATTTCGAAATTCAAGGACGCTAATGTACCCAAAACTGATGCTCAAAACCATCCCTTGAAAAGATGTAACATTTTTAAGGAATTTTGCAAAATGGGAGTGATACTGCCCACTTACGTATGTATTACTATATAAGTTTATATCATTAAGTCTAACTGAAAATACTATCAAAAATGTTTGAAGTAGCGGTAAAACCACCGTGTTAACCATGTGACGACAGTTTTTGGAAAGGTGAAAAACTATATTTAATACTTGCACCGGATATTTAATGTTCGGCTTCGCCCGAACTAAGACTTTTTTACTTGGGTATCTACTAAAATGGCCATAAGAATCAACTCATGAAACCAGTTGAACGCAGATACTAAGAAAATATGTAAGTTCTTGTTTTTCACTACCGGGCAAACTTGTTAATTCATCACATAAATAAACGAAACTCACACTCAAGCAGAAATTAGTCAAGAACGTAAACCCACCGGTAGTAAACCCGAGTCAGCTGACACGATCTCTCTTTCCTAAGCGCCGCGTAAATGAAAACTCAACCCCGCAGAATTTTTCTCTAGTTGTAACCACTAGCGCAGAAATCTACGGAATTTAGATTTTTGCGTGCCAGCTGATTTCTTCCTTCTACAGAAGTGGCAACCATCTCAGTTTTGCAGATGGTAAAAAAGTTACAGTTCCTATTCGAAATACGTTTAAAATATTTGAAATTTACTATTGAATAAGGTTTTTTGTTGAAAACTAAGTAGTTTATACTTAGCTACGATCTATTATTGCACGAAAAGTTGTAGTTGACAAGGTAAGTTTATGAAAAGGCATTGATGAGTGGCAATACTGTAGCAAGCAACACCGAGGGCTCCAGTAATCGACAAAATTCTGCGTATACAGACTGCGTTTAAGTATAAGTTCTGCGTTCTTGACTAATTTCAGCTTCACACCACCAACCACTGCTTAACGATCGTTTCAACTCAACAGCGGCTCTGGACTCGAGTTATGGGGTAAATTTATGAGTTAGCTCTTGCAATCCTTTAGTATCTACATAGCAACTCTTAAATACCTAGGTTTTTTGTTACTTGAATATTTAGTAATCTTAAAATATTTAGTATTTGAGAGTACTAAATAAACTGGTACTTTAAATATAACAGTATATAGGTATGCCCATCACAGGTATGTACACATGCGACTTGTCTTTCCAAATGCTATTTAGTACTTATGTACATATAAACTCGCCAGTTTCATATTCCCAGGTCAGTTAACGCAAAAGCTGAACCATGGAAACTTGTCATATACATATGCATGTATGTGCTTACCAACCCTCCACCAACCGGCTAGTTGGCTTCTAAATGGCTTACTGAAGTACATAATATACAAAAACACTTCTCTTCAGTGTTTTATCAAAACGATGACGCAAGATATCAAAAGCCACAGCGATAAAGAAAAGCAACAAAGCCTTAATATTACTTGGCAAAAAGTAAAAACATATATGAGATAAATAAAACGAATTCCGCGGGCTCGCACTAATGCCCTCCAATCCGAAATTCTTCCCCACCGATTGCCATTGAACGGTGTTCCATAGATTTGTTCTGATTTCGTTTTACCTCGTTTGCGTTTTCTTGCGCTCTCTCGCGCCACCGCCCTCTCGTGTACAGATCACTTGCTTCCCTTCCGCGCGCATACCATACTACTACATATGTTTGTATCAGGGTTGCTGCGAATATTCGTATTCGCATTCGCAACTGCGGAGCTTCCGCATTAATTTTAACATTCGCATTCGCTTTCGCACTCGCAATAATCAATGCGGAACTTTTGCGAATGCGAATGTTGCGCAAGTGCACCGATAAAACGTATATATGGCAAACAAAATGACAAGTTGTAGCCAATATTTTTGCCTGTGGTCGTGGGAGTATTTGTGAAACAAAACTGGTCAAATGTCATATTTATCAACTTTGATAAAAATGTCTTTAAACATATTATGTACTAGCAGACCCGGCGAACTTCGTCCCGCCCAAACTTTTTATATATTTTATTGAAACTTTTTGGTCCAACATTTTCACCAACAATTCACGTTTACGATTTTCATTGGCACATTTGTCTGCTAAGATTAAGGTTTGGTGGTCATTTTCCGCTTTAAATAACCTAAGGAAAGTGTTATATCCGTTCTTGAAATTCTCCAGTTGTGCGGCATTTCATAGCACGGTTATTCGCAAAGCGAAATAAATTTTTTCCTCTTCACTCCCTGGCGGCAACAATGACCCGGTTCTATAGTGAATGTCCTAGAAGCTTTACAGTATAGTAGGTGGCAATTTCAAAATGGGTGCGAATCATTGTTCTACAGAAATGCAATATACATATACTTATTTTAGACGAAATACCTTAAAGGTTTGAACGCATAATAATATTGGAAAATCACATCCATTGGTCCAATTGCAGGAGCGTTCGATATACTCAATGGTGCAACAGGTCGATTTAATCTGACCTTCACGGCCCCTTTTCTCACTTGGCTATTTTTAGTAATAGCTCGACTTCAGCACCACTTGGCAGCACGTTTTTGCAATAGTATTGCATACATATTTAAAACATTAGCCAAATCGGATCATAAATAAGATTTTTAGTAATAACTCAACTACAGCGCCAACTGTCGGATTAAATTGTGAAACTAAACCATCCAGAGACCCACTCAAATACACAAAAAGTTTCGTTAAAATCCGTACAACCATTTAGGAGGATTTCACTCACAAACACACCTACAGAATAATAAAAAAATTCATTCAAAGATAGCTAAAGGTCGGTACGTTTGTAGGCCTCACACCCCTTTTCAAATAACCCAAATTTTCTCCATGAGTATGGGCTTGATTTCAACTATATATGTACATATCTCCCTACGAAGTTCCAGTACTGTACCATGAATACTTTCAGAGATATGCAGTATAAAAATTCGATTTATATGGGAGGTGCCACGCCCCCTTTCCAACAGCTGCCCTCTTTCTTCATGAGTATGCGATTGATTTCGTATATCTCCATACCAAGTTCCGGAACTCTACCATGAACACTTCCAAAGATAGGCAGAATGAAAAAATTGGTTTGTATGGAAGATGCCACGCCCCCTATTCCAATAGTTCCAATTTTTCTCCAAGAGTATGCGATTTATTTCGTACATCGCAATACAAAACTCTAGAACTCTACCAAAAAATTTCCAGAGATAAGCAGTATGAAAAATTCGGTTTGTATGGGAGATGTCACACCCCTTTTTACAATAGCTTAAATCTTTCTCCAAGAGTATGCGATTGATTTCGTATATCTCCATACCAATTTCCAAAACTCTACCATGCACACTTTCAGAGATATGTAGCATGAGTAATTCGGTTTGTATGGGAAGTGCCACGCACCCTTTACATATAGATTTTTTTTCAGCCTAAAACCATACTTGGGACACGTGCGGCAGGTGGCAGTTTAAAAAAAAATCGGTTCAGCCGCTCTCGAGCCTTGCGAAAACTGACAAACGGCTTTCTAAATATATATTAGTTGAGATATATTATATATTATAATTATATTTTGACAGTATCCGTTGTTTCAGATTGGCGAAAAAAAATCTTGCCTAGTGACGAATTCGCCCCTTGATATGGTCGTTACTTAAAGCTGGTTATATTCGAAATTGCATGAAAATTGGAAAACAGGAATCTATAAGCTTATCCAGGCAAAAAGCTACCTACGTACCGAATTTTAAGCAAATCGAACCATAAATACGAATTCTTCGAACAGATCGGTCCCTGGTCTACTTCTCGGACAAAATGGATCATATATGCTAATATATGCTAAAAAGCTACCCACGTACCGAATTTTAAGCAAATCGGACCGTAAATACGTTTTTTTTTTGAATAGATCAGTTCCTGGTCCACTTCTCGGAAAAGATGGACCATATATCCTAATATATGCTAAAAAACTACTTACGTACTTAATTTTAAGCAAATCGGACCATAAATGCGATTTTTGGAATAGATCGGTCCCTGGTCCACTTCTCGGAAAAAATTTATCACATGTGCTAATACATGCTAAAAAGCTACCTGCGCACCGAATTTTAAGCAAATCGGACCGTAAATTCGATTTTTTCGAATAGATCGGCCCCTGGACCACTTCTCGGAAAAAATGGGTCATATATGCCAATATATGCTAAAAAGCTGCTTACGTACTAAATTTTAAGCACATCGGACTATAATAAGATTTTTTCGAATAGACCGGTCCCTGGTCCCCCTACCC
>NW_023458559.1:19992018-19993037 GCF_013731165.1 Rhagoletis pomonella | reverse complement strand
CTATAATAAGATTTTTTCGAATAGACCGGTCCCTGGTCCCCCTACCCAAAAAAAAGTAAAATTTTTTTAGCCTAAAACATGGTGGTTACCGAAAGCTATTTGTATGCAAAATTTCATGAAAATCGGACCAGCCGTTCGCGAGATTACCTGTTACAAAAAAAAGGGACTTCTCTTTATATAATTAGTATAGATTTCTTAAGCTATATAACCGAGCTATCAATGCGCAGTCATACAAGTTGCAACTTCTACTTGAACAGGGTTTTGTTTTTTCGTAGGGATATACATTGGATCCTTGGCTAAAAACTTCTGTGGTAAAACTGTCCCTTCTTTGCTATTTAAAATCAAATAGTAAGCTCCTTCAACAGAGATTTCCAGCAGAAATGATCAACTACTGGCTATAAAGAGAATCGATGCTCAAATAATTAAAAAACTATAGGTCTGACCTTTAATAAGATAATTAATTAATTAATTAATCCCAATGGCTTTTTACCCTCCATTCCCGCCCAACCGACACGAGGGGCGCAGTCCGCATGACGTACGGAACCTTTTTTAACCGACTTCCAAAAAAGGAGGAGGTTATCAGTTCGTCGGAATCTTTTTTTTTTTTTTTTATGTATGTTACCGTATAACCACGTCAACCGATTTCGATAATTCTTTTTGCATCGGAAAGGTAGTGGGTGGTCCCATACTAATCTGGTTAAGATCCGATCAGCGGATCATGAGATATATATATATATACCCATATAAAAAATGGGAGTTGAAGTCGGTTTTTTTTGCTAAAAATTACTTGTTTGAAGTGAAACTTCTTAATCGAGTTCGGAGATGGTTGCGTTAAATATTTAACACCAAGCCATAAATTCTGTATCGTTCGTTCGATTTTTAAAAATGAGGTGTCACATGACGGGCCTTGTCCTTCGGGTGTACACCATAGCCTTAGTTCCATAAAAGGAGTTGCCAATGTTAGAAAATCGAATTCAAAATTTCTCTGCCGCAGAGGGTTGCGTTAAATATTTAACACC
>NW_023458559.1:19990707-19992008 GCF_013731165.1 Rhagoletis pomonella | reverse complement strand
AAAATCTGTATCGTTCGTTCGATTTTTAAAAATGAGGTGTCACATGAAAGGCCTTGTCCTTCGGGTGTGCAACGCATGATTCAATAATACAAGGTTCGATAAACTGACAGTTGTCTCTCTCGCACCGCTCCCTTAGCAGAGGCACCGTGTTGCTTCTTTGCAAATTTACATGGAAACAGTGTAGCTTTGGTGTGAAATAAAGTACAAGCTTTTGTGCAATATGTTTATTTGTATATGCATATGAAGCATATTAACTGATGAAAACATAAACTGTTTTTAAATTGGATGTTTACATCAATCTCATAATAGTCTTATTTTAATTTTGAGTCATTTTGCAATTTTTATGCAGCTAAATAGCACATAAATTACGTAATTCACGTAGATATATCAATATTACGCTCAACATTTCGTTTAAAATGCCAGATTTCCTGCAAATACATTAGAATTTACAAAAGGAATTTCACTACTAATTGCCTACTCTGCGTACTTTTCTAGTATCATTTTCGCACCAAGAGATTTCATTCTTCCCCTTTCTCCGTCCTTCGTAAATGCAACCTTTTGTAAGGGAGTGTCAAACCGCAGCTGTCAATAATTATCTAACCTTGTATTATTGAATCATGTGTGCAACGTAGCTTTAGTTCCATGAAAGGAGTTGCCACATGTTAGAAAATCGAATTCAAAATTTCTCTGCCGCAGAGGGTTGCGTAAAATATTTAACATCAAGTCATAAAATCTGTATCGTTCGTACGATATTCAAAAATGAGGTGTCACATGAAAGGGCTTGACCTGCAGATGTGCAGTATGGTTTTAGTCTTTTAAAGGGTTGCCATATATACGAAAATCAAATTCAAATAATTTATTAAGTTAAACGAATTATCCCAATATGAGTATCAAAAGAAATGGTTTTGAATAAGTTGTATTTTCTAGCTAAATGTAGGAGGGTTGCCACATGTTTCAAAAGTAAAATTTAGTTAAATTATACAAAAGTCTTACGCTTAAAATACTATACAGTACAGAAAGAGCTTACAGAAACACAATTAAAATATTTTGAGGTGCCTGAAGACGGTGGCCACCTGTTTAGAAAGTTAAACTCAAATTATTGACGCAAATCTTATTATTATAGCTCCGTTATGTTTGCGATAAATATTTAACGCCACGGTACAGGTAGCATATGACGGGTATAGAAAACGAATAGCTGCGTTAAACGCCAATTGGGCGGGAAAAGACTAATGCAAAGACAAGAATATAATCAAAAACAAATATAAAGATAAGATGAAGATGAAGATGAAGATGAAGATGAA
>NW_023458559.1:19990219-19990607 GCF_013731165.1 Rhagoletis pomonella | reverse complement strand
GATCTTATTTGTCGAATTTAGAACCAGTTCAGAACTATCGAAAAAGGGATGCAGCGCGGGGCTTTGTTTACTTTACATAGATATGTGTTCGGCAGCTTTTTCGTTCAAATACGCTTCTATTCTGTGCTTCGCAGATGCTATTTCATAGTTTGGTAATACAAAACAAAGCTTTGTGTTAACATATTAACATCTTGGGGCCGTATGGAATCTAACCAATAACAGCGAGCACCTCTGCAAAGTCAGCTACAGCAAGGTATGTAAACGTATATTTCAACAAATTTAATTTCAAATTGCAAAAATGTTTCTTTGAAAATAATGTAAAATCGCACACGGAAGAACCGAAAAGATTGAAAAATCATGATACTTTTTTCTTTCGTCTGTCGATTTT
>NW_023458559.1:19981469-19987219 GCF_013731165.1 Rhagoletis pomonella | reverse complement strand
TTGAACCAAATTGTTAAAAAGCTAAGCAAAATGCAGCTTGAAGTAATATTTCGTAGAAACACATATTGTGGCGAAAAGGTGTCGGTATATAATGTATTTATATTTTTTCTACCAAATCTGATTCCAGTGGGGATTCTTTTTACGAAATTATTTAATAAAACGAATTAAAAACCCGGATATATTTCAGCAAACAATTATGTTTCAGAAAATACTTAGAAAAAGGCAAGGGTAAAGTTTCTAACCACTATTAAAAAATCATCTGGTCCCAAAGTTGTTAAATATTTATTAGATCTAATGTTTGCTTCACTATTAGATACAAATAGCTTTGAACTTATTCCATTTAATTGTCTTTTAAATAAAAGCCATTTCTAATTTTAATAGTTTTATTCCATTTTTGACTTTCATTTCTGACTATCTGTAAGCGTTATCAAAACGAGAAAAAGTAAAAGCGAATATCGAGTCTAACCGGGATTTTTCAATTCGCCTTTTTCGAATAACTCGGAAATCGGTTTTGTTTTGCAAATCATCAACCGAACAGCCTAATGCATACACGCATACATACAATCCGCGCGCCTTCGACATTTATCTCGCCACTTCAGCTCACCACTTGGCTATGCTTATTCCAGTATGTTTGTATGTACATATTTTCCCGCCTCTGATTGCCGCTCGTTTCTGCTCCTTCGGTGCGTCTGTTATTCGTCTTTATTTGTTTTGATTGGAATTTTTTGTTTTATTTATTTATCATTTTGCTTCTAGGCGATGCCTCTTTGCATTTGTTAACGCCCCGCTTTACATCTCGCACCAACGCAGACCGACTGATCAACTGAATGGAATAAAATAAAATAAGGAAAATAAGCGACACAATTAATTGTTGCAAACATTATAGGCAAACCAGTGTACGAGCGTGCTTGTCTTCCACCTTAGCCGCCCGATTTAATTTTCTGTTCTTTGCATATTAACGCGCTGGTCGTTGTAGTTCGATCTAAATAACTTCCGATAGGTAAGTGATCCGTGATCCGTGATCCGCATACTGGAAGTGCTTGCTCCACGGCAACGCAACAAAACCAAACGGCTAAAAGTTAAACCTCCTGCAGTGCTCCTCTTCTCTAACTATACTGGCTGTGCCATTGCGGTCGTTGCCGTTGTTGATTTGCGCGCGCGAACCAAGTTTGGGACGCCTTTAAATCTGATAACATTGAGTGAAACACGTGATCATCGCCTTGAAGTGTGCTAAGAGGCCAAAGGGGGCCAAAGGGGGCCAAATCCCACATTTCTCGGCTTTTTTTTGTTTTGTTTTGATTCCGAGTATTTGTTTTTGAGTTTGTGTTTTGTGCATGTATTTGGCTTGTGAGACGCCACTAGGTTGTTTACGAAAATCGACTACAAAAATAAGTGAAAATCGGTGACACACTTTTGTAGCAAAACCGGCAAATCATGCTGCAACCTCAAACTACCGGTCAGTTGGCAGTTTCGAAGTTTAAAAATAAAGAAACAAACGTAACCAGTTCCTTTAAATATTGAAACAAATGTACATACAATACGTAAATAAATTGTGTTGATTCAGAAAAATTAAAGCGATACCGCCCACTCACAACAAACAGAATCAAAGTGTATAAAGTGCGTGACTCACAAAAGCTGCTTGGAAATCCCCAAAATGTTATTGTTTTAGCGTGGTATATACATACGTAGATATGTACCTACGTCTGTATGTATGCTAGAATATGAATTGTTCCATTATATATTTGTATATGCATTTCTAGATTTTTATGTGCCCAACGTGAGACACAATGGGTTGCGAATTGAATAACTTCCGCTCAGTTTACAACTATGACCAGGTCACATCCTTTCCCAAATATTAATCTTTGTATGCTGCCTTTTCGTATACATATATATTGAACTATCTTTGTACCAAAAAAGTCCCTGATCTAATTTTTTGATCTCAAAAAATCTAAACCCCAAAATTAAAACATTTAATGTCATCACAACTTCCTAAGATCCATGTACGAAAAGTGTGTTACGTGGATCACCAAATATAGCTCGAAAATTTGATTCCCTTGGGAAAAGTTATACTTATCTATTTTTGAATCGTCTTCGCTTTCCATTTCAATGTGCAGATTTATGTATCGTCATAACTCAAAAAAGCAACCCTCGAGATAAATATAAAAAGACCCTAACTAACACAGTGTCGGCCGCTGTGGTGTAGTGGTAAGCAGTGTGCGTTTCCACTCCGGAACGCCTGGGTTCAAGCCCTGGTCAAAGCAACATCGCAAAAAAATATAGAAAAAAGGTTTTTTCTTAACAGCGGTCGTCCCTCGGCAGGTAATGGCAAACCTCCGAGTGTATTTCTGCCATGAAAAACAGCTTCTCATAAAAATACATTCGGAGTCGGCATAAAACTGTAGGTCCCTCCGCTTTGTGTGACAACATCAAGGCGCACGCCGCAAATTGGAGGAGAAGCTCGGCCAAACACTAACATATGTGTAAGCGCCAATCTATTATTATTATTATCTTACATAGTGTTCGTCCGATACCACCATGTACTCGATGCCTGTACTCATTAAAAGTATAGAAAAAATACTCGATGCTATTCAAAGTATCTCCAGGGAATACTCGATTCTACTTGTACTCAAAAGTACTCAGACGAGAAATTTTAGTTCAACGACCGTTTACAATATAACAACATACAGAGGAGAAAGGCTTATGAAGAGCGGAAAACTGCCTTTTAATATCCTCCTATTTTGAAATGAAATGGTGTTACTTGAAAGTACTGAAACAGGAGTCGTTAAGAAATGAGAAAGCTAATCGCTTACTTGTGTTTGATTCTTCTGTTTCAAAACGAATTCTAGACGATGCTTCCGAAAATCTCACGCTGGCTCCACATCCTACCCTAACTACGACATATTGTTTTCCATTTTCCTGCGTTTTTTTTTTTTTAGTTTTAATCCTAGCAAAATCAAGTGATTAACATCTTGAATCGTTATTTTTTTTCAAAAACTACAACACAGACCTATTTTCAGTTGATTTTCCCAAATTTAGCAAAGAAGTAAATACTAGCAGGTTGTACTCGATACCCATGAAGTAATTGCACACGCGTAGCGAAGTACAAAAAGTACTCGGTACTTTGTAGAGGTACTCGAGTATTAACTTCTAAGTACTGGTATCGCCAGGTTTAGGGGCCGTATAATAGCGGCGTGTGCAAAGAAATTCCGGGTTGTATTTCCCTTATAAGAGTTACTAAATCAAACTTATAAATAGGTACATATAATATTTTAGGACTTTAAATAACAAGAAAAAAATCATTCGCCTTTAGACTAGTCCCTCGGCAGGTAATGGCAGACCTCCGAGTGTATTTCTGCCATGAAAAAACAGCTTCTCATAAAAATGCAATCGCCGTTCGGAGTCGGCGTAAAACTGTAGGTCCCTCCGCTTTGTGTGACAACATCAAGGCGCACGCCAGAAATTGGAGGAGAAGCTCCTCATAATTTTCAAAAATTCATTTCTACCAGGCAAAAGTACCAAAATGGGGCATTTGTGAACAAAAGAGTATCTAAGTATCAAATCACAAAATTTAGAAAAAAAATGTATCAAAAATGATACAATTGTATCAAAACGGCAACGATGATAAACAGCGCAAACGAACGAGCCTACGACATTGATGGCAATAGTAGAGAAAAGAAGCTACATGCAGCCTTAAATTTGCGATGTAGGGAAAAAATTACAGACTTTCAATATTAACTTAAATTCTGAAATTGTTTCTTTTTTTACAAAATTTTCTTTCTGTTCTAAGATTTAAGGTATGTACTTTGAACATATGTATTTACTCATTTGACCCAAGCTTGCTCAATGCCATTTTTACCGCGTATTCATTCATTCACATTTTTCCACGCCCAGGTACAATTTACGCGATTATATTGTTATAAATAACACAAAATGAGAGTCTGAATAAAGGAGCGAGGTTTGTAAGTTGCTTCTAATGTTTAGGATAAAAGATGAATTTGTAAAAGATTGTTTGTTTCATTTCGATATACATATAAAAAAAGATATGTAGGGAAACTTCTAGGAAAAAATTATATTTGCGTAGGGAAAAGAAGAGATTTTCTTGAGACGCGGTATGGATCTTTTAAAAAATTTATTGGCATCACTGACGTACAAAAGCGATCGTCCGTGGCAAGAGCGCTGGTGCAGAAAATCATTGCGCGCAATCTCTTGACAAGGGAAACGTAGGCAATGCTTTCGCTAACGATCGTTTGCTCAAGTATTTATCGCGGTAAAATACAATCGCAAAATGAGCTAATATGAGAAGATCGTATTTTTAATCGTTCGCGAGCGTTCGTTGGTAGAGCATGGGTAAAAAAAATCTTTGAATTTAGTATATTTTGATACGAAGAAGGCAGGTTAATCGCTTTTATTAGCTTGGGATGTAACTATGTAATATTAATGCGCCTAAAAGATGCAGCGATTTCCATTCTCAAGCTAAATAGTAGCCAGTGTTGCCATTTTAGCCCTTTTCCGACTAGATTTAGCCGGTTGCGATAGCAAACAGCCGGAGAAATTTCGATTTAGCCGGCAGCCGATTTTTTAGCCGTTTTGCAGAAAAAAATTAGCCGTTTTTAGCCGATTTTGCTATTTGCATTGTTTTCTTAAATTTCAAATATGTATATACATATGTTTCCATTTTTGACTAAGCGACCCAAAATCTGTTAGAAATGGCTACTAGCCTTATCGTGGAGAAAATTTTCATGTCAGACAGGGTTGTATGAAATCGGGCCGACTTCGCTTATTTTTATTTTAAACGAGAAAAGGGATTTTCTTCATAAAATGTTTGTTATAAATGTGTTAATTTTAAGTGTGAAGTTTTATTCGCAAACTTAGAAAATAAGAAATTGATTCACTGTTAAGACACTTAAGATGCGTTTGTGTTTGGATATAGTGCCAACAAACAGAATAAATATTACATGTATGTAGATATTGTCTTCCCAGATAGCGCATATTCAATTCTGCCTAAATTATAAAACATCATATTTGCCCACTCCCAAAGGCTTAAGGTAAGGGAGAAATTGATATTTTCAAGCACTATGTACACATATGTATTTTTTTAAACAAACTGTTTTGCTGAGAACTTATTTAAATTCCAAAAACCGAATGCCAACTTGAATTAAAGAAACCAACACTGAAGTGAGTCAAAATGAAAATAAAAGAGCACAAAATTCTATGTAAAGAAAAACTCTCTGGGAATCCTACGAGACACCTGCCGGTCATATGACCGGTCTTCTAAATGGGAGATCTGCAGTCTTTTGGCATCATATTTTACATCAGAATTGAAGGGATTTCTGAAAAATCTGACTAGTTCTTTTGTGTAACTGTGATTTTGTATCCCTTGTCAACATATGGCCTCGGTTGATGTTAACTTAAGGTCGTTGTTTTACTGCCCCAAAATTTAAGGGAAAGTTTTACAGCGTTTTTTATGTGTATTGGTTTCTATTTGAGTGTATTGAGAATCGGTCAGTCTGAAAAGGCCTTGTAGGGAAGACAATAGGTTTGTTCGTCAAAAATCCAGCGAGAATTATCACTCAAAATATCAGATAGTAAGAAAATATGCTCCCAAATTCTCTTTCATGTAGAGAAACTTGCAACGCAAATTTGCAAGTTTTTCTGCCAGCTAGTGTCCACGGTTGCATTTCAAACAAAAGAAATTTGTACAGAATTTTTGAAATTCTCTCAGAGGGGCCAAAAACAGGATCTACGTGTAT
>NW_023458559.1:19980133-19981369 GCF_013731165.1 Rhagoletis pomonella | reverse complement strand
ATTACTTCAAGCTGCATTTTGCTTAGCTTTTTAACAATTTGGTTCAATAATGCTCATTTAGCAGCACTACATGTACATATATCGCATTTAAACAAAAAGAAAATCAAAATTAAGAAAAAATTCGTTTAGTAAATTCTACGGATATTTTAAGTAACCGCATATCTAAAAAACATCTTGTACATTGCTGTATTTTTGCTTAAGTGCATTGAAGCGTATGCTTCAAACGCAAATGCTGCCAAATGAAATGTTCTGTTATTAATTTTAAAGCACATTGATTTGCTCCAATTTGAAAAATATACGTATACCAAAGAATAATTTTCGAAGGGAACTTGATTGTATTTAAGTGCAAAATTGGAAGCCAAGTATTGTTTCCGGTTGTATAAATATGCATAAACATTTTCGAATAAAACCGGCTAAAACCGGTTTGGAAAAACTGCGTCAATCACCCTAGTACATACATACATACTAGGGATGTTGCGAATGTGGAATTTTAGACATCCGCGGATGCGAATGCGGATGCGAATATCTAAAAGCTAACATCCACGGATGCGGAATCTAGCATAATGGCGCTTACAAGAAAAACCAGATGTGTCAGGTTTTTCTAAAACTTTTTAAAAAGAATTCTTCATTCTCATTCCTTTGGCTGTTTCAGAATTTGGGGAATCTGTTACTTCATGAGCGTTTTTCGATTTTAGTTTTTGTAATTCATTTTTAATACCTTCTTCTGCGACCGGTTTGAACAATTTGTGCTTATAGCGAGCTAAATAGGTGGATATTGAAAAGAAATGATTATTTTTTTTGCCAGGAGTGAAGTTTTTTGATCAAAATTCTGTTTTCAAAGCCGTGGCTGTCAGCCGAATCGCATCAGAATATTGTTATTAAAAAAAAAGCACCACGTTTTTTTAATAAGAATTTGAATCTCAGATAGTTACGTAACTCGCTTGTTGAGAAATTTAAGCATTACGAAAAAATGTTTAGGTCTTTCACTTGCCTCGACAACCCTCCACACTCTGAGGATAGCCGAGAAAATAAAGGTGGGCATGTTATTAGTCCACCTAAAAAGACAGCCACGGATTCTAGTAAAAAAAATTTTCCATCCCAGTCCTTGGAGCTTATTAATTTATCTTCTCCATGCCCTCAGGCATTGGAGCCTCCGATATCTAAAGCCATATCCACTAGGTCTACTTCTAAAAATAGTCAAACCGTTGATTTAACAGTGTTGCCATCAACATCTCA
>NW_023458559.1:19972626-19980033 GCF_013731165.1 Rhagoletis pomonella | reverse complement strand
TTTTATTTGCCAATTTAGCCGGTTCGTCCAAAAAGTTCTGGCAACACTGATAGTAGCTGATGACAGTACGAATGGAAATTATAAAAGGAGTTTTTAGTTTTCTAAACTATAATTTTTTTGATAAACATGTTACATATTATAAAGGCACAAATTTTTCGAAGTACAACATAAAGGGTACATATTAGGAAACATTAACGTTTAACTGTGGAGGTGGTGGTAAAATTTACCCCTCTTTAAATTTTTTTTAATTACTATCCTATGTTGCGTTCCAGCAACTTGATTCTCCCAGTATCTTCTCATTTCGTTGTCGTTATTGATCAGTTATGTTTTTGCTGTGGAAGGTGTAGCGTGGGCGGAGAAATGCTGATGCTGTTGTAAAAATTACCACTCCTCAACGTGTATGCAACTTTTTCTTTAAAGGAAGGTTGACCTGTATTTTTTACAATTGCATTTTTTAATATGATCTCTTTTATTTCTTTAAATATATATATTTGGCTGTGAAAAGATGCCCCTTAAGCTTTAGCTTAATTTTTATTTTACTCTTTTTTATAAGTTTACTATGAGATGTTTTCGTTCTTGTGAATAATAAAAGCATTGTGAAATAAAGTGGGACTTTTGTTGGTTTTAAAAGAAAAAATAAAATTTTGTATTTATTTTAACTTAAAAATCTGGTAGCTTAGTATAAAAGAAAAAATTATTATAATATGGCCAATTTGTATTCAAATGTCTAACTAAAATTCGAAGGGGTAAAATTTATCACCAGCTCACAGAGTGTGTCCAAAAAATTCACCTCCATATATATATAATATATATATAGATTGGCGCTTATACATATGTTAGTGTTTGGCCGAGCTTCTCCTCCGACTTGTGGTGTGCGCCTTGATATTGTCACACAAAGCGGAGGGACCTACAGTTTTACGCCGACTCCGAACGGCGATTGTATTTTTATGAGAAGCTGTTTTTCATGGCAGAAATACAATCGGAGGTTTGCCATTGCCTGCCGACGGACGACCGCTGTTAGGACAAAACCTTTTTTCTATATGTTTTGCGTCGTAACGACATCGTTTCCGACTCGTTTTGGTGAACAATTTGTCAACAATTGTCGCCGTCGGATGAAAAGCACACTTCGCCGGCGGGCCGCAAAAACGACTCCCCTGCAGCAGGGATGATAAATAGGTTTTTGAATTTTGTACCAAATGGCCAAAAAAAAGTACTAAATCAGCCGAAAAAGTACCAACATTTAAAAGACCATACATACATAGAAGCACATATGTTTTTAAATTAGGTAAATATCTCTATTGGTACGTGCGTTTAACATCTCCAGTAAAACATATCCAGCAACAAAATGTTCGTGAAATGTCATCTGTTATCTCACCAGAGGAAAATATCCAGTATAGTTTGCAGCAATTTTCAAGCTATCCGAACAGCTGCTCGAATTTTCGTTTAGATTCAAAAGTGTAAACAGAAAAAACTCTCCATCAATCTGAAATTAGGCAACCGCAAGCGTTTTCTAAGCAGAGGTAGCCGCAATACAGGAGGTTTCGGATTGTTTGCTCTCTAGTGTAACCAATTTTATGTATGCGAATATCTATTTCAACAGCCAAGCAGCTCTTGGATCCTTGTTGGTTCGTTAGAAAACGGTGAGGACTGGTTGTACTTCCTTATCGACCGCATCGGATAACTACGCTATTAAGCTTATTTGGGTTCCGGTTCATAGCGAAATCATGGGTAACTGCGTAGCCGATGAGCTGGCATTACAGGGAACCCTGGAGAAATTGCTGAAGGTCTGGGTGCTCCGCTGATCTCATGCGGTCTCCTTCTGGACAGATGGGCGTTTAGTCAGCTCAGCGTGCGCTGGGCAAAGACCTTTTGGATGCAAGGTGGCTAAGTCCTTCTGACCACGTGTAGACCAAGGGCGGTCCAGGGAGCTCGTGAGACTAAGCAAGTTACACTTCTCACTTCTTGTGAGCATTCTAACTGGTCATTGCGTTATAGGTAAGCATGCAGTAAGGCTCAATATCATCGATGACCCTTACTGCACACGCTGCATGGTGAATAGTGGTATGGAATTATCTCAACAGCTGATTCTCTGGAGTCCTGCCTTTGCGAAACTAAGGTTCAAGCACCTCGGGTCGCATTTCTTTCAGACTCTCGACGAGAATAGGTATCATTCGCTTAAGGAGCTTCGTGGTGAGCACGGAGCGTTTTTCCTACAAGACGCTATATATGTCATAGTCCTGTTCCTACCCTCTCACCCTTTCCAACTTTCCCATGTCTTCCCCCCCTCCTCTTCCCATACAACAGGTAATCAAAAAAAGCGTACAAGTATGTTTATTAAGTGCATGTAACACAAAAACTTTACAAAAAAAAACAGTTACGTTCAACGCAATCGAAGTTTCACAAAAAAACATTTTGCAACTGTTTGTTGGTTTTAGCAAGTCTATCGTTGTTAAGAAACACCACGTATTTACTTCTATGTGGTAGAAAAAGATGATAATATTTTCATCCACAGAAATTCCAATTTCCAAGTATACACAATGGTATTGCGAGAGAATTTTGCGTAGCGCCGTATTTTGACAAAATTGTATCAAAAATGTCGATGTAGTACCAATGTACTTTTGGAATTCAAAATGTACCAAAAAAGTACAATTGTACCATCAATTTCATCACTGCCCTGCAGTCCGCAAAAACGATATACCAGCGAACTTCAAAACGATGCTCAAAATTTATACCAAATTTAAAGTAAAAGTACAGTTTTATACCAAATTTAAAAAAACTTCATACCCATAAATTTATATTAATAAGGTGAACTGAACCTTTATAAAATAACATAAAAAATAATATGACGAATATTATGGATACTGAAAAAAAGATCTAGGTGGCTTAATTTTCTGAGTACAAGTGTACATTGTGGATTCCATATCCTGTTACAATAAAAAATTCTAATAATAAAAACGGTTTA
Source organism: Rhagoletis pomonella (assembly GCF_013731165.1). Classification (NCBI taxonomy): domain Eukaryota; kingdom Metazoa; phylum Arthropoda; class Insecta; order Diptera; family Tephritidae; genus Rhagoletis; species Rhagoletis pomonella. The sequence continues at coordinate 19,977,071 of NW_023458559.1, read as the reverse complement.
CTATCCAAATGAATGACTTTAATTTATACTTAGAAATATAATAATGTGGGCGTGGAACTTGTCTAGGGTTGCCAGATTTTTTATGCGCGAAATCAGTACGCTAGACTTTTTCATGCTAAAAAAATCAGTACTTTTCAGTACATTTTTATTCATAGCAAAATTATGAATGTAAGTAACAGATAATACTTTAAATCGCCAGAGAACTATAGTTCATAAAAAAATGTTATTCATTTTAACATGAGTGTACACTAGGGTGGTCCAAAAATGTGAAAAGGTAAAGTCGTAATTTTTATGCTCTCACCCCTAGGATTGTTATATACCGAAAAAAATGTACCCTTATTTTTTATTTTGAAATCAAAAAACATTTAGAGGTCGCTCAAAGTTTTCCATATATTTTTATATAGGGAAAAAACAACTTTTCGTAGAAATGGTATAGAATTCTTAAAAATCAATATTTTTCTATCGGAAAACTTTGTTCCTCTGCAGGAGATTCCCAGTAATAATACCCAGTTGTATATTTAAGCATTTTTTCTTCGCAACTATAACTTAAAGACCCGCCAAAAACCCACAAAAACCCTGACAAATGCAATGGGAGGACCAATAAAAAATCGTTAATATTAAAAAAATTTTAAGTAAACAATAAAGTATTGTTACTGAAAGTCTCCTGAAGAGAACCAGAGTATTCTGATCGAAAAATATTGATTTTCCACAATTGTATGCCATTTCTACGACAATTGTTTTTTCCAATATAAAAATACGTGGAAAGTCTTGATCGCTTTGAGCGGCCTTTAAATATTTTTCAATTTCACAATAAAAATAGGTGTATACTTCTTTTCGATATAGAACAATCCTAGGGTGTGAGAGCATTACAATTCCGACTTTACTCTTTTTGGACCACCCTAGTGTACACATCATTGTACACAGAAGCCAATAAATTCTTTTATATGTATGACACTTTTGAGTAGCTATAATGAGACCATTTGTTTGGTGTTTAAATGGTCAAAGAATTCTATTCATTTCATTTTAAAATTAATTTTAATTTGAAGCTCACCTTAAAAAATTTTAATTAGAGGCCGATTTCTCTCTTTGCGTCAGGAAATAACTATATACTTAAGATACTCTCAGTTGTTTAGTTTTAGTGTGGTATTAAAAAAAAAACATAATTACATATTTTTCAAACTGTGGAAAAGTACCGCTATTTAAGGACTTCATCTATATTTTCTCATGGCTTAAATAAACTTTTTCAACTACGCAAAAACTTTGAAAGACTAAGAATTCGCTGAAAAGAGTATCTAACTCTATGTCTCGTATGCAAAACTCTTTTACAATGTCAGTAAATTTAGAAAAAAGAATTGTAGGTTATAGGCATGATACAATAATTTTTAGAAGGTAGTTTCACTTCTTCTTCTTATCCGCCATGTTAGCTATCTGACAGAAAACGTGTTTCGTATTTTTTGTTGTACCAACTTTTTCAAAAAAAAAAATCCAGCTTTTGACGTGGAAAAATAAAACAAAGAAAAGCCAAACATATAAGTAGAGAAATTTTCGAATATTTTGTAATAATTTTCTTAATAAAAAATTAACTGCTCCTTTCGTGGATATTGCAACACACGGAATAGATGTAAGGGCACAGCTATAAGAGCCACCGCACACCACAGACTTTATCGGCCGCCTATTTAAATGATAGGGCTCGCTTGAAATATGTACATGAAGATGTACGGAGGTGCGCACATTACACCAGCTTAATCGCTCTGACCAATAAGTTGTGGTGCAATGGAAAGACTAGCGAGCACATCTAAATTGGCGGCCGATAAAGTCCGTGGTGTGCGATGGATCTAATCCATTATAAACAAGAAATATTGCTGTTATATTTTCATTTTTATGATTTTTATTCATGTGATTAGCAGTGGCAAAAATACGTATATTTATATTAAAAATTAAGTGATTAGTTATGAAACATATAAATCTTTACATGTTCTGTTAAAAAATATCTAAAACAACAAGCGATAATCCCCAAGTTCTATATCGTAGCAGTGGCCACATTGCGTGTTTGTCACAGACACGGTTTATGTCAAAAATTTTGAAGTGAAACTACCTTCTAAAAATTATTGTATCATGGTTATAGGCAAATTTGTTGTTATTAAACTGAAAGTTCTTTTCGAGATATCTAACAACACACACCAAAAAAAAACGTCAGCCTTCATTTTGAATAATTTAAGCTCCATCATATTATCGCGAATGGTACGTAGCGACACGGCGATATGACCGTAAACGATTGATCTTTTTGTTGTATTAGTTTCTTGGGCATATCAAACATTATTTTCTTCTTATTTTTTACAGTAGAGTTTAAGGAAGTTCCAACTTTATGTAAAAACCTTATAAAAATCCTAAAGTATTTTGTTTGAATTGAAAATTCAGTACAAATCAGTACAAATTTTGAAAAATCAGGACATTAGCGTACTGATTGAAGAAATGAATAAAATCAGTACAAGAGTTGAAAAATCAGTACTGCACTGATAAAATAAGTACGTCTGGCAACCGTAAACTTGTCCAACCCAGACGGAAGGTTCCTCAAAAAACTTGTGGGTTCGAAGAAACGGAGTCGTTTCGAGTTCACCCAAACGACTTCAACAGACAAACGTCGCACAGTGTTTCGACTATATGGATGCAGGTGGAAATAGTAGTACACCTGCACCGATTTCACTGAAACTTGACATGTGCTCTAGTTTTACTTAGAAATAGAGAATTATGAAATTTGGTAAAGATGGAATACGCCATCTACTCTTGTGGGCGGAAACATTAAATTTCATCCGATTTCGTTGAAATTTAGTTTGTAGTCTTTATTTTATTAGAAAAACCGAAATATAAAATATGAGAAAGATTGGACCACTATAACGTCCAAAACTCACAAAAAATGTGGGCACAGTCATTAAATGTGATGGAATTTTGGTTAATTCTTGTTTCCTGCTTTCCACTCTCAGAAAACAAAGGTTATACTATAAAATGACTTAGGTGTAAATACTCGCTTTTTCTGTTGAGATTTTTTCATTGTTCGAAAAATTCTTTTCGCGAAATTATGCAAAAAGAAGCTGAAAATCAAAAATTAAGAAAATTAAAAATTACATATATTTGCAAAGTCGCGCGCAAAGATCAGATTATATATTCGAAAACTACATAAAATTCTCTAAAACATTAATCTAATGTCAAGACCTGACGGACCGGTACTCACATTTTTTTTTTAATAATCTTTAGCATCTACATTTCAAAGTAAATTTGTTGGTAAGAAAATAGGAAAGTACCAAATAAATGGTAAATACCTTCACCTGAATATTTCACGACATTTACATATATAATTGATTACAGTTGGAAAAGAAACACTTTCTTTAAAGGGTTAATCGCCAAAGGCAACTAAACTGATTAGTCGGCATCGCGCCTAGTCCCGTATTTTTTTGGAAATGTATCGTTCGTGAAGAAGGGGGGTGAGTAAATAATGTAAAATTTGGTATTTATGACTTTTACTTTTCCCTCTCTACGTCCAACCGGTTTTTTATCAACGGTCACCATGACTTTTTTCTAGCTGCCTCCATATAGTCGAAACACTGTGCGTCGCAACGTCGCAACGACTTTGATTCGATGAGAAAAAACGACGTCGGAACGACGTTAAATTTTGTATGGAACAAGTAATTTTTAGCAAAAAAAACCGACTTCAACTCTCATATAAAAAATATATATATATATCTCATGATCCACTGATCGGATCTTAACCAGATTAGTATGGGACCTCCTCTGAGACACTACCTTGACGTGGCCCAAAGTTATGCGGTAACATACATAGTACATAAAAAAAAAAATATATATATATTCCGACGAACTGATAACCTCCTCCTTTTTTGGAAGTCAGTTAAAAAACGACTTCGTTTCGAGTTCACCCAAACGACTTCGCAAGAGCGACGTCGCAACGACGCACTATGGATCGAGCTAGTACAAAGGCTGATCATAAATGCATTTTTGAAAAGTTGTAAATAACATAAGTGTTTGGTATCATTATTTAGGGAATAAAGCGTGCTTTAATGATGTATTGATTTTTTGTGTGTTTATTTAATGAAATAAAGGGAAAATTGCCTAAGAAGTTGACTTATTCAAATTGTTGAAATTTTTACTCGCAACGCAGTAATTTTCAGATCCGCAGTTTGGGAATTTCTTCCTAGCAAGGACCTATTAAGAAATACGGACTTGAGTTACATGTTATATTTAGATTTAAAATTAGCTATAAATATTTTATTTTGAAGTAACAGGTTGCAGCAATAGCTGCTGTAATAAAACACACATTTTGTTTCATTTTTTTAATTCCGATGAAGGATTCGAAGGTTTTCGCCGCTTGGCTATGTTTTGAATTTGAATTCATTAAAAGCATGAAAAATGCACCTACTACACGAAAAAAAAAA
>NW_023458559.1:19897742-19972616 GCF_013731165.1 Rhagoletis pomonella | reverse complement strand
AATGCAGTTTGCGAATGAAATAAAAAAGTGGCATCATTGAAAACGCATCCGATCCGTGATTCGTACAAATTTCTCTATCTGTCATTCACGCGCCATTGTGCTGCGGATACTAAAAACCATGATAAACCATGATTTGTCGGCCATGATTTTTTTTTGAAGTTTGCCAACATTTTAAAATCATATAAAAGTGAAAATAAAAAATTGAAATTGTTCGAAATTGTTGTTGCTTGAGATTGGAAATGAAAATGTGTGTGTGAGTTTGTGAGTAAATTTAAAAATTAAATTGTTTGGAAACGTCAAGAATTTTAAAAGTGACTCTCAGCGGTTCTACCTTACTATATTTTTATCATGCTAAAAACGATAAGATGGATAGAAATAAAATGTAAAAAAATCACAATTATTTACTGCTTTAATATTGTAATATTGTAAAAAAAAAATACACAAACTTATGTGTTTTAGGAAGCGTACAACGACCAGGGAGCAATTTAAATGTTTAGTTTCCAAAATGAAGGAGCATCCGGACATAGCAAAAAATTTTACTAAAAATGCACCTGATTTGGTAGAAAGATTTTGGGAAAGTGTGCGAGAGGAGTTGAATTGCTAAAGTAATCCATCTGGGACATAAAGTGGCTTCTAAGATGTTTAGTACATCAGAGAGTACTACAGAGACTGTGGATTGTGCCATGCCAATATTAAAATCTTGGCCAGTACCATTCTGATAGCCCCCTTCAGCTAAAAACCTTAAACAGGCTTTTAATTTAAGCTCTGGCGTTATGGAACATGATCTTCGAACTGGAGGCAATTTCTGCATTAATATTTCCAAAACGTACTTGAATGCTAACTTGTTAAGCCGGAACTGTTTTACAAATCTGTATAAGGAACTCACATGTTAAAATGAAATAAAGACTTCAATAAATTTACTCACACCTCATCCGGCAACTCGAATACATTCACAACATTATCCCTGACTTTTCTTCTAGTCCGTCGGATATCACTCCTGGTGTTTTCATCGAAATCAATAAAAAAGCCACAGAATCCATTTAATATTTGCAATAAATTTCACCAATGTTAACAAAAATCCTTCACACATATAAGCACAGCTGATTATGTTGGCAATACAGTTCACAAGAGGCAACACAGTGCATCCGTCGGTATCAATAATAGCGTTTACTTAAAAAAGTGAATCGAGTACGGATCGGATTAGATCCGAGCTGATGGAATCCGTCGGATACCATAATAGGCATGAATATAATATATGGTTTTGGTGGGTTTAAGTGGATTGTCACTCAGGTGAAAGCAATTAGCAAGTTTGCCATTTTGATATATAAATATAATATGTACTACATCTTGATCTATAGACTATTGCATTCAATTTGGGTTAAATTTGTGATATTTTTCTGATGGTTAAAAAAGGAGCACTTAAAAGGTTAAAAGAATAACGAACATTTCAAAAATAACACAGCCGCACAAAAGGCGCATCAAAAAAAATAGATAGCCTGATCCCCGGACCCCGACACTTGTATTTGTGGGTGTGTGGTTGTTTACAGCCATCCTGTAACCACACAAAAAACATGTCGGGCCCGGTTTATATTTTCCCTATTTATTTTGATGTGCTGAGCACGTATCTGAAGTTCATTTTTCTGTATCACGTCAGGATTTTTTTCTAACCTCATAAAACCTGCTTGTCATATAATATGCGCCATGGTTTTTTGGGTTAGGAAGAAATCCTGACGTGATGGAGCAAAACGGACTTCAAATTCGTGTTCAGGGCACCAAAACAAATGAGGGTAGGGTATTACTGCCAAAAGTACATGACACTTTTTTTGTGGGAATGTGTAATTATCGAAATCGGCTAAGATTTGAAAAGTAGGCAGATTTTTTGACACAAAAAAACAATTTCCCCACTGTTAGCCTGAATTGGAACAGATTGAACGCACCGTTGTGACACTTCTTCATATGTACATACATATGTATGCCACTGGTTTAATCAATCTAGCTACGTCAATGTATAATCTAACTAGAGATGGCGGAGATTAAATATAGTTATAGGCAATTCTGTGATAACTTTAACATTCGAGCTGTAAAGTATTTGCGTGACGCTTTTCTTTGTCATCTTCGCACCTCCCGCCAAGTCACAATAAATATCAAAAAATAAACACAATCATATGGTTCTGATTGCCATCACTATTTAGGGCCAGTTGTTCAATGTCTGGTTATCACTATCTACCAGTTAAACATCATTATCGACGATTTCGACATCATGCATATAGCATGTGATCGATAAAGCCGTCTTTGCATTTAACCGGAGCTTCTGCCTCCGATTTGTGTTAACCAGACATTGAACAACCGGCTCTTAATGTAAATGAATGGTAAACAGAGCGAATATACAAATTCAACAACATGTAAGCATTAAGATGCGCAATATATTTTCGTTTATGAAAAGGTCGTTTATATAAATTCGCTTTTATCATGAAATTAATTTTAAAAGTTTAGTTTAGGATATGTAAAATGTAGAAAAGATACCAAAAAATGAAAAAATGTTTTCAAGAGCCGTATGAACATTAATTTGTTTCACTACATTACTTTAAAAAGTGATGACGATATTTAAAAGCAATATCTTACAGAGTCATAAAAAGTATACTTGCAGAATTTCAAAAGAAAAAAACTTTAGACTTTTTAAATATGATAGGAGCGAACTGATATTACTGACTGGCATTTCCTAATAATTTTGCTTTTAAAGAAGTTTGTAATTTACAAAATAAGACAGACCCTAATGCCCATGTGTGGCAACAGTATAAAAACAGAAATGTGGTAAAATCAAATAAAGTCATAAAGAAGTATGCAAATAAATATGCTCAGTTGTTGCGAAGGAAAACGTTCTTAACAATACAGCAATATTTATTCCGGCATAAACCAGAAAATTTAAAACAAAAATATTAAATAAATCACGCGCAGTTTAGTATAACAACAGAATATAAGTTAAAAATAATTTATATGAATTGCATACATTTGTACAGTGTAGCATATCCAGATCATAAGGTGAAAATTTAAATAACATACACATCTATACAGTTTTATTACAGTAGTTTGACGATAACTTGTACCGACTCAAAGTTGAAGTTTCGGTTAATAACTTGAACTGAACTTACGAAACCGTACAAAATTACTTCTCACACCCGAAAAATTTCACATACATACGTACATACGTGCGTATATAGAGGTTTAATTAAGTAGGTGGAGTGCAATAACGAGCGAGAAATTACGCCCATGGATTTATTTCCTAAAAAAAAGAAACAACAACAAATTTTAAACAAATAAATTTTTTAAACAAATTTTATTTTGGCTCTTGTCTCCATTTTCCTTTACTATAAGAAGAAATTGAAATTTACTAAGTTCAATGCATGTAATTAATACATATGTTTGTATGTATGTACATGTGTATGAAAATTAAATAATTCAAAGTTTCAACAAAAAAAGGTACATGAAAAATACCGTTCGATTTTATGCGTATACTGCAGAAGGGAATTCAACGCAGAACTACACTGCATGTTCGTTTAAAATACATTCCATTTTATGCAAATGTATGCCTGCATACATAATTGCAATGTTTCAGTAAAATAAAGCCAGAGAAAATACTACTCACGGGCTTAATTTCCTTCTTTATGAAATAAATCAAGCGGGCGTTATTTCCTTTTCTTTGGGAAATAAATCCCGCGGGAATTATTGCCAAACTATTAGACAACGATAATTACAAATCCATAGTCAGATTAAAGAAATTGATGATGGTGAATAAAAATGCATATATGCAGCCTTTTTTGGCTATTTTGAATTTTCTAAATTCGTATAGCTCGATTGGGCTAACTGTTTGCGAAATATTGAATTTGTTCCGCTTTTCGTTTATTTGGAACCACGGTGCGCCGCATAGAGCCAACTTTGCTACATATTTATTAAACTGCATCACCAAAAAAAGTTGCGGGTTTTCGAGTTGCGAGATTACAAAATTTATTATATTTTGAGACGTCCACCAAAATATTTCGGAAAAATATTAAGATTTAAGCGATCTGGACCGATTTGAAAATACCTCCAAAAATTGAGTTATTTATGAATAATTCTTAAAGAAGTTTTTGAAAAAAGTCTACTCAAATGACAAAACAGCTTAAAAACTCTGCATAAAAATATTTAAAAAACTTTTCAACGGAATCATAATAATGAGATTTTTGATGCTGTTTTTTTACTTTTTTCAAAGATTGATTTACGAAAAACTTAAATAACTGGGCCAAAACTATTATGATTTAGACTTGTGGGATCTCGGAAGAAAGGTATTTTCCAATTATATTTATTTATGTGCAAAAAAATCATTCGTGTCCCTTTTTTTCAAATACCAAAACATCTTAAGTCAACTTTGAATGATGATCGTTCATACTACCTCTCTCTTTCATCCTTTGAATGAGCCTATTAGCAGAGAAAAAAAGGGGTGATTGGAAATACCTTTCCAATGATACCTCACAAGTCCAAATCGGAAGAATTTAGGTTCAGTTATTCAACCTATTTATTATCATTTATTAAGTTATATCAATCTTTGAAAAAACTTAAAAACAGCATCAATAATCTCATTATTACGATTCCGTTCAAAAAAAATTTTGTGGTGTAAATTTTTTAAGCTTAACCCGTTTTGTCATTTGAGCGGGTTTTTTCAAAAAACATCTTTAAGAAACTATTTTAATTCATAAAAAACTCCATTTTTGGAGGTGTTTTCTAAGCGGTCCAGCTGGCTTAAATCTTAATATTTTTCCGAAATATTTTGGTGGACGTCTTAAAATATAATACATTTTATAATTCCAATGGAAAAACAGTACCGATTTTTTGTTTTTTTTTTTTGTGTGGGGAGTGATGTAGTCTAATATTTATACTATAAATTAAAGAAAATATCAGCTCTAAGACGTTTTTCAACAGAAGTTTTAACTTTGTAATACATTGGACTGGAATTGTTAATGTTTTCTTCTTTTTACTAAGTCCGCAAAAACAACAATTCATTGGTTTACTGACTTCAAGTAAAAAACGCAATTTATGCAAAAATTATTCCTTCAAATTATTCGCTAAAATGCTAACAATACAATATACTTTTACAAATATACTCGCAACCCAATGTGTTCCCATGTGAAAGATCGCGGGGCAAATACTTTACCTTGATATACACATTTCATATATATGTATATATGTACTTATATACATATGTATGCATGTATATACATACAATTATCCACACTTATGCGCTTACAATGTGCGCACATGTATGTTAGAGACCTGCACGAGTAAGTAAATATATAGGTAACAAGTTAATAATCGCCGAGTATGAATAGAAACGATGCGAATATTTGAATTTAAATTTGACATCGTAGACAAATTATCGTTTTACTTGGTAGCAAACGGATATTTTTTTCATCATTCATCATTTTCATATGAGACGTTTAAGGCTGATTCACATACAACTTTCTTCGCTTTGCTTGATAGTTCTTTGCTTTGACATATAAGATCGATGTAGGCATATGCATGAGTACGCTCACATAAAAAACGTTTGAAGCAAAGCAAAGCAAAACGAAGCAAAATCTTGGGCAACTCTCAACTTTTGCCCGCTTTGGCGATCAGCTGTCTACATGTATCTTTTCTCGTGCGCTTGCATTTGCATTTAATGACAAAAATAGGGTAAATAGTAATTTTTATTGCTATTATTAATGCTTATTATTATATTGTTATCTATTTTACAGATAAAAAATATGGAGGAAAAGGAGAACGCAAAAGCTGTCAAAGCGTTTATTGTAGCATACCTTCTGCGTTTCACGCTTTGTTGTCAAAGTTTGAACTGTCAAGCAAAGCGAGGAAAGTTGTATGTGAATGGCCCTTTACGATGAGCGAAGTTCAATTTGAAATATTTGTCAAAACGACAAAACTTTAAAATTTATTGAACGCGTAACAGGCTAACCTAATATTCACGCACGCCAATTTATTGTCAAAAATTTCTCATGCACATGCAACTTGTATTAGATCAACCGAAATTGAACGGCGTGCGTATGAAGCTAACTCAATTTCCAATTTTTGTTCTGCGTGACATATTGATTTGACGTTTCGCTCAATGAAATCAAATGCAAACGCATGCAAGTCAATTTCGGGTGACGCAAAAAAACAAATTCGACGGCATGCGTACCAAAACGCAAGCCGCGAATATTAGGTTAGCCTGTAAGCATTAGAAAGAAAAATTTTACGGCAAAACAGAAGTGCTAAATAAAATAAAATCGGGCGAATATTTCGCGATTGGAGCAACAGTCTCCAGTCACGTATGGTAAAGCTCTAAACAAATTATAAATTCTGCACGTCTGAAGTAGTTCTGCAAAGCGTATTTTATAGGGCAAAAGAACACATTTAGAAAGTTAAAGCTTGGAGGATGCAACACAACACAGTTCTCTATTATAAAATACATATGAATTATGAAATTAAATAAAAAGTTCAATAAAGGTTGTTTTTACAATTAATTCACTTCTTCTTTAGCCGGTAAATTATTAAATCTTTTGATTTATTTCGTTATTAATAGCGATGTCTCAAACATGTGTATTTGTTACATTTCTCTCAACTTTTCCCACGTGACGCGCTTGCGGCGAAGCCAAAATTGTAATCGTCTGATGCTGCTAATACTCGTACTCATACGATGCCGGAATCCCTCGTGCAGGTCTCTAGTAGGTATGCAGCTAGCTGAGGAACCTCTTAGAATTGTTTTGATTTAAAATTATTAACCCAATTTATTAACATAAGTGTGCTAATAATATTTTGAATTGAACACTCGCCAGCGTGCCATAGCGCACGCGTTCCCGCGCATTACTTACCACCTCGACCAGGCAGGCCCAAAGTCCCGACAAATACAGCGGCATCGACACGTCAATGGCGGTGGCAAAACTTTCAAAACTTTGCTAAAATTTTGTCATTTTACACCTTCGCATATTTTCAGTTGCGACATGAAGCTGCGCGAATAAAGTCGAAAAATATTTCTGAGCACATTTAACAACAATTAATGAAACTCCGTGAGAATAAAAGACGATAACTTGTGAAACACAATTTTGGTATCCTAAGAGCACTACACATAATAAACTTGCAAATAGAAACACAAAGAACAAAGCAACAACATAACATGTCAGAGTTGCAAGTATTTACCACAAATTCGACAATCAATACTCCAGACACAGTGGAGCTGTTCGAGCTGCCTCAGAACTATTCGATACTCATTAACAAGCTGGAACGTCTGGCACTTGGTCTAGACTCCACATTTGGCAACATAACAGTGGATCGCAAGGAAGTCGAAGTGGCGGTCAGCGGGTCAAATGAGTTCCTCGATTCCTTCGCTGGCCCACTGGTTACTGGTCAGATATCCCAGCATCACGTCATACATCCGCATCATGAGACCGAGATACCGGCAGTGGTCAGCGACATTTGGATTGGTGTGATACTCACGCTGCTTATTGTATCGGTGATATTTTTCATTTGCTCCTGCTTTTTGTATCACAAATTCCAACAATGGAAGAATTCATGTAAGTAAAAGAGACGTTAATTGCTGAATGAAGAATTCTGAAAATCATAACGGAGAATAGTTGAGATAAACTTTTAACAATTTCGATTTATGATTGAACAGGCGCCTCCCACCACAACCATGGATGGCCAACTCGGCAAATGTTTTATTATTTTTAAAACTCAACAGTTACAAAGAAATCTTCATATTTCGATAATTGATTAAGATAATTGGATAATTCTAGGATGCCAGTAAAAGGAAAAAATAACTATCCATTTCCGGTTTCCACGACATGAAACAGCCATTACTTTGATTGTCTCATAAAAGGAGATCCTTATTTATTTCGTTATGTTATGATTTTTTTCGATGAAAAATAATCGCTATTAATTGAGTTTTCGAATTTTTCGTATGTACGTATATGTAGTTGCGTTTTTATGAACACATTCAATTCGTTGCAATCAACAAGCCGAAATCTAAAGATAGAGGTCCCAATACTATTGAAAAGTTTTTATTAAAAAATAACGACAACACTTGGTTGAAAAAATCAAAATATAACTATTAAGATTGCAAGCTAACTATTAAGATTGCAAGCTAACTTGCGGGTTGAATGGTCAATTCACCAGCACTTTCACCCTTTTTTACAAGCTTTTATTAAGTTTCGCCTTCATGTGTAATCAAAATTTACAATCAATTTTTAACCATCTTTCCGATGAGCTGGATACTTGAAACTTCCAGCTTGGCTCATAACCCGATGAAAATGCCGTATGAAAGATTAATTAATCCGATAGGTGGTGCAAGTGTAGAGATATTTGAAAACCCCGTATTTATGGTCCGTTTTGTTTTTTATTTAGAACTTATATTACTTAAATGGAAAGAAATAACTTCAAATAATTTAGTCGTTAACGTGGACCGCGGGTCGATTTTTTCTTTTTTTACTAACCACTAATAAAACTTTTCTTAGAATTTTTTTTCATTAATTATGTCAAATTACGTATTAGCTCGTGCTCAATTTTACTTTTAAGACAATATTCACTTTTTTTCAAGTTTAACAGCTGATCACAGCTTTGAACATGACAATGGCAAATCGCCCATTAAATTGCTTGTGGCCTACACAGTGTAAAATTCAAGTGATTTTGACAACCCCTACAAACAAGAAAGATAAAATTTGAACGTGTAACTTTGAGGTAAGACATACACTGGGGATCAAAACCGATTGTATGTACGACTTTTTATTACTTACAGTAACATAACTTTTTTAATAATAAGCGGATTCCTTTGAAATTTCCAGCAATTGGTCCTAATTATCTAAGGAATAAAGCCTAGTATACAAAAAAAAAATAAACTTATAAAAGAAACGAGCGATACACAGCAAAATCGCAAGGCAACTCTAATCACTCAGTTTTGAACTTTTCTGTTTTGAGATTTAGGAGGTTGATATCAAGAGGATTGTGGAGACTACCTTGTCTTTAATAGCGATTTGCATACGTCTGGATATGCTCTCTACTGAGTTTTCAATGATTTCGCTTGGAATATTACCCCGTTATAATTTTACTCGACTCCAAAACTCTTCCATGTTCTTCGTAGCTCGCTTGTGCTTTGCTAATCCTCTCTTGACCACAGCGCTCAGTTTTTCGATGGCGTTGAGGCCTGGGATTTGTGCTGGCCACTGCATTACCTGAAAATTTTGCTCCAGCAGCCGGCGGTATCGAATAATTTTCAGAATCCTTTGGATCTCCGTCCTGATGGCAAACAACTTCTTCCTCAGGGTATGCGCTTTAGGCTACAAAGTAATATTCCAAGAAATCATGGAAAACTCAGTAGAGAGCATATCCAGACGTATGAAAATCGCTATTAAAGACAATGGAGTCTCCAGAAAAGTTCAAAACTGAGTGAATAGAGTTGACTTGCGTTTTTGCTGTGAATCTCTTGTTTCTTTATTAAGCTTAGTTTTTCTGTATACTAGGCATCCGCTTATAATTAAAAAAGTTATGTTACTGTAAGTAATAAAATGTCGTACAAGCACTCGGTTTCGATCGCCAGTGTACATAAGTACATAGATTTTGCTCATACGCCATGCCCCACGTTAGAAATCATGTCCTCACACATGTACTTATGTATGTTCATACATAGTATTTGTGTACCTAAAAAATACATAAATACCTTCAAAAATGCGCAAAAATAGATTTGCAAAGATAACTATTGTTATGCAAAGTAAGTCTCATTAGCGACATTAGCTATTACCCTTCTCTCTTTTTCCGATCTTCTTTGCAACCAACTGCTACGCACCCACTGAGCTTTAGCATAGATACATAAGTAATGGAAATGTATCAAGTAAACTTTTGCACAGAGGCGGATCTAAACTCTGTTGAAAAAGGTGTGTTTTTCACATTTCCTCATCGTAAGCTATCCCAAAAAAACAAGGGCTTTTCTGTCTTCTCGGAATTAGATAGAGAAGCAAAGCGAATGGGTCTGGTGGGGAAGGAGGACAAAATGAAGTATCTCCTGTCATCAGACAAACAGTCAGAGTATAATGGCGTTTTCATTTCTACAAAATATGTTGCCTCTTATTTGCCCGGTTCTTAGGGCAGTTTTCACCATCTCTGGTTAACACTAATCCCCAGTTAAACATTGTTACCGACGTTTCTGACTCCATGCATATAACATTGTGTCGATAACGTCGGTAACGATGTTTAACTGGAGATTAGTGTTAACCAGAGATGGTGAAAACGGGCCTTAGTGTTTATGCTTAGAGGGCAATGAGGAGGTAACATTTTCGTTCATTTAGGAACCAGCATTAACACCAATAAATAATAATGTCAGCCTTGAAATCCACGATTGAGAGAATACAAAGGTTGCGCCGATCTCGCACCGCTATTCCTCTCTTAACGAATTTGACAGAATCGTTGTTTGCATGACGTCACACTGGTGCAACATGTTTACGTTTTCCTTGCAACATTTTTTCTTCTTCTTCCATTCTTGCTCATGTTTTGGCATTTCTCTCTCGCAATTGCACCAGTGTGACGTCACACAAAAGTTATTCTCAAAAATCCTCTCTGATCGGCGCAATCTTGTATTCTATCATTCTTGCTTGAAATCCAATGGACTAGTAGGCTATTGAGAAGTAAATTCCTCTCTCGTCGTACAAAAATCACACTCTATAAAGCTAAGTGTACACGGTAGAGAAAAAACGCTAGATTTAGACAAAAATCTCACTAGAGACGTGTAAACACTCAATAGAGCTCTACGAGAGACTCACCTACAAAGTCTATGTGAGAGTTATTTAGCGAGATTTTTTCGCCGTGTACACAGTCCAACGAAGCTAGATCGAAAACTCTACGACAACTCTACGCTCTATTTAACAAGCTAAATAGACTTTTTGCTCTACGGAGACGTATTGGCTAGTTTTGACAATGAATTTCATTACAGATTGTTAAATTTTGAAATGGCTGCGACATTAAATCATATATTCGATACAAGCACACAATTTTAAGTGCAATTAGAACGTAGCCAAATAATGTACCCTCTTATCTTCATCGGTATATCAATGGATTTTCCAATAGCCTCCGTCCTTTGCAAAGGGGCATAATTATTGGTTAAAACATAAGGGGTATTCACAAATTGAGCAGGTGGTCTAGCACTCTGGCAATAGTCGTTGCTTGAGTTATCGGCTGTTTTGTCAGAGTGCCAGGCCATTTGCTCAACTTGGTGAATACCTACATACATATATGTAGTAGTTGGGCTGGAATTTTAAATATTAAAGGTTGTATGATGCGAGTCCAAAGTAAAAGTACACATAGTACCGAAGATAAAGGTTGCCATGTTTAATTTTTAAGTGTATTTGTCTACTTTTATGTAAAATAGGTGAATGCTGTCAAATTGACGAAGGGTTAGCGCTCCGCTGATGGCGTCAACTATATTTTCTACATTGTGGCTTTGATATAAATACATATATACATACCACAAGCGTTGACAACAATTCGAGATAGAAAACTAACTCTAGGCGAGAGGTAACTATTGTCCGTGTACACAGCTTGTAGAGTACGTGATAGATAAAAGTTGAGATTTCTCTATTTTGTCTCTAGCTATAGTGAATGTCTCCTAGAGTTGATCTACCGTGTAAACTTAATCGAGAGAGGAGTTTTTTATTTCAGTGCAACTCTCGAGAGATTTCTCTATCGTGTACGCTTAGCTTAAGTCACTCATCGTGCCTGTTCTCGTGTATGGCACGGAGGCATGGACAATGATGGCGAACACCCCAGAGGATTTAATGATGAGCTGTATGAGCTTTACAACGACATGGCCATGTCGTTCGAATGGACACCGACGATCCAGCTCTGAGAGTATTCAACTGGGAACCCGCTGGTGGTAGTTGTGGAAGAGGGAGGTCCGCTCTGCGAAGGAAAGACGAAGTGGAGAAGGACTTGGCTTCGCTTGACATTTCCAATTGGCGTCAGAGAAAAGGAACGACTGGTGTGCTTGGTTGAACTTGGCCAAGATCGCTTATGCGGTTACAGCACCAAATAAGAAGAATAAGAACAATCAAGTCGTGTACTCCAGGTGGGGAACGTTAGTTTTTCAAACAAATATTTGGGTGCCTTAGTCGGCATGACGAAATAGGGATAAACCGTTTCCAGCTAGTATATTTCTGGTTTGAAAAAGCTTATCATCAAACCATTTGCCGTTCGTAGGCGGCATAAAATTGCAAATCCCTGCATTTGTATTATAACATCAGGACACGGACCACAAATTGGCGGAGATCAGGCAAACACTTGGCAAAAGTGTAAGCGCCAAATACTCGTATTTGTTTATTTATTTCTTAATTTAGCAAAAATTCAATTTCAATTAACTTTGAAATGATGAGAATTAAATATCGATTGTTTGTTCTCTGATAAAATTTGAGTTCCATGAATGCTCTCCTATTAAGAACTACAATTTCAAAAATTTATTTTGAACAAGATTAGTTCGAAAAGAAAGAGCACGACTTTAACGTCTGAAGAGCACCAGTAACACTAACCGTTTGGCTAGCCTCATTTTCAAAAAGTATAACCCAATGACGTATACAGCCCGAAACTTCCACCGAACAGTGACACGTTGTGGATACATTTGTTTTCGATCATCCAGTTTTTATTATATTTAAAATATTGTTCAAAAATTAGAACGCGCAATTTCATCGAGTAGTGTTACAATTTCACTAACCCTAAAGGGTGAATTTTGGGAGATCCTACACTGAAAATAAAATCTGCGTAAATATAACGAAAACTTGCGTACATCTTACGAAAATTTTAAAAAACATGTTTCTGCATTTGTTCTATGTACGAAAGTATTAAGTAAATTGTACGAATACAGAATTGTAGATTTCGTAAATTTTAAAACCATACGTAAATATTACGAATGCCTTCGTACAATATACGAAATTATTCGTACAGAGATTTGTTCAGTAATTTACGAATATGTTTCGTAAAATAAACGTAAGATTTCGTAAATTTTACTGAAAAACTGCATTACGAAAGTCTTTTCGTTATATTTACGATTGGTTCGTAAAATCTTGTTTCATTGTGAAAAATGTGTACGTATTATGAACGAAAGTTTCGTTCATTGTACAAAAACCAAGACTACGAAACTTTTTCGTAGCACTTTTACGAAATTTTATTTTCAGTGTATAAAGTCTGTGAGCGTTATAGTCTGATTATGGCAACTTAACGTAACTTCCAGGCTCTCACTTAAACATTCTCTTATAATTGAACAGCCGAAACTTATCTGTTTCATTTTCATATTCTAAGTTTTAAGTTCCGCTAAGTTAAATTAAGTCGCCATAATCAGGCTTTTAGACTGTTGATCCAGTTGGAAGTTTTCTATAAAGAGACACTGGTTTCGTAGAGTTTAGATACTCTACCTTGTGGCTTAAAAACGTAGTTATTTCTACAACCGCTGCTTATGTCCGGAAGAGTTACCTTTTAAGTTTATCTTGAACTCGATGGAATGAGCTTGTACCAATTTAAACAGAAAGAATTGCGTATGCGAAAGATACTTATGATAAGATACTTGTCTTAAGCTACGAGTTGTTAGGCGATAGAATACCGATTCAAAATCCGAGCAATAATAATATACTGCTCATTACGGTTTACTGGGCCTTTCCCTCTTCGATACAACTTCGCGTATGTTCATACAAATGTATTAACATATGTTTACATATTTACGTACGTATGTACAAATATTCACTTCGTTATAGACTCGAAGTGTCACGTTGTTGTTTATCGTTCGTTAGACTCGTTGTTGGCGACCCATCTTAATTGCTAGTTTAATTGCTCGATAAATAAATGGGCGTCGAACAAATCGTGATAGCAGACTCTTATACTTATACATACGTACATACATATGCACTACGAGCACTCATTGCGAGTGGTAGTATCTATTATTTCACTTTATTTGCTAATGTACATACATACATAGTTATTGTTTGTTGTTATAGATAGGTATACTTGTCATTATTTGCATAGTAAAAGGTGTAAATTTAAATTGGAGCGCGTTTTTAAGTGAAAAGTTAAGATACTAGAATGTTGCGATGTATGTATTTTTGTTTGTGGCTACATGACTACGGATGTATCGGCTTGTTAACGCTTTTAAGCCCAGTCATACCGTTACGAGTACATATATTACAATTATTACTGACTGTGTAGATAATACAGGGTGACAAAAAATAACGGCGACAAATTTCAACGAGGTCGTACTCGTGAATGCACCAACATAACTGTAAAATTTAGATCACGTTGAATTCTCTACCAATTCTAGTTATCAGTCATTTAGTTATCCGTATTCATTTCGCTACCTAATTAAAAGTTTTGAAATGTCGAACAAAATAAGTGCTATTTTGGAATTGCATCGCCAAGAAATGCGACAATGTGAAATTGTTCGGTTGCTCAACGTTCCTCGCCAAACTGTTTCCAAAGCAATCCAGCGGTTCAATGAACTTGGCCAGGTGATCGCCCGGGACGTGGAAGAAAACGAACTGTCAATACACCAAGGAACCGCCAGATAATTAAAAAGCGAAAAATTGCCGGCGAAACTGCTATTGGTCACATTAAGCCGTACAAAATTCCAAGAGCGCAGTTGCTTACGGATGAAGACAAAAAAGTACGGCTGGAAAGATGTCGACAACTCTTGCGTCGTGCCGCAAATGCTCGCTGGGAAAAATTTATTTTCACTGATGAGAAACTGTTTACCATAGAGCAAGTGTAGAACCGTCAAAATGATAGGATCTGGTCGTGACAAGCTCTTGGTTCATCACACATCGTCGAGCACCGCCAAAATCCCAAATCTGTGATGGTTTGGGCTGGAATTTGTTCATTCGGCAAAACACCTCTGATTTTTGTGGATCAGGGGGTTAAAATCAATAGGGAAGTTAACCGTCGTAACATTTTGGAGGCTGTGGTACTTCCTTGGGCCCAAGAGTATTTTGGCGAACAGGAATGGACATTCCAACAGGACTCGGCTCCTGCTCACAGGGCATCAGAAGTTCAAGACTGGTGCAAAGACAATTTTCCGAACGTTATCACAGCTGCAGAATGGCCACCGTACTCACCAGTTCTTAATCCCATGGATTACAGCATTTGATCCATTTTGGAGGCCAGGGCTTGTGCTAAGCCACACAAAAGTTTGGACTCCCTAATGCAATCACTGCGCCGTGAATGGGATCTTATTTCGCTAGAGGAGCTGCGGCGTGTAGCCGAAAATTTTACAAAACGTTTAAAGCTCTGCGTTGGTGCCAAAGGAGGGCACTTTGAAGTCGGTTTAAACACAAATTAGTAATGCCTAGGACTATTGTAATTATACTTAAGTTGTTTCTTTAAATTTTGCTAAAATTATAGCAAAATATGCAAAAATGCTTGTCCCCGTTATTTATTGTCAACCTGTAAATTTTATAAGTGGAAAGATGTATGCAAACAGGCAATGAATGCCAAACAGCGGCAACCATAATCTCAATCTTACCATTCTCAGTGTGTCGATACAATTATATTCACAGTATGCTTACATACATACATACAAACAGATGTTCCACGTGCGCATGTACACGTACATACTATATCAAGGCTGTTAGCAACGTCGGCGAGCGTTGAATTTATTTTTAATTCTAAAGCCTGCGACACTTCATAATTTCTACCAGTGCAAGGAGTGACTAACCGATTTCACATACATACATATGTCCATAGTGCCAGAATAAAGTACATACATACATATGTTTTATCAGACCCGTCACTTTTGCGTCAATATTGCAATAAAACTGAAGTATCAGACCGTTTGTCAGCCCGTGTCAGTTGACAAGATGTCACACAAACACATGACATACATGTATGTACCTTTATCTAAGTGTGAAAAGCTCAAGTCAGTCAGCAGACCAAAACCTCACATAACAAAGAAGTTAAATAATCTTGAATTAAATATGTACTTACATATCGAGCCCTAACAGCCAAAATAACGTAAGCGACATTTTTTCAAACTTTTCTTTTTAATTCAGAAGTATTCCTAGACCATCTAGATGCATTTCTGAATCAAAAAGAAAATTTTTCAAAAAATGTCGCTTACGTTATTTTGGCGGTTAGGGCTCGATATGTTACCGGCCAAGCCCGATCTTAGGATAAACTAGTTAGACTAGACTAGTTCTACCTACAACCGATAAATCCATCCAACGCTGAAACAAGTTAAGGCTCACTGGCATTTGTCGTTAAATAAGTGAAAACACATGGTCGAATGGGATTAATAACCTGTTTATCGATTGATTTAGATCAGGAAATATCTTTAGTAGTGTACATGCGTTGCTAAATCGAATATCCGTCAGTTTTTGGCCCGTATTGGTATGGAAAAAGGAGATAAAGTTGTGTCAAAATATGTCGCCAAATTTCGGCGTCAAAATATGACATAGTGAAAACCAGTCTTTAGACGCAACAATACTGTGGACTGCGTAGCTGGAGTTGGACTGATGTGGGTAATTTTTTTAAGCGGGGCGGCCAAAGGCCGCCTACGTGGAAAGGTGTTCTGCGCACAAATACTATTGTCGCATGGCCTAGTTTAGCTTAGACTAAAATATTAGTTTGTCCTAAGATCAGGTTTTGCCGGTTACATATATATTAAAAGAAAGGAAAAGAGAATGAAGTACATAGATTTTATGAAATCACAACTAATTGTTTATTGCAATCTATCAACAACTCTCACAAAGGTAACAGTCAGTGGTCCTTAGAGGGGGTTAAGGTAAGAAGTGAAGGAGGAGGGAAGCACTTGTTGTTTTAGTGGAAGGTGCGGGTGTTTATATAGGTTCAGCATATTGGAAATGAATATGACCATAAATTAAATGTATAAGATTACTCTGAAGCTATTTCAATTTATTTTCATGTGTGTAGGTATAACGAGGTACAAATGTTAATATAATTTTTCTCTTTTCC
This sequence comes from Rhagoletis pomonella, assembly GCF_013731165.1. Taxonomy (NCBI): domain Eukaryota; kingdom Metazoa; phylum Arthropoda; class Insecta; order Diptera; family Tephritidae; genus Rhagoletis; species Rhagoletis pomonella. Next base: position 19,955,630 of record NW_023458559.1, on the reverse strand, counting down.
AATAACTAATCTTATCAGAGAAGTAATCTTCTAGCTTTTTTCTTCGATAAGATATCTATGACGTGGTCAGGATCGACAGCAATATCCCAGTGAATGGAGATCATAGCGAGAGAACTTAATCTCTCATGACCCATTACACTTCGAGGTAAAGTTTTGATCCTTTTCATGGTGGAGAATGATCGTTCTACGCTAGCCCTTGTCACTGGCAGAGTGGCTAAAATGGTGAGAAGAAGTTTCATACCGCGGAAATAATTTCCTTCGCAATACTCCAATAGTTTCAAAACCTCGGATGATTTGTCAATTGACGATATTTTTGCGCACCACAACCTATATTCTGCTTTCACTGAGGTTGACGACATCTGATCTTCAAAGTATGATGCTAAGTTGTCTAGTTCATCTGCTTTACTTACATCAGCAAATCCTGGGAGTAGAAGTTGGAAGGTCGGTAAAACATCTTTGTTTTCGAGGAATCGTTCCGTCAAATTTTCAACTAAGGAGTCAATGCACGGAAGGAATACTGTAATTCTGAAGTTAGCTTCGCTCGATGCAGTTTGCGGATTGGCAAGGTTTGTTTGACGTGATACATTTCTTGGAGCACGGATTTCGCTGTCAAAAAGTCTTTAGCTAGGTTTGATGCGGAAGAGAAGATTTGTCCAAAGAAATCATCGCAGATTCTCTAATGTCCCGCAACGACTGTATTATTTCTTTCGTGCGATTTATAGCGGAGATGAACTCCAAAGACTTTTCCTGCAGAAATACTGACAGTGGTAGAGTTAAACTTATCACTTTTTCACATACCAAAAGTCCCACGATAAAGTCACTTTTTTGAATCGCAGGAAAAAGAGCAGATGCTGTGGAAGATACAGTACATGTTTTGCCATGTTAATTTTCATAGTTCCTTCTTTGTATTGTGAGTTACAAAAACATAATAATAATTTTTTAGAATTTGGGGGGGGGGGGGGGGTCGGTGGGAGTCCCTGAGCCCCCCGAGCCCCCTCGCTGGCTACGTGCAAGGTCCTTGCTTTACTCTGGGTGCCAGATCACTCGGGAGTACCCGGTAATGGGACATCTGATCATTTGGCCACAGTTGGCTTAGACCAGGCATTCCTCGATCCGCAACTAGCTATAGCACTCCCCACCTCGTACATCCAAGCCACCATCAGAAACTGGGTGAATACTTCGCTCAATGACTGGGAGGCATCGAGGGGATGCAGGTGGGCAAAACTGATGTTGCCTTCAATCTCAAAAGGTCTATTTAGTTTTTTGCTCTCATTTATAGACGGGACTTCATAGAACTTGTTGGACTGCTGACTGTTCACTTCATGTGGCACAATACCTGGCTGCGATAGGCGTAAATGACAACTCCATTTGCCCATCCTGCCTTGAAGAGGATGAGACGGATGGAACACTTTTTGTGCTGCTTGCTTGCTTGGTTGTTTGTCATTGATTTTTCTAGATTTGGTCTTTTCTCTATTGTCAGTTTCTGAAATTAAAGTTTAACGTAAAACGCTTTTTGAGTTTGTTGTTTCAAGTTTTGTGTTTTAAAAATGTGAGTGATAAATATTTTCCACATCACTTTAAAAATAAAAATAATGCCATCAACACAAATAAACTATTTTACAAATACGCCGAATCCAAATTCATGAGTGAGCCGAACACGTGAGGAGTTTATGGTGAACGCTATCGCTCGGAGTGCCCTTAAAAAATATAACTCCTCAGAGCGAGAGAGTACTTTGATGGCTCATAACTACTTTTTTGAACTTGCAAGTGTGTAATCACATTATTTTGTTAAATAGAATACAAAAAAAAATATTTTTTTTTTAATTTTCCCCACTCCGAATTTAGCTTGGAACTCAACCGCGATCGTTACATCTAATCTTCACATGTTCTGACGAGCTTTGCGAATATGTTAGAAATTTAGCAGCGAGGGTCCACCGAAACCATTAGATTTTTAAATGGGGTCTACGAGAAAAAAAAGTTTGGGAACGTCTGGTTTAGATGAATACCACTAATGGTTTTTCTTTGAGCACAACCAATCGAAGGCAGAAAAATGTATATGGCTTGATGTAATATTTTGTGTTTGTGTAATTGGGTCTGTGTGAAAACTGCTCACCTCTGAAAATTATTTTAATGGTCAGTACTGGATAATCCTTTACTAATATAAATTCGAATGGTTTGCTTGTTACGCTTTAACTACTCAACTGATCATTATGGAATTTCGCACACTGGTATCATTTAGCACAACTTAAAAGATAAAGGATAGCTTAAAGGATAGACATAGATTAGACAAAGCGGCGGGGCTCCTCCCATACAAACGGAATTTTTCATACCGCATACCTCTGGAAGTATTTGTGGTAGGGTACTGGAACTTGGTATGGAAATATAGAATATCAATACAATAACTCTCGGAAAAAATGTGGGTTATTGGAAGCACCCATTAATAATACTGAATTTTTTAAACTACCACCTGTTAAAAAATTAACTTCAAATCAAAGTATTTGATAATTTAATTTAATTAAACTGGTACAAAAAAAAAGGTTCGTAACATTCCTACTAATTTTCAGCTTAATACGAGTTACTGCAACCTTGAAATCTAACTTAACCGGCTGATTTTGCCTTAGTTTTTTCAAAATTCAACACAGAATTCATAAAAAACATTAGTGATTTTTAACCAAACCGAAAAAAATTCTTTTGATATGGATTTTGGTTCGATTCTGACATTTGTAACAAAAATAGTGCGGTTTAAGCGTCTTTTAGCTGGTAGGCATATCGTTGCCCTGATTTCGGTGTCGGGCCGCAGCCACGTTAATGGCAAAGAAATGGCCGACGAGCTAGCCCGAAACGGGTCGGCTCTGGATATCGCAGTGCGAATTTGAGTTCTTAAGCCCACTGCTTCAACCAAGCAACCAACCCAAAGGTGAAAAATGCGATGGTTTGGTGACATAGTTATGAGCCCTTGCTCCACGTCTCCACCTTCTGCAGATTCTGTTAAAACAGCTGTGGTAAGACAGAAATGTCAGGTGGAGACCGCAAATTTCCATTGTTAAATCATATCTGCCTTGCCGAATTTCTTACCATCACCTGTCATTTCGTAGTTTGACAACTCAGTTTTTATTTTGCCGCGCCATCTATGTGCATTGGGTACAAATCTATCTGATTGGCTTGAAGTTGCCCACATGATAAAACGGGACAAAGTTAAAACAGAAATTTGACAGATGTTAAGACACATTTATTAGAAAATGGAGACGTGGGGTTAAGGCAAGACCGCCTATGACACCATCTTGTAAACAGTTAGCGGATTAAAGAGCCATTCAACATTTGATAACGAGAACGACGACGTGTTTACTGAATATTTCAGAAGTCTAGAATAATACTACAGACAGTTTTGTTTTAGTTGTAGCCGAAGGCCGCCAATGCGAAAAAGTGTTCTGCACAAAAATGCTGTGGTCAGAGTAGCCGGAATCGGACTGATGTAAGGTTTTCGTCGCAAAAATGCTGTCAATGGCGTAACCCAAATTTACATTTGCTTGTAAAAATTCTAATTTTAGCCCATTGTCTAATGGATCTCCAGGCGTTTGTAGAGGGGTCAGAGAAGCAAGGAGCAACTTTTCTTATATTTTATTATTTAGTTCACTATAAATATTTTCCATTTAATTGTTTTGATCATTTCCTTTCAGCATCCGCCTCGCGTTTCAGCCCATCTTCATTTTCATTTTCCATGCATTAATATTTGTTCAACAATCGATTCTATTGTTATTAAACGCAATGATTTCGTTTATTGTAATTCAATTCAATCATAATTTTCGCGGAATATTTTCTTAGTTGCACCATCCATTAGAGGTGGGATTTTATCGATTGTACCGCTACTCGATAGTTTTCGAAACGATAGTTGAAATCATCGATAGTATCGATAGTCCTATCGTCGAAAACCACATTGTGTAACATTATTGAATTGAAACACTCAATTGTTTGAAAATTTATAAAATATTAATTAAAAAGGACCAGGCCAGCGCCATCGTCTTGGCCTGTAGGATGTGTCGGAGCCACAGCCGATAAACTTAAACGTAGAATACGTGACATTATTAAGAGCACATTCGGGTTAAAAACTGCACATGAAATATTCATTTTAATTTTAATGGACTGAATTTTAAACCCATTGCAAGTGCTACCAATCTTTTAATGATTCCTTTCACTTATTAAATAAATTGAGTTTAACTTTTTAAACAGGTGGCAGCCCTCTTTATGTTCAAGCTAAATATTTCCTAATACTCCTTCGTTTGACGCCCATATTTTAATATTTCATGTAGTAACTTGTGTATAACACTGTTAAAAATATTTTCAAACTAAAACCTTGTTAAAACTTTATCGTGTGACACCCAAATATACATACATATTTAAAATGTCTAATTGCCTTAATTCAAGTTGTATTTAAACTTTAAAACGGGTGGGAACCCTCCTACATGTGTTTTGGGTATAAAGTTTCTTCAAAACCATTTGATTGATATCCATATTTAATTAATTTATTTACATCGAATTTAACTTTGTAAACATGTGGCAACCTTCTTCAAATTATTTTCTAAATAAAAAACTTTTTCTTATGACACGCGTATTCTTATACATATTTAAATCATTGCCTTAATCTAAGTTGAATTTAAATTTTAAACATTATTAAATTAAAATTTAAACCCTCCTACATGTAGGTTAGAAATAAAATATCTTCAAAGCAGTTTTAATTGATATCCATATTGAAATAATTTATTTAATCACTTGCATACATTAAATTAAAATAAGTAAACAGGAGGCAAACCTCTTCAAAAATTTTTAAAACCACAACCTCTTTCGTATGGCACCCACATCCGGATACATATTCAAATTTTCCAATTGCCTTAATTTAGTTAAACGGGTAGCAAAGTTCCTACATGGAGTTTAGAAATAACGGTATTTCAAAGACTTTTTGATCGAAATCCATATTGTAGTAAATTATTTGACCTATTTTACACATTCAGTTCAACTTTTTTAACAGGTGGTAACACTGTTCAAAATATTTTCAAATGAAAACCTTTTTAAACCTTTTTCGTCCGACACCCATATTGTAATAAATATTCAAATTATTTAATTCCCTTAATTCAAGTTAAGTTAAATTAAATTTTTGAAATAGGTGGCAACCCTCCTGCACGTAGTTTGGAACTGAAAATTGTTCAATTTATTTAACCTATTGCATATATTGAATTTAACTTTGTAAACAGACGGCAAACCTCCTACATATAATTAAGAAATAAAATCTCAAAATCATTTCAATCTATACCCATATTGTAATAATTGATTTAACTTATAAATAGCTTGAAATATATTTTCTATCAGGTGGCAACTCTTTCTGAAAAATAATGCATTATAGCTTATCTACAGGCCAAGACCTTTTATTTGGTACCCCATTTTGTAAAATCGAACAAACGGTACAGATCTGATCATATGACAAAAAAGTTTTCGCGCACAGAGAAGGAGATCCACATTAACTACAATCAACTTATGTACGTATGTATGTACATACAACCAATACTTCCCATATACCAAACGAAAGGAAAACACCTGAATTTTTGATTAAAGAAAACAAAAGCAAAATCATTCACGCGGTTTGCGAGCATTTTGGTGATGAAAAAAATTTGCTAATTTTTTCAACAATTTTTTGCCTTAAAAAGCTCAATATTTGTGGAATTTATATAAAATTTGTACACAACAATATTTCTATTGCTCCAGAGAACCCAAATCCCGAAAACGAAAGTTATATCTGCAAATCAGTTGCTAAAGCGCTTTCTTCTTTCTTTTTTGGCGCTGTAACCGCCTAAGTGATTTTGGCCGAAGAACTTTAATTGGACCCCAAAATAAGCCAATATTTATCGTTGTTTCTACGACAGAAACCGAATTGGATACTTACAAAAATGAATCTGTCGATTGGTTTGGAATTTTATCTTTAAAACGCCATACTTTTCTTTGAAATCGCTTTATTAGTTCTCGTGCAATAAGCGTTTTCGTAAAGATCTAGAAATTACAACTACAACAAAAGTATTTTTTTTTTATTAAATCAATCAAAAAGAACTTATGTCGATAGGTTTGGAATTTTATCTTTAAAACGCCACACTTTTCTTTGAAATCGCTTCATTAGTTCTCGTGCAATAAGCGTTTTCGTGAAGCTCTAGAAATTACAACTACAACAAAAGTATATTTTTTAATTAAATCAATCAAAAAGAACTTCTTAGGGCCAGTTTTTTAGTGCCAGTTTAAACTTAGGTTAAGTAAACCAAGTTTAAATTGAACAGCTGGCTTTTGATTTTTATTAAGCATAGTTCCCCAGTACGTTTTTTCAACGAAAAATTTAATCAGAAAAATTGCTGAAAGCTTACCCTTTTAACAACAATTTTCGGCACTTTCGTAGAGCTAATTCGCGTTTCATCCACTTTTCTTCCCGTTTTCGGATAAATTTTTGGATTTTTTGCTGGCTGGGCCAGTGTTTCCAGGTCTTCGGCATGAGAAAACGTCCCTCTTGGTCTGAAAAAACGCCATTTCCTACCCAGAAACGTCTTTTTCAAATGTATGCACGAAGAATTGTTCTTATTAAACTTTTATTGTATACAAAGGTACATATCGTCGTTTAAAGTACAAAACCGCGTATCAACAAAATGCAAAACCGCGTATCAAGATAATGCAAAACCGCGTATGTTAGGTTGCATAAATTATTTTCTAGAGAGTAAAAACACTCATATTTCAAAATGGTTCTCTTTTTTATAAAGCAGTAGCACTTCTGGCTATTATGTTTCAGGACGAATGGATACGGATTGAGCCAAGAGCTTGTGTGAGCAAATCAAATTTTTGGCAGCCAATGTCAATTAAGGTGGGAGAGAGACTCCGTCGCCGAGTACTGTCGTTCACCCCGGTGGACGAGCGTCTAACAGTGTTGCCGCGAAACGTTTTAGTGGTAGCTAAATTCCAGCTAAAAAAGGGCTAAAAAAGAGCTAAAAATCGTCGTTGTGGCTAAAAATGGTAGCTAAATTTTTTTACCTACATCTTATATATAAAAATAAGTGCACGTTTCTGGTGTGACCTCATAACTTGAGAACAGCTTCACCGAATTCAACCAAATTTATGTAGCATATTCGATTTATCAGGCAGATGGTTTATGCGAAGTTTTCCCGAATTCGGAAGAGGGGGCGTGGCACCACCCATACTAACTAAAATATAAAAATAAGTGAACGTTTTTGGTTTGACAATATAACTTAAGAACGGCTTCACCGAATTCAACCAAATTTATACGGCATATTCAGGCTATCATGCCGATGGTTTATGTGTTTGCCCGAATTCGTAAAAGGGGGTGTGGCACCTTCCATACTAACTAAAACTTTTTTGTTGTATATCTCTTGAAATATTTGTGGTAGAGTACTGGAAGTTGGTATAGAGGTATAACAAATAATTCCATACTCATGGATAAAAATGGGCGGTATTGGAAAACAGGGCGTGGCACCTCCCATCGTATATATAAAGAATAAGTGCAAGATTTCAACCAAATTTATACGGCATAGTCGGGCTATTATGCAGATGGTTTGTGTTAAGTTTCCCCGAATTCGGAAAAGGCGGTATATCTATTGAAATATTTGTGGTAGATTATTGGAATTGGTAGCTATACGTGGCCTGTTCAAGAGTTGGCATTCCAAATTGTTTATTTATTCATACCCAAGATGGAAAAACAAAAAATGTTGTATATCCAAATGTGTTCGATTAAGATTTAAAATAAAGAATCAAAAATTTTGAAATAAAACAAATGATAAATTTTCATATAGAAAAATTCCAGGACTTTTCATTCGTTTTTCAATATTTGGTATAGAGAAGCACACCGGGGTACCGCTAGTATAAATATATAAGTATACACGCAAACATTTTCTATAATTACTGGTATAGAAAAACAATGAAGTCTGAAAAGAATTAATATTTTATTCAACAAAAAAACTGTTTGTGTAACACATAAAGCATATTAAGGGCCGCCAACTTACCTATTTTAAAGTGTAGTTAAATCGTTAATGGAGCGAAGAGTTAAATACATGAAAATCATAAAAAAATTTTAATATCAATGATGAATAAATTTTTAAAAGGGCTAAGGGCAATTTCAAATTTTTGTGGCCAAAAAAAGAATTTGGTAGCCAAATTTAGCCACCAAAGGGCTAAAACGGCAACACTGGCGTCTAGCCACAATCCGCATCAAAGCGAGATTCTTCAACATCTCGCTCATCTGCGCCCATGCCCCGACGGAAGAGAAGGATGAGGCTTCCAAGGATCTCTTCAATGAGCGCTTGGAGCGCACGTATAAGCGCTGCCCCCGTCATGATATCAAAATCGTGTTTGGCGACTTCAATGCCAGGGTGGGCAAGGAAGGGATCTTTGGAACCATCGTCGGAAAATTCAGCCTGCACGACGAAACGTCCGACAACGGATTGAGGCTGATCGACTTCGCCGGGGCCCGAAACATGGTAGTAGGCAGTACTAGGTTCAAGCATAAAAAGATCCATCAAGCTACGTGGCTGTCTCCGGATCGAAAAACGAGAAACCAAATCGATCATGTTGTAATAGACGGAAGGCACGCTTCCAGTGTTTTAGACGTACGCACACTCCGAGGCCCAAACATCGACTCGGCCACTATCTTGTTGCAGCCAAGATACGCACCCGTCTCTGTGCAGCAAAAAAGGTGCGCCCAAATATGCAAGGAAATCTTAACGTCGAAAATTGCAATCACAACAGACAGCCAGCGCTTTCGCTACTCGACTCTCACACCTGCTCTCAGAGAGCACTCTTCAACAAACCGACATATGCGAGCAGTGGAACCACATTTCCCGCTCATTAAGTACCGCCGCCGAAGAAGTAGTCGGATTTCAGCGAGCCCGAAAGAACAACTGGTACGATGAGGAGTGTCAGGAAGCTGCAGAGAAAAAAGATGCCGCCTACAGGGCCACGCTGCGATCGGGCGCAACGCCCGCTATGTGGGACCGCTATAGGGATCTGAAGAGGGAAGCGAGACGTATTTGTCGCAATAAGAAGAGAGAGGCTGAAATACGTGAGTGCGAAGAGCTTGAAATGCTGGGCGACAGGAGGAATGCCCGAAAATTTTACCAGAGAGTTAGGCGACTTACGGAAGGTTTAAAGACCGAGACGCACTCCTGTAAGAACAATAATGGCGACCTAGTAACTGATGTCCAGAGGAGGAGGACACTTTTCCGCCCTACTAAATGGTAGCAGCACGGAAAGTTTTGGAGAAGAAGAACCCGAGCCCGCAGTCGATGATGACGGAGTCGATGTTCCACCGCCTGACTATGACGAGGTACGTATAGCAATAACGCGGCTGAAAAACAACAAAGCCGCTGGAGCTGACAGAAGAAAGGTGACCCCGCCATTCGCGCCAACTACCGCGGGATCAGCCTTCTAAGCATAGGTTACAGGGTCTTATCGAGCGTACCGTCAATGAACAGATTGGGCCTTATCAGTGTGGCTTTAGACCTGGCAAATCCACCATAGACCAGGTATTCACAATACGCCAAATCTTGGAAAAGACTCGCGAGAAAAGGATCGACACTCACCACCTTTTTGTCGACTTTAAAGCCGCTTTTGGCAGCACTAAAAGGAGTTGCCTATACGCCGATATGTCTGAATTTGGCATCCCCTCAAAACTTATACGGCTGTGTAAAATGACGTTGATCAATACCACCAGCTCCGTCAGAATTGGAAAAGACCTCTCCGAGCCGTTCGCCACAAAACGGGGTTTCAGACAGGGCGGCTCCCTTTCATGTAACTTTTTTAATCTGATGTTGGAGAAGATAATAAGAGCTGCAGAACTGAACCGCTCAGGAACAATTTACTACAAGAGCGTGCAATTGCTGGCTTATGCCGATGACATCGACATCATCGGTAACAAAAACCGCGAAGTCTGTTCTGCCTTTTCCAAGTTGGATAGGGAAGCAAAGCGAATGGGTCTGGTGGTAAACGAGGACAAGACGAAGTATCTCCTGTCATCAAACAAACGGTCAGCACATTCGCGCCTTGGCACCCACGTCACTGTTGACAGTTACAATTTCGAGAAAGTAGAGAATTTCGTTTACTTGGGAACCAGCATTAACACCGATAATAATGTCAGCATTGAAATCCAACGTAGAATCACTCTTGCCAACAAGTGCTACTTTGGACTGAGTAGGCAATTCAGGAGTAAAGTCCTCTCTCGACGTACGAAAACCACGCTCTATAAGTCACTCATCATGCCCGTGCTGGTATATGGCGCAGAAGCATGGAGTGTTTGAGAGAATGATTTTGCGGAAGATTTACGGGCCTTTACGCGTTGGCGACGGCGAGTACCGCAGACGATGGAACGATGAGCTGTATGAGCTTTACAACGATATGGACATAGTGCAGTGAATTAAAATACAGCGGCTCCGCTGGCTTGGTCATGTCGTTCGAATGGACACCGACGCTCCAGCTCTGAAAGTATTCAACTCGGAACCCGCTGGTTGTAGCAGAGGAAGAGGGAGGCCCCCACTGCGATGGAAAGATCAGGTGAAGAAGGACTTGGCTTCACTTGGCGTTTCCAATTGGCGTCAGTTGGCACAGAGGAGAAACGACTGGCGTGCTTTGCTGAACTCGGCCAAAATCGCTTAGGCGGTTACAGCGCCAAAAAAGAAGAAGAAAATGTCAGTTAAGCGTTTTGGCAGAATGACGATACGCGGTTTTGTACTTTAAACGATGATATGTACGTAAGGTATATTAAAATTTCATTTGCTCTGTCACATTTAAAATTCATTCTAAACTGGTTTGAGATCGTTAATATAAAAATCATTTTATACATACACTTGTAATCAGCTGATTAAGTCATCGATTTTGGCTGTTTCTTTTTTGTTTATTTAATGTTTATTATTTTTCCATAAAAGCCTAGCTCATTATATAATAAACAAAATATAAATCCACATTGCAAACTTTGTGCAAAAATTATAAAAAATCTGCAAAACTTCAGCTAGATTTTCAATTTTTATTCAGATATTTTAGAATTTTTTTGAGTATGCTTGTTGATAGCCCATTAAATTCCAGGGCAATAATGTGCAAGTTTTAAGGTGCTAAAGAATCGCGTTGATTTTTAATATTTTTTTGTTTTTTTCTTGTAGACATTTGGCTAAGTGGTCGGTTGTCGAAAATGCTAAATTACGTTCTGTTAAGAAGGAGTTTAGCAATATTTTAGCCTTCTTACGTTCATTATATTTTCAATCAACAGGATACAAAAAACTTCCAAATGGCGTTAAAAAGGTCAACCTGGCAACGCTGGGCTGGGCTGGGCTGTTCTCGTAACAAGCGCAGCTGCTTCCCACACGTATATATGTTACTTATTCCTTGGAACTCCACAATCACACTGTGAAAGAGCGAATCAACACGATTTTAGAGGCAGTCGAGAATGAACTTATAAAAAGTTTGAAAACTTGTGATTTTTTTTTGTTTGCAAGTTGTCGAAAGTACCGACGTAGTGGGACTTAATGTTATTCTCGTTTTAGTGAGGTACCAATTCGGAATGCAAATCGAAGAAGAACTTTTGATGAGCGAAGTACTCGAGACTTACACCACTAGGGACGAAATTTTTAAATCTACTGACAAATTTATACAGAAACTGGCTAATATCCGGCCGGATTCCGGATATCGATTATAGAAGATTCAATTTAGAAATTTAACCCAGATTTAGTATTTTTGTAATCCAATTTAAAAGTGTCTAATTAGTAATTAAAGTAAACAATCTGTATATTTTTCATTACGAAAAGAAGTATTTCCGCATTATCGGGCAACAACCTATTTCTATTTTCAACATAAATGTTACCCGATGCACTAAATACTCTTTCCGAGTTCACTGAGGAAGGTGGCGCGCAGAGATACTTCATTGCCAGTGTAACAAATATTCTTCAAATTCTTTGCGGCTATACTTCAACTTCTTGTCTGGATATAAGAGGTAGCTGCAAATATTTCTCTATTTCTAGTTCATAAATCGCTGCCTTTTTTCTTGTACGTTCGCTGCCTTGTCTTCCAATCGATCTTCGATGGAAGCTTTCACTATAGTTTGGCATTTTTCATATGATTCAACTGGTTTCTCCATGCTAACTGATTTATAATTTCGAATTAGTTCATCAACAACCCAGTTTTTGGCTGTATTGGCGTAAAAAAAAAAACGAATTTTGAAATGTGGGTCGCAATATGTTGCAATAGTGAAGGATTGTCGTTGTTGAATGTTTGGTCCCATGATTCAATAATACAAGGTTAGTTTATCGAATAATACAAGGTTAGTTATCGAACAGTTGTCTCTCTCGCACCGCTCCCTTAGCAGTGGCACCGTGTTGCTTCTTTGCAAATTTACATGGAAACAGTGTAGCTTTGGTGTGAAATAGAAGTATAAGCTTTTGTGCAATATGTTTATTTGTATATGCATATGAAGCATATTTAACTGATGAAAACATAAACTGTTTTTAAATTGGATGTATAGATCAATCTCATAGTAGTCTTATTTTAATTTTGAGTAATTTTGCAGTTTTTATACAGCTAAATACCACATAAATTACGTAGTTCACGTAGATATATCAATATTACGTTCAATATTTCGTTTAAAATGCCTGATTTCCTGCAAATACATTAGAATTTACAAAAGGAATTTCACTACTAATTGCGTACTTTTCTACTACCATTTTCGCACCAAGAGATTTCATTCTTCCCCTTTCTCCGTCCTTCGTAAATGCAACCTTTTGTAAGGGAGTGTCAAACCGCAGCTGTCAATTATTATCTAACCTTGTATTATTGAATCATGGTTTAGTCCTATAATCAAGTAAATTTTTTTATTAATAGTTTTTTACGAGATAGTTGTTTATCTTTTGTCTTTGACGTTTCTCCTCTATTTCTCAAGAGTAATCGATAATCAGGTTTGCTGAAGGAAAAGTTATCGGTTTAGTACAAGATTAATAGGGACCTTACACGGGCAAATTGTTTGGTCAAACTGCGTGCATGGGTTTAGTGAAATTTTGTATGTACTGTATGTGTGACGTGTATTGAGTTTCTAACAGCTCAACCTAATATTACCGGCGTGAGTTTTTCTACGTACGTACGCAAGTTTTTCACATTTGATTAACCGAAATCAATTTGCGTTCGTAAGTTCTCAGAGTTGCATTTCTGTCAAATATACTGAAGTTGAGCAAAATTTGGTCATAAATGCAGAATAGCTCCGATTCTCAAATTAAAAAAAAAAAAACATATGGGGATCGATAGAGATAATTGCGGTGAGTATAACGGTATATTTATTTTTTTGCGGGAACAACAAATACAAAAGTTATTAAGGGTCAAAGTCCAAATTAAACAATTTTTTACACAACAATTTAAATAAAAACACATAATTGAACAAAGAAAAAGTATACGACTTAGTATTAGTATTAACAAATGAATACAAAGCTTCCTTAAGCTTCTCTTCAACTTCATCCAAAACGAAAAACTGAAATTTTATGTGTTTTTTGAAGCGTGTAAGTTAAACCATCTAATTACACAGAAGACAGTTTGATCAAACAATGTGACCATGTAAGGTCCATATAAGGCATCAGCACACATGTGCGATTCTGACGGTGCGAATCTGTTCCGAAAAAAATACAACAATGCCGCAACTATTTATTGGAACATTCACAGCTCTTCATTTCGTCGTGCCGAAATTGCAGACCTACGCGTTCGGAAACGAAAAAGGTTAATAGGCGAGTTCTGTATAATTTAAACAAAAATTAACGTAAGAAAACAAAACATCTTGATTGTTCAAAAGCAAAGAATTTCATGAAGATTGTTTTTTGTTTGTTTAGAAGATGCCATTTTTCACTGCGATAGCATCGCACAGATGTGTGCGTAATTGTGTTTTCGAAGTGGTAAATTCTGTAGCATCAGAAACGAAAACAATATTGTGAAATTTATTAAGGGCAGCAGTCTACCGGATATCCGATCGGATATCCGAATCCGGCTGTTATTTTTTACAGGATATCCGGAATCCGGTTATCCGGCAAAATCTATATCCGGCACATCCCTAGTTATAACATTAAAGTGACAAAACCAATTTGGATATTTCGAATAGGTTTGGAAAATGTTTACTAGATCAGACAAGGTCATGAAACGGTAGCGTTTGAATTGATGTAAAGAAATATATTTACAACAGGATGATTATAACCAGGTTATAAGAGAAACACGATTCAATACTATTAATAGATTTCAGTTGACAGGAAATACAGTTCATATGTATACTAGGGTGCCCATCGAAAATGTTATTTTTTGGAATTTCAAGCCCCTGCCCATAATTTTATTCGTTTTTATGAGAAATATTATTGACTTTTTTATAGATTTTTTAAAGGTCATTCAGAGGTCGCAACCTGTCGATTTAAGTCAGAAAATACGATTTTATATACATATTTATGAGTTTTTGAATTACCATTTTTGATTCGATTTCAAATATCGAATATGATCTGAGAAGAGGATATATAGGTCTTTAGAATGGTGTATAACAAATTATTGTTGGACTTGGCTTTTTGGGATTTTTTATCCGGTAAAATCAAAAAAAAAACCTAATTTCTCTTGATTTTTTAAATTTTGACAATCGATAATTTCCACGATTTCAAAATATGTAGTGCTATCTTAAATTCAATCTATTTTTAAATAAACTGATAGCTCATTTATTGCAATCGCATAAAAATTGTCGAATTGTCGACTGTTCTTAAATACGGTCTTGAATTTATATTGTTTATGTACCGGACTTTCAGATTTTTTGAGCAGTGAATAAGGAATTCATCAATATTTATTCAAAGTTGATATATAGCAAGCTTTTAGTTTTTTTGAAATTACCGTTACGTTGGTGGAGCCCGTGGTATTTGTCCGATTTCAAAAATTTTCAATACGGGGCTTAAAAAGCCTAGCGCAATGTATATACCAAATTTGGGTGAGATCGGTATAGCAGTTTTTGAGATACACATGTATGATATAAGTGGGTGGTGCCATCCCCATTTCCTAAAATTTCCTGAAAAACCACTTCTTTGCTAAAGAGCGATTGTATATATCAATTCTGAATAAATATTGATGAATTCCTTAGCCACACTGCTCAAAAAATCAGAAAGTCCGGTACATAAACAATATAAATTCAAGGCCGTAATCAAGAAAAGTCAAAATTTAAAAAATTAAGAGCAATATGAGTTTTTTTACGCGATTAGAAATCCCAACAAGCCAAGACCTATATATCCTTTCCCCAAATCATATTAGATTCTTGAAACCGAATCAAAAACAGTCATTCAAAAACTCATAAATATGTATATAAAATCATATTTTCTGACCTAAGTCGACAGATCGCGACCTCTAAAAAATCTTTAAAAATAGGCAATAATATTTCTCATCTTATATATAAAAATAAGTGCACGCTTTTGGTGTGACCTCATAACTTGAGAACGGCTTCACCGAATTCAACCAAATTTATGTGGCATATTCGATCTATCATGCAGATGGTTTATGCGAAGTTTGCTCGAATTCGGAAAAGGGGCGTGGCACCACCCATACTAACTAAAATATAAAAATAAGTGAACGTTTTTGGTGTGATCATATAACTTGAGAATGGCTTCACCGAATTCAACCAAATTTATGTGGCATATTCGATCTATCATGCAGATGGTTTATGCGAAGTTTGCTTGAATTCGGAAAAGGGGGCGTGGCGCCTCTATTTTATATATAAAAATTAGTAGTTAGCTTATAACTTGAGAACGGTTTCACCGAATTCAACGAAATTTATATAGCTTATTCGGGCCATCATGCAGATATTTTATGTGGAGTTTGCCCAAATTTGGAAAAGGGGGCGTGGCATATGTATCTTATGTATAAAAATAAGTACACGTTTTTGGTGTGAGCTTATAACTTGAGAACGGCTTCACCGAATTCAACCAAATTTTTAGGGCATATTCAGGCTATCAGGCTATGTGAAGTTTGCCCGAATTCGTAAAAGGAGGTGTGGCACCTCCCATACTAACTAAAATTTGTATGTTGTATATCTCTTGAAATATTTGTGGTAGAGTACTGGAAGTTGGTATAGAGGTATATCAAATAATTCCATACTCAGGGAGAAAAATGGGCGGTATTGGAAAAGAGGGCGTGGCACCTCCCATCTTATATATAAAAAATAAGTAGAAGATTTCAACCAAATTTATACGGCATAGTCGGGCTATTATGCAGATGGTTTGTGTTAAGTTTCCCCGAATTCGGAAAAGGGGGCGTGGCACCACCCATACTAACAAAAATTTGCATCTGGTATATCTCTTGAAATATTTGTAGTAGATTACTGGAAATTGGTATAGAGACATACTCATGGAGAAAAATGGGCGGTATTGGGAGAGGGGGGCGTGGCACCTCCCGTCTTAAATAAAAAAATAAGTGCACGAATTCTACCAAATTTAAAAGGTATATTCGGATTATCATGCAGATGGGTTATGTGAAGTGGGCCCGAAGTCGGTCCAGCGGTCCATGATATATGACAGTTTATGTCTGTCACATGAACCACGTATATGGTACAACAGCACATACATGAAAAATCGAAAACATAGTGAAAAATTTTTGCTATAATGTGCTGTGTTTATTTTTTCTTCGGATAAATTAAGTCAAGTATAAACATGGCTGCAAGTTTTTCAATAGGGATTTTGTAGAGCCAATGGAATGAAAGTCACCACAACACAACATATCTGTCATTTCATCGTATTATCGAAAAGGTGGTGTACATTGATATTTGGTCTTTCTATTTTGGACTTTGGAGAATCAACACGTGTGTTTAATATAGTTCTTAATTCATATTTCATTTTATTTTTTGTCGTCAATTTCAATATTTTTGCACAAATTTGTTGCAGCGTTTCGTACGAAAAGTTTGAGTACACTGGAAATTTTCCATGCAGGTATTTCTCCTCATTGATTTATAGTGAACAAAACCATTGTGGAAAATTGTGGCTGTGTTGTGTTCTTTGGCTTCGAATGAAGTTTTTTCAAGTGCTCTTTTACTGTCGATTGTGAATTTCATTTGATTATTTTAAAAAAAGTGCGTTTACCATACGATTTATCGAATTCGTTCCTATGCATTGAGTTTTTCGTTCGCTATTGAATAAAATGCCACGATCCAGTCGTTCAAATATAGGCCGACGTACGCGTCTTGCAAACATGATGTTATCGCAAAGAAGATCGCAAAATGTTGAGGAGCACTCCCAACAAAAGGAAGTACGGCGTGCAGGATTTTTCATTAATTTTTCAATATTTGGTGTAGAGAAGCACACCGGGGTACCGCTAGTAATAATATAATAATAATAGATTAGCGCTTACACATATGTTAGTGTTTGGCCGAGCTTCTCCTCCGACTTGTGGCGTGCGCCTTGACGTTGTCACACAAAGCGGAGGGACCTACAGTTTTACGCCGACTCCGAACGGCGATTGTATTTTAATGAGAAGTTGTTTTTCATGACAGAAATATACTCGGAGGTTTGCCACTGTCTGCCGAGGGACGACCGCTGTTAAGAAAAAACCTTTTTCTATATTTTTGGGGATGTTGCTTTGACCAGGGCTTGAACCCAGGTGCTGATGAGTGAAAGCGCGCACTGCGTACCACTACACCACAGCGGCCGATATTTCTCATAAAATTAATTAAAATTAGAGGGTAGAGTCTTGAAATTTCAAAAAAAAAAAAACATATTCGGTGGGCACCCTATGTATACATGATGCAATAAAAAAGATATTATTGGGGAATTCACAACGGTGTCGTAAGTGCGTATTGTTGTATACCTAGGGTTGCCAGACGTACTGCTTTTGGGAGTAAACGTACTCCTTTTTATTGCAATATACTCCCTTGTACTCCCAAAAAAAAATGTCTGGAAATGTACGCCTTTATTAGCGTTGTACTTCTTTTGTACTCCTTTTTCCAGCTATTAATATTTTATCATATAGAGGGTGTAAAATAATATCTGTTGCACAGTTTTTTTTTTTTTAATAAAAGGGGCCTTTATAGATTTTGCGAAAAGGTAGTTTATTGTTAATTATCCACAGATTTTACTTCAATTTTATTAATTTGTTTTTAAATTGTAACCTTCATTTGGGTTTACCGGCGGTAAACACTTTGGGAGAAAAGCGCAAGTCTTCGTCGGTTATTTTATTACATATCTTCTGTAACCATAGGCTTATTTCCCCCATTTGGGTCCTTTATACTCCGTCTTTTGTCCAACATAAGATCTCAGACCCAGCAATCGAAAAAACTCCAAACTTGTGACTAGGAGGGCATTCATTCGACCAACCCTATACAGGTTGTTTCCCCTTTTTTTATACAAAATCTAAGAAAAAATACACCTGAAAAAGAGGTTCGTGCCGCATGTACTTATCTCCCAAAGCTGGCAAATGCAAATCAGGATTAAAATTTTAAAACCAATTAATAAAATTAAAGTAAAATATTTGCAAAGTTAACAAAAAAACACAAAATCTATAAAGAACCCTTTTATTTTTCAAAAAACCTGTGCGACGGTTACTATTTTACGCGCTGTACTTTGCCAATTATATTGTGGCAAACACTACTTAGTAAGAAAAGTTAATTGTGATAGTGAAAAGGTGTAAGCATGGCCATAGGGGCAGGGCACTCGGGTATAAAAATCAGAAAAATATTAAATTAATTATAAGTCTTAGATTAAAAAAATTACCATACATTCAGGAAGAGTCTGGAATTCTTCTGTAGTTTTTAGTTTTTTAATTGGGGGAACTTTCCTATATGGGCTGTCATTGAGAACCGAATTCTACGCAAAAATACAGTGGAGGCAAGTGAAAATTATGACTTTTGGCAATTTTTCTAAGGGGTCCCTGGGGACCCATAGGGCCCCTAGGAGGTCGGCAGTAACATTTTGGTCAATGGCGGTTCATGCCCTCACCAAAAAGGTCGGAAAAGGTGCCACGTCCACTCTCCCTTCGATCACCATCTCTTTAACAACCGTCCCTATTGGAAAGCCAACCCATATAGTTTATTTATTTTTCACATTTATTGTTGCTTTGAAAAAGATTTCTAAGATATCTTTGTTTGTTTGTACCTAATTAATGGTAATTTGTAACAATAAATTGCACAAACAATTAAAAAAAAGAAATTGTACTCCTTTTTTATGTCATGTACTGCTTTTTTTCTATCGAAAATATAAATGTACTCCTTTCTCCGTTTCAAAATCTGGCAACCCTATGTATGCCGTAAACTTTAAACGCCTAAAACATATATTAAGGGGGTTCGCAAAGTACCATCAAAGTCATATATGAATTTTGGCAGTGTTAAAAAATAGTTGGTTGTCGTTTCAAGTTCGTTAAACATTTATTGAAGCTTTTAAAGTTTACAACATACAACAATACGACATTTATGACAGCGTTGTGAATCCCCCATATATATTCGGCATCTTAAGCTCCCTTAGAAAAATTAAATTTGCTTTTTTGAAAAACTACTTTTTATATTACAGCGATTTTCACGAACTCTCAGTTTTGCACAGATTTTTAACTAATACCTTGATACGAAAAGAAAGTTTAAATATATATGTATATTTTCCAGTATATTTATGTCAATATCCCATTTATAGAACTTAAAAATGTAAAAAAAAACTTGCGTTTAAACATAGTAAACATGTAGTTGTATAGAAAATGAAGTTGCGAGATTTCACCCGTCTGATAAAATCATGAAAGTTGTCAAGCGATCACTGGTTTGACATTTTTACAGGAATAATGTTTTTTTTTTGGCTCCCGTACTTTTTGGTGTCACTCACTTTTTACTCTCACTACAGAGAGTAATTTTGTTGTTTGACATTTTTACAGGATTTTTCACGAGAAGTATTAGCTCTAATCCAATACTAATCCATCGTTTAATCGCCCATCGACCCGTTGCAAAACCGCCTAATCGCTGTTGTGGCAAAAATGAGATTTGGTAACCCTGAACACCAGATATCAGAATTTATGCATTAAAATCATAAAATCGTAATTAAAACAAGCGACTTGTAAAATGAAAACTACAGAAAACCGCGTATCCAGTCAACACCTTCAAAGAAAAGCTGTTTTTTTCGCTTTCCTGTAAAATTTGAGTGCCGTAAGATAGGCGATTTTGTAAAGGTATCGACGATATATGTACATACTAGGTCTGTGTGATTAATTGATTATTCAAAAGTTTAATTAATCATAAAGTAAATAACTCAATTTCTCGGGTAATTTGAAATTATGATTACTCAAAGTTAAGTCACTCTAGTAATCAAAACTTTGATTACCCAAAAACTATAATATTTGAGTAATTTGCTTTATGATTAATCAACATCATGAGTTAAATGAGTGATCAAATATTCAAAGTAGTCTTTACATTAGTGATGAGCTATATTTCACTAACGGTGATTTTATCACTGTTGTTTAAAAATCGCTTAAGTGACTGCTACTGTCAGGCCACAATATCAGTAATTGCTGATTTTTCTACTCGCATGATATTTCGCTGTGAATGAAAATCACATCTGAAGGTGGGAATGGAGATGTTTTTCTATCATGGAATAAACGGTTACAACTTTTAATTATCATTGTAAATATGCTCGTATGTATATTGCGTTTTTTCATTACCTTTCCACGGTTGTTTTAAATGGACATTTTCAAGTTTGATTTGCTTGGTCACGTTATTTGCGTTTCAGTTTTTTATTTCAAAATTTGTTCCAACGAGTAAAGATTGCTGCAAATATTAATAAAAAACTAAGTGAAATATAGCAAATTTTTAGCGAATTAATGAAGCGTTTCCCACTTTTCCCTACACTCATATTTTCTAATGAAATCCCTACGGGTAGGGAATCATCCCTACATGTAAATACCAATACTGTTTTGTCATCATTTATTAGATCTAACTGTTAACATTTATGTGTTATTAAAAGAACTAGCGGTCGCAATAGCCATAAAAAATCACTGTGCTTTAAAAATCGCATCACTATTTTCACTGATACTGAAAAGTCGCTATTTCGCCCATCACTACTTTATGTACATCTAAAGAAGTAGACTTGCCTTGATATTCTCAACGTTTTCGTTTTCAAAAATAAAATAAAATCCCAATAAACATTAGGCTTGGTTAAAAATTGGAAAATTATTGGAAAACTTATCTTTTTCTAGTATCACCTTCGATAACGAGTGTGGTGGAGTTGGATATCGAACAGGGTTACCACTGAAAAACTTTCTTTCCTACCAAGAACTGGTTCCAAAACCAACCAAAATGGCTTCTTTCCTACCATTTCTTTTTATCAAGAAAACGGCGTTTGACAGCATTAAATACATTTATTTTTTCTGGTTTTTATACTTAAAATAAGATATCCAGTAAATAAAAAGATCAGAATATACATATAGCACACACAAAAAAGTGGTGAGCGCTTTTAACCAGACCCACCTACCGACACGTATTTCGACCCACTGAATCCGAATCAGAGGTCCGTTTAACTTCTAAACCCTCAAAATTTCGAGTAAATTACGAAAACCCAAAAGAGTGGCAAAAAAGTCGCAGTTTATAGTTTTAATAAAGCCTTCGGAGTAAATGACGTGAAAAATCGTAGCGGAAAATAAAAGATAGATCGATTTTTTATATCGCTTATTTGCATACATACATATATTATGAAGTACGTACATATACATATTGCTACCTATAGGTGAAAAGGTGCCAAGTCCACTTTTTTTTTAATTTTGTTTGTGATGCAGAATGACAGATAATGCGAAACTACATCGATTTTTGGTCTCTCCTGAACAAATTCAAAAAATAGTCTTGGCACCTTTTCACCTTAGGGTAACGATATATTCATTACTAAGGTAAAAATAAACCTCACGATTAGGCTTGCCAAATGTCCGGGTCTAGGAGCCTCCGGGCTTGGGACAAAATCTGCGCGCTGCGGGTTTAATATTAATTTCTTCGCGTTGCAGTTAAAAACTTTGAGATTCTAAGATTTACTGGAAATATGACTAACAATAAGTATTTTTTTTATCACTCTTCTATTGTCATTTAAAATATTTTAACGACCTTGTCGTTGTTGAAACTATTATCGATTCGCAACTGCATTTCTAAGAAAAATATCTCATTTATAAACCTGCCTTTACATCCATCAATTCAATCACTTGATATTTAGATACGCTGTGGATAAGACTTTTTTATACGAATACAGAGTTCAGAGATTTGCTGAAGATAATTGGTAGAATTCTGCCTATACCAGTAAGCAAGGAGGTTTTTAAATGAATGAGGGTAAAATTGATATTGTCAAAATTTGGCTAGCCTACTCACAGTGCTGACAAAGTGACACATTACAACAAGCCAGAGATGTTTTTTGTTTTATGAGCAAAGAAACCTACCAAAATTTTAAGCGTCCTACCATCCTACCAATGAGAAAAAAACCTACCAATTTTGGTACGAAAAGCCCGAAACGGCAACCCTGCTTGGCGTACAGCAGAAGAAGTTTGTTTCCAATTTAAGGAGTGCGTGCATGCTTTTTTTGAAAGTGAGAGGTGAAACAATAAAATTCGTGCACTCAATTGAAAAATAATCGAAAAGTAATAATTTTTATTTTTGCGCCTTATACTTTGACGCTAGGAACTCGCTTCCTGTGCAGATCTTGAGGTGTAGAGGAATCGATGCTGCATAAAAATATTATACGCGTCTAAAGCTTTACGACCCATGTCCAGACTGCCTAAGTAGCCTTGAAGCGTTGGCAATGGAATTATCTCTGGCTCGTACCATTGATTTGGAATCCGTCATCTAAACGTTGTTTTTTTTAGCGGGACCAGGCACAAAACAAGAGGTACTTACTGACCGAAATTCAACTAAGTTCACATAAGAAAGTGGCGATAGTTTATTCTATTTACAGACATATTTTGAAAGTCACCGAACATTTTCTAACAAAAATTAAACGGAAAATTTTGTTACCGGTTAAAAAAATGTAACCTGCTCAGAATGCATCTTCCCTGAGTCCCGCCGAAAACATCTTCCCTGTGATCATGTCTGTCTCTCGACGGCGAAAGGTACGTAAATGCGTTGGTTACTTTTGTTAAAGTCGAAGCGCTGGTTTGTATATACATATGGCTCATTCCACGGTAATCGATACCGAATGAAACGAAAATAAACTAAAGAATATGACTGTATTATTTCTAGTATGTAAGAGTAAATAAATCTAAATTTCAAGACTGAAAGCCAAAATTCTGAAATTTATCTCAAAATCAGATATTTTTTTACTTTAAGGTGTACCATTTACAAACCCATATGAGAGGTTAATTTTTTTCAAAATTTACAAGACCGATTTTCGTAGTCCACGCCCGTCACAAAATACACAAAATAGTTATTTTTTGAAGGAAAACACATCTTGAACAGTGTAAAAAAGCTGACGAAAGTAACGCTATGACACAGGGAAATATGTGCGAATTGCTTTTAAGTATTTATATGCTTTTATTTTCGAAAAAAAGAACCGATTATGTTGGTCACGCCCGTCACATGTCACACCCGTCACAATTTAAAGTTTGACAAACTTCAATAAATTCGGCCAGGGACTGCTACCGTCTTTATCTGCTAATCTGAAATGTGTCATATATCTGTTTGTGATCAGCGATGATAAAGCTAATCATAAAGATATGTTGATCGAGCGATGGGAAAACTTAAGCTATTCTGTCACGGATAAAAAGAAACTATTACTTCGCTTGTCGGGGCAACAAAAGTATCTAAAACGGGTTTTACAGGTAACGGCCTCGGTTTGACAGGTAATAGCCTCATACTATTTAAAAATAAGGTACTTTACAATTACTAAGGCATACAATGGAGAAGAAGAGTCCGATCAAGGATTATCCCGTCTTTAGGTGGCAGAATCTTGTATGTGTTCGTAAAATCCGATTTTTGGAGAAATAAAGTTAGCTTAGTTGTCTAATAATGTGTATTTATGTATTCATGATCAACTTGTCACACCCGTCACAAAGTCAAGTCACACCCGTCACAGTTGAATTTGGAACATATAATCTATAATTTCCAATAGCGGTAAGCAACTTTGGCGTAAATGTTGAGAATGTTTATTTAACTATACAACGAACTATTTAAAACCATAAGCAGAAGACATAATTAGCAGAAAAACTCTGATGCAAGTAAGGAGTAGCTAATTTGGTTTGCGTACTCGTCACACCCGTCACAGTGACTAAAATTCAGATAACTCGTTCGGATTAAATTGTTTTTGAAATTTTTATTCTAGGCATTGTGTATATCTCGGAAACCTATTACAAAATACTCGTTTTAAAGAATTTTGTATTACAGTTTAAGAATTAAGCCTTAAAATGTGAGTTGAAATATCACACCCGTTACCGTGGAATGAGCCATATATTTACGGAATATGGGTGCAAATCAATATTGAATGTTGCTATTCTCCTCCGTTGACTGTTGCTTCCGCCAAACGCTTTAAAGTGCACGCAACCAATAGTTATTGTTTTCCTATTAAGTTTGATCAAACGCGTGGATACATGGCGTATGAGCAACATAGTTTCTTGCTTATTTTTCATACAATAATAAAATTATAGTTTAAAAAACTAAAACCTCCCAATTATAATTGCCTTTCGTACTGTCATCAGGTATGTAACTTGAGAATAGACATCGCTGCATCTTTTAGGCGCATCAATATTACATAGTTACATCCCGAGCTAATAAAAGGAAGGTAAAAAAAATCTAACGTATTTACGGGCCGATTTGTCTGCTTTTTAAAATATATACTGGCTATGTAAGTAGAATCATGTTTGCATAAAATGGTCTTCCTAGGTGGTGCCAAGGTCGAGATATTTCGAAAAACCGTATTTATGGTCCGATTTGGTTCGATTTTGGCGTATGTGGTTGAAACATAATAAATCATAGATTTCCAATAAAATGACCCTGAATTGGCGCTGGAGTCAAAATATAAAGTATATTCTACATAAAACACATGTTTTATTTGCGTTAAAAATTCATTTAAAAGCAATATTAACAAAAATATAACGATGGAAATTTATGTCACGTCACGCCACGTCACGTCACGTTTCTCACTTGGGGTTGTAAAAGAGAATTGAAACAATTTGCATTAATTCAAAAAACTCTAAAAACAACTAGAATTGCTCCAAATCATATTAAAATAAGTTTCATGAAAAGAGCCATCCACAATTCGCAGAGTTTTGCGATTTTGTAAGAAAAGAAAAAATCAACTTCCATTTTTTGTCACGTAACGACACTCTCTTTAAATGCTTATATTTCAGGACCAAGCAGTTGGATTGATTTAATTTTTCGGTTAAATATAGAGCTAATTATGTGCTATACAATGGCCCAAAAAAGTTAAAGAAAACAAATGGTATTCCTTTTTTGTATCACATTGAAATCGTACGACTGTCACGTGCGCCACCATGGGAATGCCCATATATGTTTTTTCACCTTTCCAAAACCTACCGCTAGATGGTCAGCCGAGTAAATTAGCGTCCTTCAATTTCGAAATATTGCAGTTTCAAGCATTTCTGAAATTTACCGTTATATGAAAAGCGGCCGTAATTTTATCCCATTTCAATAATTTTCAACGTTTTGCTTATATCTGGCAAGAACAATGACCACATCGAGTTTGGTACAAATTGGTAGAACGGTTACTGATTTACATATATGTGATCATAAGTGGGCGTGGCCCCGCCCATTTTCCTAAATTTCACCATAAACGTATTTTTTGGTAAAGAATTGTTGCAAGCATCAATTTTGAATAAATTAGCTTTAATTTTTACTGATTTATCGAAGATTTTGTATTTTTCTAAATTATCGTTATATGGGATGTGGGCGTGGTTATCGTCCGATTTTAAAAATTTTCGGCAATTTTGTATGCTGTACCAAGGTCAACAACTGTGCCAAGTTTGGAAGAAATTGGTGCAGCGGTTACCAAGATATACACATGTAACCATAAGTGGGCGTGGTTACGCCCATTTTCCAAAAATTTGTAATTTTCTTATTTTTCGTCTGAAAATTATTGTAAATTTCAATTTTGACTGAATTATCTTCAGTAGTTACTAAAATATCGCAGTTTTCGTATTTCTGAAAATTACCGTTATATGGGATGTGGGCGTGGTTATTGTCCGATTTTTAAATTTTCGGCCATTTAGTATGCTGTATCAAGGTCAACAACTGTGCCAAGTTTGGAAGAAATTGGTGCAGCGGTTACCAAGATATACACATGTAACCATAAGTGGGCGTGGCTACGCCCATTTACCAAAAATTTATAATATTCTTATTTTTCGTCTAAAAATTATTGTAAATATCAATTTTGAGTGAATTATCTTCAGTAGTTACTAAAATATCGCAGTTTTCGTATTTCTGGAAATTACCGTTATATGGGAAGTGGGCGTGGTTACAGTCCGATTTCGCCCATTTTCAATACCCACCTACCTTGGATTGAGGGAAACCTACATACCAAATTTCGTTGAGATAACCCAATTTTTGCTCGAGTTATCGTGTACACGGACGGACGGACAGACGGACGGACAGACAGACATGGCTTAATCGATTTCTTTTTTCATCCTGATCATTTATGTATACATTTGTCTATATCTATCTCGATTCGTTTTGGCTGTTACAAACAACCGTTATGTGAACAAAATTAATATACCCTTGTGCACAAGTGCGCTCGGGTATAAAAAATGGGGGTTTTTCATGAACTATTTTTAAAATATTTTTCCTTATGACGATATGGTTTATTTTGTGAGAATCAACAATTATTTGTAATTTTTTTTTGAAAACTTATGTTAAGATATATTTGGTAAGGTGTTAAACATCGGGTTTTTACCAAAAGTAAAATTTTATTGTGGATTCCGTTAGAATACCTATCCAGATATAATATTTGCATGGCAAGATTTTTCTTTAAGGCGACAAACCCCTAGAAATGGGCGTGGCAGTTGCAGGACTAAGATTAGCAAAACGCAGATTTTATTGCGGATTTCGGCAGAATATTCAATCCATATAGATATTCTGGCGAAATTCACAATAAAGTCTAAATTTGTTACCTTTGGTTTTAATATAGCCACGCCCATTTATATAATATTCTTGGGTTGAAAAAGTTGTGGAACAAATATTGTTAACGCAGCGATATTCTGCCGAAATCCGCAATAAAAACAGCGTTTTGCCAACTTTAGTCCTGCAATTGCTACGCCCATTCCTAGGAGTTTGTCGCCTTAAAGAAAAATCTTGCCGTACAAATATTATACCTGGATAGGTAATCTATCGGAATCTGCAATAAAATTTAAATTCTTGCAAAAACTAGATGTTTAACGCCCTACTAAATATATCTCAACACAAGTTTTCGAAATTGTTGATTCTCACAAAATAACCCAACAAATATGCATTTGGTACCCATATTTTTATTCTACATTGCATTGAACTTTTTAAATAATTTTTGGAATCAATCATATCTTTGAAGTTACAAAGCCCTTTAAAATAAATCCTGACTTCAGAGAGAAAAAATAAAAACACCACTTTAAATAAAATAGTAGGTTTCAAACTCATTTATTTATTATTTATTTTATGATAGGAGAGCTTCTCAAACCATGATACAAAAAAGAAGGTAGTTTCATTGTCACTTTTCGGGCGCCATATTAACTACCTGACAATTAAGCAGATTGCGACATTTCGTGCTACCATACCTAGTCCTCAATAATCATTTATTTATTGTAAAAAAAAACTATTTACAAAATAAAAAAAAAATTTGTCTTCGATATGCGCAAAAACGAAAATTGAAATTCATTATATGATAAATATTATAGTTATGGAGGAGGTACTCCCGATTGAACTGGCACTCAGAGTCTGGAAGTAAGTAGTGTGTTAAGTGCAGCTTGGCCGTCACGTAAACTCTTTCCGCTCCTCCTATTTTCCACCAAGTAGTCCATATGCTTGAGGATTGCAAATACCTCAGCCTGGAAGACCGAAGCATACTTGCCAAGAGAAAAGTTAATGACGGTAAGTGCACAGTGCATCAAGAGCAACGCCACGTATTGTAGGGAAATCTTTCGTACCGCACACGGCAGTAGTTCTTTGAAGTTTTGTAAGCAGACCTCCCACGATCTTGACTGATAATCTGCTCCACGATACCACTGAAGCATAGCTAATTATGGGTCTGATCATAGAGGTATAAATCCAGAGGATTCCCTCTGGTGACACACGCCACGTTTTACCAAAGACCAGTTTACATTGCCAAAATGCTGCCCATTCTTTAGAGATTTTGTGTTCGAATCCTGGTTTCGGACTATGCTTTAATGACGAGATATTTCGTCTACATCTTCTTCGGACTATTTAACAAAAAAAAAAGATTTTGTTATGTAAATTTATTTATTTTGTTTAAAATGAAATGAAAAACAGCGTTTTAATAAATAAATGTTTCAAAACTAGATTTTATTTTATTTCTTCATCTCTGCACATCGATATTATTCAAAGGATCTTTTAAACGCTTGAGAAAAACGTTCAAATTTGATTATCGAACACGTCAACTTACTATTGTTTGTATGTAAATTTTACTCCCAAATATTTAAAAGAAAATCTCCCCTATCAAAAAATTTCAATGTGGCAAAGCTATGCTTAATGCTTACATATGGAGAAATGTCAAAAATCTGCTTTATAATCAAAAAATAGTAGTAATGAAACTACCTTCTTTTTTGTATCATGTCTCAAACAATATACATAGAAGCAATTTTTACCATTTAAGTTGTTAAAAAGTAATGAATATCTAAATCCCGGGACTAATCCCGCACCTGGAATACATTCTTAAATACATATAACACTTCTTGTTCCCTAAATTGCGTTACTTCGAAAATAAGATAGGTCCGTCGGCCCTGGGATCTTTGCGTGTAAGCGGTTACCCAACGCATAGCATTACATATGTAGAAATCGGTTGGTTTTTGATTTCTACGTAAAAATAACATTCTATGCAGTGCAGTGCAAAGTATGCATGACTGAAGTGACAAAAATTATTTATACAAAGAAAAAACTAAGGTAAGCAATATTATAAGAAAAGGAATGCTTGATAATTAACATTTCAAACAACTTATACCTTGTTGTGTTGTGTTTGCTACACTCTAAAAAATGTTTGTTTAAATTTGCGCATATTAAGATAGGTAACCAGTTTCCTCTCTTAATAAATGCAAATTTACACACCATGTTAATTAAATTAAACACTGCATGCTTACTTTTACTTATCATATGTGTGGCGTAGAACAAATTTCAATTTTGTTTTTTGAGTTCTAAACATTTATTGTTCACAATTTCGCAATTTACACATAAAATGATTAAAATTTCCTCTAAAAAATGTTCGTTTAAATTTACGCATATAAAGAGAGATAACCAGTTTCCTCTCCTTGTGTGTGCAAAATTAAACACTGTCTGTTTACTTTAAATACCAAATTTGTCACGTAGCGCACACAAAGGGTGGGTTTTGGGGTTAAATTTATTATGATTTAAGAAATTTTGATAGAAGAAAATTTCTTTTGCATTTCTTGTGCATCATTTTGTAAGAATTTTTCTTTTTGTCGAGAGTTCTTTAAAGTTTAACTGCGAATGAAAACATTGTCCTAAAAATATGCAATGCATACCCACTTACTGTTGCTTTTTACCCTTTACAGTCTAAAAAGTTTACCACTGATATGTACTTAACAAGCATTCGAAGATTTAATTTGCTAACTTCGAAATCGTTCCACCCAAATGAGCTACATGATAAAAATACAAGTTCAGTTAAATTTTCGTTATTCGAAGTATTAAAAAAATGAGAAACCAGAAATCGACGAAAATGAAAATAAAAGCGTAAAAATTTCATGGAACTATTTAATTTATTTATATTTTAGTTTTTTTTTGTATTACTTTTCACCGAAAGCTAAAGAAATAAATTGACATAATACTTATCAATTTGGCTCGTAGATATCGTCTTTGGTTTCATCTTCAAGTTTAAAATTCTTTAGTAAAATTTTGTATTACTTTTGAAAGTTGAGTGCATCGTGTGTTTGTAGAATTATTTATTAAACAAGTCATTTTTAAGAAAAAAGCAAAACCGACTTCAATTCTCATATACAAATTTAGGAGTACCGTTAATTTTTTCATGATTTAATGATCGGATCTAAACCAAATTATGGGACGACCGTTAAGGTACCATCTATCCGGTAAAAAAAGAAGAATTGGAATCGGTTCACGCGGTCCAAAGTTATGCGGTGGCATATATAAAAGAAGAAAAAAATACTCAGAAGAACTGATAACCTCCCCTTTTTTGAATCCGGTTGAAAATGTTTGAGTTCTTTGTAAATTTTATGTAAATAAAATTCAATTTATGAAACTTTAAAAAGTTTATTTATTTATTACATACTGTACATAAAACTTGCATAAATGTATTTTAAAGAGCGTATTATCTGAAGCAAATTTTCTGCATTTTCTGATGATATATATTTAGAAGTATAAACCCCTCCCCCCAAAAAATATATTCCTGGGTGCGCCCTGGGCACTTATTTAGTATTTATTATTTGTAAAAAATATATTTTTACTTTCAAAATGTGTGTAATTTTAAACATTTCATGTGTATATTTAAGTGTATATTTTAAACAACTCATGTTCAAAATCAAATCTGGAATATCTTGTGCGTATACTTGAACAGATTATGGTTGAAAAATAAACACTTTTCAGTAGTAGTTTTACATGCACTTTTTAGAGTGTAGTATTGTCTCAAATATACTCTTCCAGTTTAAGCTGACGGCTTTAACTTTGCGTCGTTTATCATCAATGGACATAGCTTGGATATAGATCTACCTCGTTTCCAAGTCACAACTGTGTAACAGGACCCAACTGCCATTTACCAGTTGGTAGATATGCGTCGTTTAATATACATAACTACATCTCCCATCTTCAGGTTCACTATTAGTTTTTCCCATTTTTAGCTTTCTGCGTTATTAAGTCAAAAAATCGTCATACCCTTTGGTTGCTTATAATAATGCCATCAGTTTAAGGCCGAACGCATGATTAATAAGTGCGCCAGTGTTAAGGGGTCCTATCCCCTTCAAATCAGTTGACATAATGTCCGATAATTCGCGTAGGCCTCTATTTCAGCGAAGTTACGCCCATAAAGTGACGAAGATGGAATTTTACAGTTTTGACGCCGGCCTCCCCAAATCCCCGAAATGACAAGCACGAGAAGGCGAAAAGTGACAATTTATCCTAAGGGTAGATGACTCATTTATAACTGCTCTCTTATAATCTTCAGTATTGTGTGAATTAGACATGATACGTAAGTAAGTATGTATGTAAACGCGGACCGATTTTTCTGAATCAGGAATAAAGAATATGGTATTTATGGGCTCATTTCCATTATCCGATTTTGATGAAATTTAGTTTGTACACTCTCTCATATTAGAAAACCCTAAATATAAAATATGAAAAAGAGTGGCTTAAATATAAAATATGAAAAAGAGTGGTTTACTACAACGCCTACAAAAAATAAAGGCCTAATCACTAAATGTAATGGAACTTTTGATAATTTACATGTCGAATATCAAGGTTGTATTTTAGCATGCGATCAGCTGTTTTTCGTACTGGAAAATTGTTACAAGTAAAAATTTATCCAGTAAAAACTTGCAACTTTAGCTGTCATTTTCGCTATCTCAATTTCCCCTACTTTGGAAGATTTTCCGTACGAAAACGTCAAAAACATGAAACTTCGTAACAATTTTTAGTGGATCTGACTGGAAAGTTCGGTGAACGCACTTGAGTACTCTAGTGCAGAAAAAAGCGTTCGATGCGCGTTTTTCTTGCACTAAAAGTGAAGGTTCACAACATGCATTCGCAGGCAAATACGTCACGCCGTTAGTGTCAAATAAAATTGAATACGTGTATTTGTATGACAACTGTTACAGACAACGCTTTTACGAATGCGGTAACGCAGTTGCCGTCGAAAGTAAACAAAGTAAGTTGACATTTCAAATTACATTTGTGGATATTTAGCAGCTGTTGTATACAAAATAATGAGCGGCGCAACGCAATGTGTGTAACACCAAATTTTTCAACGTCGTCAACGCACAAACGGATCAACGCAACGCCACAGTAAATAAAATTATGTACCTTCAGCTTTAATGTCAGATGTTCTTTTGCACCGTACTGTTCCATGAACGAACGACACAAGATCACGCAAGAACTAGAAAATGAACAAAGTCGATTTTTTGAGCGCACTGTTGCCAACTTAGTGCTTTTCGCACTAAATTTAGTGCTTTTCTTAATTCAAAACGCGAAAATTTTTGAGTTTGGTGCTTGGTGCGTTTTTTAGTGCTTAGTGCTTATTTAGTTTGAAGACACCAAAACTGTAAATTTAAACAAATATGAATGTTAAATTTACAGCAAATGGAAGTTTCGTAAGGAACTTTACAAAAATGGAAATGGCACAATGACAATCATAAGCGAAAGAGCATATGTTTGTCAAAAAAATATGTGGCAGCACTTTCAATCATGCCAGAATTACATACAGTAATTAAAAAAAAATAAGCAAAACGAAGACAAATTAATATTCAAGCAGCGTAAATCTAAGCGAAACGGCAAATCTGGACACAGCTGAAAATTAGAAAATAAGAATAAGCTTAGACTTTGTTGCTTTTTCAATTTTTCCTAATAAACAATCGTGGTACAAAGCTCAATAAAAATATTAAAAATTAATAAAAATGTTTACGTCGCGTCGTTTTGACGAAAATACTTGAATTTATAGGAAACAGAATAAATTCGACCGCCGAGCAAAAAACATTCATTTTTATTAATTTGAATCGGCATACCTACAATAAAATTTTGTATGCATACAAAGTCCACTAAATCCTCCAATAAAAAATTTGGTGCTTTTTTCGAGAAAAAACGCGATTTGTCTTGGGTTTTGGTGCTTTTTCAAATTCAAAACTTGGCAACACTGTTTGAGCGGGTTCTGCGCCATCTTATTTCGCTGGAAAATGAAAGAAAAGTAAACAAAGCAGAGAAAACAATAGTGGTATTCATCTAAACCGATAACTTTATCAAGCAGATAATCTTATAAGTTTATGCACTCTGTTACATGAACGACCCACACTCTCTTTTCGTTTACACATTCGACAATAGTCGTGTTTTCTTTGGTTATAAAGCGCAGTATCACTAACTTTATACTTCTAGCACGGGGATAAAGAAATTATAGAAACTACCTCACTAAATTGGAAAAAATTATATTTACGAGATATCTATTTAAATAAATGTACATATAACATAAAGGTTATTTATTTGAAGCAAGTTATAAGAAACAATGGCAGAATGTCTGTTTGTGTATGAATTCATTTGTCACGGCTACCAAACTTTGCGAATTATCAGTGAAAAAAAACAAACAGACGGGATAATAATTGAACCAGATCTCTATCAGGATCATATCGTTGTTGAATTTGCGTGCAAAATTTGTATGCGGATCCCGATTATTGCCTAAGAAAACATAGCTAGAGTTGCGACAGAGTTGCATTGTCTTCAGTTTATCAAGTTTATTCAGTAAAATCGCTGGATAAATTTATCAGAAATGTGTAAACGAGTTTCCATACAAATTTTGACAGTTCATTTATAAGGTTTACACAATTATAAGTTTATACGGTTTACAATGCATTTATAAGGTTTGATGAATACCCTTAATGAAATTAACCAACATTGTTGTCAGCCACTTTAAACACATAATTTAGGTAAAATGATTCATTGAAAAGCTTTAAAATGCGTTGTCATGTTGAATTAACTCTTTTTTAGTCACAGAAAAATGTAAACTAGAGGTGCTTGTGATCAGTGTTGCAAGGTTGACGATTTGGTCGTTATTTTTAAGACTTTTTACTGCCATCTTGATTTTTCGTTAAGTGCAAGTTTGGCTGGTTCTCAACTTTGAAGATAGTTACACAGACAACTAAAAATTGCAGTGTAAACACCTCTTGAAAGTTTGCCATTTCTGCTAATACATAATTTTCGTATCGAATTATATCATGTGGCAGCACTAATAGTAGTTATCGATAAGTAGTTTTATTCTTTATTTCATCACTATTTGTGTGGCTATTTCTGGCTGTCAAACTCGTAATTTCTCCGTTGTGACATTGTGTACTGGTAAATTCTTGAGCAAAACTGGTAAGTATGAACAGTTTTTAATGCACATCGTTAAGTTGCCAAGAATGATAGAATACAAGATTGCGCCGTCCTGGGCGATGACATTTGTGTACCACAAGTAAACAAAGAATAGAGCGAAAAGAAGAACGAGCTGAAACAGCCAAAGCTGTTCACTTTACTGCGAAAAACGTGTTTTAATTTTGCTAAATGCGAAAATATTGCATTTTTCACCTAATCTATTAGAGAACAGTGAACATTTTAGTGCACTCCATTGCTTTGTAATTGAGGCTGCTTCAGCAAACGTTTTAGTGCACTCCATTGCTTTGCAATTAAGGCTGCTGCAGTTTTCTGCGGGACTGATTAGTTAACTGCGTGGAGCAGAAACAAAATCATTGTGAGGAAATGCTGTTAATATAATAATAGAGAAACATTTCGAAAACGGCTTTGCCGTGCCCTATGTATACAAAATGCACCGATTCGTCTTGACGGTTGTCGCAATTTAACACACAGCACTTCATTGTATTAGTTTTTACGCAGTCTTCAACTCAAAAATCACTCACAAATTGCAAATTAACACGATTTAAACTGATTTTTCACTTATAATTCAAATTTCTCTTTCGCTGGTTTGTAAACAAAGGTTTATTTACAAGTTACCACAACTGTCAAAATCGGCAAAACCAAAGTAGCGGTACTACTGACGGCGCCACCTTTGTTCGCTGCACCGTGTTAAGTTGCAGTTGGA
Organism: Rhagoletis pomonella; assembly: GCF_013731165.1. Lineage (NCBI taxonomy): Eukaryota > Metazoa > Arthropoda > Insecta > Diptera > Tephritidae > Rhagoletis > Rhagoletis pomonella. The sequence continues at coordinate 19,920,687 of NW_023458559.1, read as the reverse complement.
AAAAATTAAGATGAAAATGTGATTTTATTGCAATTAAAAATATGCAATTTCGTAACAGAGTTAAACTTTTTATTTTTCATGTCTAGCTAGATTAAAATGAAAAAAAAACTAAAAGAGCTTCCTGGTTCTGTTTATTCAAATTTTTTTAAGTTGACGATTTTTGAGAGCCAAACTAATGATTTCTCACGTCAATGGCCTCTCTCTGAACTCATTGAAAACTACGAGCTGCGGGCCACAGCGTCCAACTTGTTATTTTCATTATCTAAACGCTTTGTCGGTGGCGACATGATTTTTTTGAACGCGGCAGCGACATCTTGAATTTGTATGAGTTTGACATAAAAGAAGAGGAAGAACCTTATCTGTCGCCGGAAGAAATAGATCTAATCTGGCCAAAACCACAGCCGTCGCGTAGCCCGGTCGTCGCCAAAATAATTATCTGTTTGTAACCGGTAAATAAAGTGACTGTCAATTTTTAAACCCTTAGTCTGTTCCTTTGAGCTTCGGACTAAAACCTGTGGAACTGTCAAACTACAATTTTACTCTCTCAAATGAGAGTAAAAGGAGAACAGATGCAGAAGTGCATAGGAAGCACTATTTCCTGTAAAAACGTCAGTCGGTTTGTTTACATGTCATTTGTACAACACTGATTTAGCTGAAATATCACTAAGTAGTTATTTAAATCTATACATATTCAAACATTTCGTTGTTTACTTCCATTTTCTTACAAATATAAGGTAATTTGCTTTCACCGCTGTTTGTGTTTGCTTGCACATGCAAATCAGCTGATCGTTTGACACTGTTCATGAACTTACAGGAAAAGAAACTCCGGACTAAATCCTGTAACTTCTGACTAGGAACAGTTGCTCAGTTACTCTCTCAAATGTGTTCCCACTTACAGGTTTTATGTCAATAGGAACGACTTCCTGTAAGTTCTGACTAAATCCTGTAAACCGGACTGCTATTGGAACAGACTACCTTTTCGCATTCTGTGTACTCTTGTAACCGGTAATTTTTGTTACCATCTCATACGCTGGTAACAAAGTATTGCCCCGTGAAATATGCAATGCCAGAATTTGCACAATTCTTCATAGCGGAATTGCTGAATATTTTAACTGCATTACCAACGTACCTAGAATCGCGGTGACAAGAACTGGTAACCTTTTTTGGTAATAAAATTTTCCTGTTACAAAATCATCGGTAAGGTGCAGAATAGACCTGTAGGTGTTAAAATAATTTGACAGATGTGGTCTGCAGCTCGTCGTTTTCATTGTGTTCGGGCTATTACAAATACGTCGTGTTTTTGCGTGATCTGGTATATTTGGTTCATGGCACTATTCTACACTTTTGTTTGTTGTCCATGAAATCGGAATAAAGCAGATTCGAAGAAAAATTTGATACAGGCAATAGGAGTGTTTCTTAGCTTTTTACAGCTGTTGATAGCATATTGGCGAAGAGCATGATTCAATAATACAAGGTTCGATAAACTGACAGTTGTCTCCCTCGCACCGCTCCCTTAGCAGTGGCAAAGTGTTGCTTCTTTGCAAACTTACTTGGAAAAAGTGTTGCTTTGCTATGATATAGAAGTATAAGCTTTTGTGCAATATGTTTATTTGTATATGCATATGAAGCACATTTAACTGATGAAAACATAAACTGCTTTTAAATTGGATGTTTACATAAATCTCATAGTAGTTTTAGTTTAACTTTGAGTCTTTTTGCAGTTTTTATACGGCTAAATAACACAAAAATTGCGTAATTCACGTAGATGTATTAACATTTCGTTCAATATTTCGTTTAAAATGCTAGATTTCCTGCAAATACATTAGAATTTACAAAAGGAATTTCACTACTATTTGCCTACTTTGGGTACTTTTCTACTACCATTTTCGCAGCAATGGATTTCATGCCTCCCCTTTCCCCATCCTTCGTAAATGCAACCTTTCGGAAGGGGGTGTCAAACCGCGGCTGTCAATAATTATCTAACCTTGTATTATCGAACGATGGGCGAAGAGTATAATTTTACGCACAAAGAGATCGAAAGAGGAAAATGTAAAGAAACGAAAACTAGCAGAAATTTGCAATCACAGTATACACACACACACACATCTTCAAATGCATGCACAAATCCTTTCATTCTGCAACATTTCAATGAGTTTTGATAAGGATGCACTCATTTTGTTTTATTAAAACGAAGTAAAATAAACTTGCCAACTTTTTCCTTGTGCGATTTGAACAGCTGCATTTAAACATATGACTGCAAATTTCTGTTGGCAGATATTTCGCCAGCAGAAATTTGCAGCTCTCTCGGTTTTTTATGCTCTCTTTTTGGATCTCTTCTGCAAATTTTTTGTGTTAAGAAACGCTTTCCAGCAGAATCCAGCAAAAATTTGCGACAATTATCTGTTAAGAAACAGAGCTAATACATACACAATGCAGCGAAACACGAAGTATTTTATCATTCTTGCAATCCATACATATTGCAGCTATACGCCTCAAGTGTTCACCCCTTAATAACCAACCTTGTAATAAACGCAATTAATCAATCACATACAAAAATATGCACTTTGCTATTAGCTATTTTGAATACGCTATTTGAATTTAATTAGTCGCTAAATGAATGCCACTGGAATCGAAAAAACGCTCTAACAAAAGCAACCATACTACCTGACAGCCAATGAGTTGAAAAGAGCGCGCAAGAGTGCTGGAAACATTTGAATATTCCAAGAATGAATGAGCGCGCAAATACGTTCCACAAAGCAATTGATGCCAACAGCAAAACAAAGACGCAGTGAAATGGGAAGAAGCGCTAAAGCGAATTAAACAAAACCATTGGTCAAAGTTAAGTTAACGACCGCAAGAATGTATGTATATACAAAATCAAACAAGAAATAACGAAAGACAAAGCAAAAAAGAAAACTAGAGCCGAAGAGACATCGGCAAAACTGTATGCTTGTATAGAAAGAACTCGGCTTAGGCCAATGGTAAAATGCTGGCTTAGGTACCTAGAACGGTTTTGCGGCTTTCAAGAAAACAAATTTCACAAAACCGGATACATAGGTATATTTCATACATACCTATGTACATATATGAATGTGTATCTATGTATGGAAATCCACTCATATACATATGTGAGCACATACATTTGTGCATATGCATAACTAGACATGTGAAGACATCTGTTTTGGACGGACTTGTCATTTAGCCGCACCTGATCGTCAGCAGGTCTTTCTGAGTATGCGCTCATTGCCTTTGTCAAGTAAAACTGCCGTCAGGGCGTATACGCGATATGTTTTCTTCACACATGTGCGCATACTTTCATACCCAGTGCCAAAATGGGAAGATATTTCCTTTTTCTACCAAGAAAAGATTAACCACTACGGTTGAACGGAAAGATGCATCGCAATGTACGCCAGCGGATAATGTGTAGTTTTGAGCCACAAACAAAACAAAAAGTTTGAGAACTAACCTAGGTACACACATTCATACATATCGTCGTTTAAAGTGCAAAACCGCATATCAACATAATGCAAAATCGCGTATCAGCAAAATGCAAAACCGCGTATGTGAAGTTGTAGATTTTATTTTCTAGAGCGTAAAAACACTCATTTTTCAAAATGGTTCTCTTTTTTATAAAGCAATTGCATTTCTGGCTAGTATATTTCAGGACGAATGGATAAGGATTGAGCCAAGAGCTTGTGTTAGCAAATCCAATTTTTGGCAGCCAATGTCAGTTACGCGGTTTTGCAGAATGACGATACGCGGTTTTGTACTTTAAACGACGATATGTATGTATGTCTTTTTCACGTTATCTCAATAGCCGAATAGATGCGCGTTCGACTACCAACTTTTTGATCACGGGTTCAAAGCCTGTGACACGGATTTTTTTTTTTTAATAAATTATATTCATAGTTTTGTAAAACGACAAACGACACTTTACTTTCGTAGGACAACGTAGTAGAGAAATTCTTGCACCTTTTCGTGCTTAGGTTATAGGGGCTATCCATACTTTATGTATTTCCAGATATGTATTACCTTTTCCCACTGGGATACACACATATGTATGTACATACATACATACATACATACATATGAATCCACTCAATTGTTCCACGTCATTTCACAGTTGTCAGCGATTTGCGGTTTCTCTTATTTACTTTCATCTAGTCTACTGTCTACTGCTTTTCTTCTTTCACTCACTTAAAGCATGCTTTCCCCTTAATTACGTTTTAGCTTCACAATTTACACCCACACACGCATGCATACAACCATACAACTGCAGTGTGCGGTCATTATCAGCCATAGATTCACATATTAGATACTTGAATAAAAGCACCTTAAAATTTGTGCTTAGCTGTCGCACTACGCGACGTATGCGCAACTTGAAATGCTCCAAGCGAACGAACGTTGTTGGATACCCAAGCATCATATGAAGACGACGAACGATCAATTGGTAATTGGATGCCTTTGTCACTGTATGCCTCTCTATTGTAGTTTGTCATTGATTCTCTTTTGCGCTTTCTTTAATTTGAATATTTAATTTCTATTTCATACATATGTATGTACATACACACACATATGTGTATGTATGGATGTATATGAAGGTATGAAAGAATGTCTGCAAATTTGTTAAAAAAATTTTAATGTACGAAGTTTTTTATGCTCGCCGATTTATGTATGGTGATGTCATTCAATGCCTACGCAAAAAAAAAAAATACCTACCCAAGTGACCAAACTGTCGGATTGGATGACAGAATGGGTGTACAAATAAGCACACAAACTACAAACAAATATTTAGGTACATATGTACATATTTATGTCTCATTGGTTCCAAATCATATGAACATTTATATATGCACATACGTACATATGTACATGCTATGTTTGCTTGTTACCAGCAAAATGCTCACCTCAGCGATTGCAGTATGAGCTGTACTTGCATAATACATACCGCAAAAATGTACTTTTAATGATTCGTCATGCTCAAAACTATTTGGCAAAAAGGTCAAGTTATGAAAATGGAAAAATAAAAAAGCAAATAATTATTTTAACTGGGCTAAAATATGCATGGCTGCTAAAAGAAAACCATTCCTCCTATATGTACATACGTATAAATATATATGTATGTCTAGGTTAACAGATGATTATAAGTAAATATAGAAAATATTTCTTTCTGTGTCTCTTAAAGTTTGTTGTTTATCTATTAAAGCTTAAACACACGGCAGCGTTGATCCGGATTAACTCGGACATAATTCGGATCAACTGCAGTTAAGTCCCGAGTTGATCCGGATCAACGCTGCCGTCTGTTTATGCTTTTAGGGGCTATACGATTTCCGCTTTTCGGAAAATACTTCCCATAAGTTTAGTTTAACATAGTATAAGTCTTGCCATCGCATTGTGTATTTGAAAAATTTAGTGAACCTGCTTCCAAATGAAAACAACCACTTAGTTATGCAAATTATACGGTTTTATTAAGTTTTTAATTAATTGAATAATAAATGTATGAATGTTTTTAATGAAAGAGAGTACATAACTAAATTAAAAGCTTAATTGCTTCTTCATACACCCTTCCAAGTGCGAAAAACGAATGTTCCTTAACTTACAAACACACACATCTGCATGCATGTATGTACGTTTGCAAATGAAGAGTGTTGAAGTGAAGCTTTCCTTTTTAAGTACAGAAAATGACCAAACTCCGTCATCAAGGCGCTACAAACACACGCCAAGCGCTCAGCCAGAAATGTGCATATTTCTGTTGTTACTGAGGGTAAGCCTCTGAGAATTCACAACTCCCAAGCATATACCAACATACATACATAAGCACACACGCAACTGGCAGTAATTGACATCACGTCATGTGTGTTTTTGCAATTGTTTTGTCTTTTAAGTATTTAATTTATGATTTCTCTTCGATAAACTTTAATCCTGTGTGTAAAGAAAATAATGATATCATTATGTCCACAAGTTTTTAAGCAAATAAATCCATAAATTGAGCGTTTTCTTCAAAGTCTATAAAAAATATTAAAACTAAATATGTAATTACAATCAAACCGTGCAGGACTACATCAGTTCATAATTACAAAATACGCTAAAATTAAGACAAACTTAGGAATATCCGTTTATTTCAATGAGTATAACATAAATGGTATGTATTGTAAGTGTGCTATCAGTGTGCAATAACACACGTTGACTTTTTTGTTTTCAATAACTTAAAAGGGAGTTGCTATGTTAGATAATTTGAATAGAAAATAATTGTTTTATATTTTGTTCATGGAATATAGTTGGCACTGAAGCAAAATTATGTAATATCAGCAAATAAGTAGTTAAGGGTAATGAAGCATGTACATAGCTGGATTACCAAGTAAAAGAGAAAATGTATTATTTTTTATTAAATTTTCGTATGTGTTTAACAACAGGCTCAACGTCTTAAAAATTTAGTAAACGAGTTTTAAACAGCGAGGTCTTTTTGGATGATTTATTTTTGTGTTTTTGACAGTGCTACATATACATACATATATGTATGCATTTTTGTTGGAGCAGTGCCTTCTATATTATTTATACCTTTTTTAGATGTAAAATACATACATTGAGAATTTTTATATGTCTAACTTTGCCTTAGATAGTACGTGTACCTTTTATTACTACGTTAATCTATAAATTGTAAAATATGCTGCTTTTTTCCATTTGAAATGTGCAAGTCTTTAAATTTCTGTTTTTTGTCCCAACACAGTAAAAAAGCTCGTTAATTTGCGCTCGCCCTTTGCGTTTTTCTTGAGTGGTGCTGAGACTCCACCCACCACGGTATCAGCATTCTCTTTCTGGGGCATGGGTTCGTTAGCAGCAGCCATGCTAACATCTTTCTGCACTTGCATTGAGACAGTTACGGATACCTGTTGCACACCCAACGATTGAGAGTGTTGTGCTGGTTGCGGAGAAACAGTTGTTACATGAACATTCCCTCCTTTCTTTAGAGCTGGCGAAGATCTTGGTGTTGATTTTTGACGTTTCTGTTTATTGATTTCAGCTGGCTTTTCATTCTTTGTTGTCAGCACTGCATCTTCTTCTAAGTCATCTGTTTTCAAGCACTGTAATAGTTGCTCTTGTAATTCGTCCATTAATTCTTGCTTCTGTACAGTTGCATTTTGAGGTGCCGATTTAGCTGTACGCTTGCGCTCTTTTTTTTCGTCTCCACCTGTATTCTGTTGTTCTGAACTCTCACCGTGTTCCCTGATTATATGCGTACGCACATGAGCGCGGGAAGAGTAACTACGGCCACAAATTTCACATTTGTATGGTCTTTCGCCTGAATGTTATTGAAACACGTTGAGCTTAGGTTATAAAATGAGTAGGAATTTGAAAAATAGAATCATACCTGTATGAGTACGATGATGTACCTTACGATCGATATTGCGCGTAAAGCGTTTATCGCAGTAATCACATTTATAATTCTTCTCGCCATTATGGCAACGGCGATGCACATGGAGATTCTGGTTTGCCCGAAATGTTTTTTGACAAATATCGCATACGAAAGGCTTCTCGCCAGTGTGTACTCGTTTATGTATTTTCAAATCAGAGCTGCGCACAAAGGCTTTCGAACATTCGGAACAAGTGTAGCGACGGTCGTTGGAGTGATGGCGTTGATGAAGATTGAGGTCCTGTTTGGTAGCTACTGGCAAACCACATGTTTCGCATTTGTACGCCTTCACTGTTAGATGCCGCATTTTATGCTCGACGAGGCGTCTCTTAATACGGAAGCATCGGCCGCATTCATCGCAACTAAACGGTTTTTCTCCAGTATGCAAACGCTTATGCTCAGCCAAACGCAGCCCCTTGCTATATGATTTTGGACACAGGTTGCAGGCATAACGTAGCTTGTGAGTCTCTGAATTAGATGCAGTCGGAACTGAAGACTTCTTGCGCTTGCCTTTACTCGAAGATTCATTAGTTTCAGTTTCGGCGATATCAACACCTGAAATATCTGAGCGAGCTGCTGACGAAGGTTTCGGTGAAGATCGGGTTTTAGAAGGTGTTTCTGACTGGTTTTGCCCATCGACAGAATTCTTGCATTTTCGTGGCCTCTTCGCCGTAGGCTTTGGACGGGGAGTTTGAACTTTTTTCGTAGCTTTGGATTTAGGTTTTTTAAAATCCGCTGCTCTTGCCATATTAGTAATTTGTGTATCCATAACCGGATCAGGCACACCATTACTAGCAATATATATGGGTTCTGTGTGATTTTTATCTGCTTTTGTCGGCGGCTCAGTTGAAACATTTGATTCAGGGGTAGCTTCTTCGGAGTTCGAAGGCGCTTCTTCGGCAGAATTATTTAGTAAAAGAACTACATATACTACAGGTTCGTCTTCAGTTTGTTTTTGTGAAATGCTTTGCTCCTCTGAAGCTACAAGAGTGTCGGGGATTGCAACTTCGGCATCTTTGTTTGGTGCAACAGCGTATAAGACAGGGGCGTCATCAATGTTTTGTTCTGTTAAAGTACATAGCTCCTTCGGAGGTGTAGCATTGTCAAAGATTGCAACTTCGGCATCGTCGTTTGGTAATGATATGGATGCAAATGGTTCAGCAGATAGAACACCAGCGTCATCAATTTTTTCTTCCGTTAAAATATCTTGCTCTTGTGGAGCTGCAACAGTGACGGGGATTGGAATATCGCGTTCGTTGGTTGGTAGTGCAATTGTGGCTATTGATGCAGTTACACATGGTTTTGGCGGCGCACGCTTTGAGAATGCCTGAAATGAGTCAAGGATTGCAACTTCGGCTTCGTTGCTTGGTAATACGGATGCACATGCCTCAGCAGATAAAACACCTGCGTCTTCAATTTTTTGTTCCGTTAAAATACTATGCTTTTCTGGAGCTGCAGCAGTGTCTGCGATTGCAGTTTCCGCATCATTGTTTGGTACTGAAATTGTGAATATTGTTGGACCTTCACAATGCTTTGACGGAAGTCCTTTTGAAAATGCCTGAAATGAGTCAAGGATTGCAACTTCGGCTTCGTTGTTTGGTAATACGGATACACATGCCTCAGCAGATAAAACTCCTGCGTCCTCAATTTTTTGTTCCGTTAAAATACTATGCTTTTCTGGAGCTGCAGCAGTGTCTGCGATTTCTGTTTCCGCATCGTTGTTTGGCAATGAAATTTTGAATATTGCTGGACCTTCACAATGCTTTGGCGGCAGTCCTTTTGAAAATGCCTGAAATGAGTGAACGATAGCAACTTCGGCATCTTTGTTAGTTATAGATATGGATACACAAACCTCAGAAGATAAAAGACCTGCGTCATCAATTTTTTGTTCCGTTAAAAAACCCTGCTCTTCTGGAGCTGCAACAGTGGGGAGGATTGCAACTTCGACATCGTTGTTTGCTAATGAAACTGTGACTTTTGTTGCATCTCCACGTCGCTTTGGCGGCGGTCGGTTTGATAATGCCTGGTGTGAATAACATGATTACTTGCATATATTGTATTTCGTCGTTTAAAGTACAAAACCGCGTATCAACAAAATGCAAAACCGCGTATCAAGATAATGAAATACCGCATAAATTATTTTCTAAAGAGTAAAACCACTCATATTTTCAAATGGTTCTCTTTTTATAAAGCAATCGAATTTCTGGCTAGTATATTTCAGGACGAATGGATAAGGATTGAGCCAAGAGCTTATGTGAGCAAATACAATTTTTGACAGCAAATGTCAGTTACGCGGTTTTTCAGAAGGACGATACGCAGTTTTATACTTTAAACGACGATTTATTTTAATGGAAAAATTAATATGCGTTTATTGTGTGTTATTTTACTTACCGCTCTCCGCTTTCGTTTAAGCTTCGGTGACGACTTTTGTGCGACAACCTCGGCATGTTTCTCTTCTACTGTAATTTCTACTTCTGGCTTTTCTGGACTTGTCGTTGCTGACGTTTCAATGTCATCCACCTGTTGTTCGGTTTGCAACTGCGCATGCTCCTCAGCCAATGGTGGTATTTCACATATCGAAGGTTTTTGGCTAACTTGTTCCTCCACTTTAGAATGTTCGCTTGCTTCTTTATCCACACTAGTTTCGATGACCGCCTCATTCTCATCAACAACCCTCTTTTCCGTTATTTCATTCACTTCTTTCTCTTCATCCGGTGGTGGTGTGTCTGGTACTTGCAATGACACAGTCGTGGTTAAGAAATCGTTGTTATTTAAGTTTTGCGCCATTGGCACTACTACCATCACCGGCGAGTCAGTCATTGCTTCTATGCTTGCTTTACGTTGCTTTTCGCTTTCAATAGCTGCTGCACTCACTTTGGTTAACTGTTCCACTTCTTCGCATACCTCGACCTTAATCTCGCACTTGGGCAACACATCAATTTCTTTAACAGGACCAGTAAATAATTGATGTTGTTGCCGCAAGTGTTTATGGAATAGTACCAATGTTGCATATTTGCATTCACAATGGCCACATATAAGAAAGAGTTTTTTGTCATTTAAAATAAAAACATTTCCGCACGACTCAAGCTTCGCATCCTCAGGAAGAGGTGACATTGAGTGCACACTGAAATCGTCATCGGAAAGTTCATCTTCCAGTTTTACTCTGACTTTAAGCACTTTATCCTGCGTCTGCGCTTTATTTCCCGCCTGTTGCTGTTTATTCGATATGTTGCGTGAACTTTTACGCGCCGGCGTTGGTATTGTGATGTCTTCCTCTTCCTGGAACAGTTTGTGTGCATCGTGCAAATGTTTTGCGAATGTCGACATGTCTCCATATCGCAAGTCACAAAAGCTGCAATTAAAAATAAGTTGTTCTTGTTTCTCATACATGTATATATTGCCGCAGGACTCCGTTTGGCAGGAGGGTGTGACTAGCGACGATGCCACGGAGCAAGTGGAGGAAGCACGCTTTCTGCATGAACGTTTATTTGCCGTAACATTATCTTCTTGTTCAACTTCGGATTCAGCTTTATCTGTCTTTTCTACGTTTTTACTCGCAGCAGTTTGTTTTATTTTTGCATCTTGTTTTTGCCTTGGTACTTCTGCGCATTTTGCTAGCTTGCTGTCGCTGATGGTAGAAGCAGAAGAGCAGGAAACAATGGAAGTTTTACTACTAACGCTCGTACAACTAGAAATACTGCTACCACGAAGTTTCTTCGCTGTATTCACTTTAATACCACTTCCCGGAGCGCTAATAGTCGAATCCGTTGGTAATTGCAATCCTTTGCCAATTAATTCGTGGAACCGTATTCTCTGTGCTTCCAATTCAGCTTCTTCATCGCTGCTTATCGGTACCAGTGCCTCCTCATCCTCCAGCAGATCCGTTTCAGAGTCATCCTCGTCAGAGTCTTCGTCATCGTCCTCATTGTCAGAGCTGCCCTCTTCCTCCACGGCGATATTCGTTTTCACGTTCTTGTTTTTCTGTTTGCCATTGTTTTCTGCGTCTCCGTCGTCGCCATTATCCGGCGATTCTAGTTTTATGGGAACATGCTCTAACAGTGTGTTGATCATCGCGCTGTTTGCTTCTCAAACACTCTTGTATAATTCTTCTGCTAGATCTTTAATTATTATAGTTACATTAAAATGTTGTTTTCTATATTTTTAGTATATTTCTGCCACTTTTATTAACAATTTATTCAGCACTCTCACCACTATAAGCAAATCCGTCGCACACAGTAATAAATTCTACTGACGCCGCTTCATTTCCACAAAGCTGTCAACTTTTTGCCTTCGCTTACTCATTTGTTGTTGTTCCGCTTTCAATTTTGCTTTGTCCACTTGGCGCGCAGCTCGTTTGTAAAAACAGCAAAACCATGGTGTTAAGAAATTATTTTGCAAACCTTTATTTTGTGCCTGTGCATAGGGCAAGCGAGAGCGAGATGGCTGCTGTATATTGGGGACAGCCGTTAACTGAATGAGTGAATTTGTGGAGCGTATTGCTGTCAACTAATTTTGACAAATGGAAATGCGTAAATGATCTCAATGGAATGAATGATAAAATATCGACGGTTGCATTTATTAACACAGGACATGGAAATGGGAGCATACAAAATGTTTAATGCTGCGTTTTTGCTGCATTGAAAAAGCAACATTTAGCACTTTCGAACATTGTGTTTTCGAAGAGCGTTCGTGCTATCGCATTTAAGCCTCCCTTTAGTCAAATGAATTAGTTGTAAACTACCTCACAACTAGTATGAACCGCATGCCCAACTAGTCAGCCAACTATCTTTTTTCCATGCAATCAACTGGTATTTTTAACATGGGGATGTCCTACGAGATGGAAATTGTCAGATTTCGGTCAGAAATATAATAGTCTCATACTAGTTCAAAATAGACAGAAAAATACTAGTCCAACTATGAACCAAAGCCACTACTTTGGGAGTCAAAAAATCAAATAAATTCATGAATATACAATAAAAACTTTTGATTAAGTACACTTTAATATTTGTATTACAAATTTTTATTTAGTAGCCTTAGATTTGCCAATAATTAGTGTTAAATTTTTTGACTATTAATTAAAAGCAAAATATATACATATATATTTCAAACTTTCGTACATAAATTTAAATGAATTTTTCATTAAATGTTATTAAAAGTAAAAGGTTTCAGGTACAATAAATACTATAAGTTTATATTTTTTAATAATATTGAATGTGCAAAGAAAACATTTTAGTTAAAAATAAAGTGAATACTTTAGTTAATTTTTGAGTGAACTAAAATAAAAATAAAATTTTTAGTTAAAATAAATTATATTCATTAACTTAGGGCATTTCAGTCTATTCTTTTTAAAAATTTATAAAAGTATAATGTTTAAAAGTTGAAATTTGGATAAGAATAAAAAAATAATAATACAAGCAGTTATAAAATATTCTCAACTTTTGTATGTAGTTTGGCTTGTTGATTGATAATAGAAATTAATCAAATGATTATATTTATCGTGTAACTAAAGAAAGTCAAACATAATTGAAAATGATCAAAAATAACAAAATAATGACGTAACTAAAATTAATGAATGAATTAAATTTTTTTAAGTAATTAATTATTAATCAGGTGGTAATATCGGTATTTGATCATTAAACGGTTATCCAAAAAAACATGCTTTAATTAATAATCATTATAAATTATGAATAATATTGAGTACGTAGTCGATTTAATGGTTCACAATATACCAAATGAAAGTTATATTTAGTGTATTAAACTGTCGAATTTAAAACAGTGCATGAATAAATCGTTTTGTACTTGGTACAAGTCTTGTCATTTTCGAGCTAGTTTGGTTTCTGTTAGGAAATTCTAGTTGTAAACTAGTATTTTTCTTGACTAGTTTGGGATTTCACTGCAGGGCAATTATACCAGACATGTCAAATAATGGCTAATATTAGTTGCGATCCCGTACGAGTCCGGACTAGTCAGAAATAGTCAGAATCAGTCAGATTTTACTGGAAATCGATCCCGTACTCGGTTCTCTGACTATTGAGAGGACAAAAAAGAGAGTAAATACGATTCTCTCTCTGTCAGAATTTACCAGTTTTAGTCCGAGAATTTTTTGCTGGTAAATTCTGGTAAATGTGTCAAACGATCAGCTGTAGTGTGTTTGGCAACCAAATTGTAAACAAAAGAAAAGTGCACTCTGCTAATTCATGTTGAAAATTATTTAATTACTTGTTTAAGTGGATTCTAATGAATTTGAAAGTTTTTTTGGTTAATTACATGTGTGAGCTGAGTGTGTTTACATACAAAATAAGCAAAAATTTACAACCAAAATTTGGAGGTTATGTTGAAGTTGACAGAAGTTACCATTTTTTACTAGAAAGCGATCCCGTACGTTTCTATGTTACTCTCTCGCTCTGAGCGAATTTTTATTTTTTGACAGTTTTACTAGTTAAGAGTCCGAGGAATACGGGATTGCACCTATTCATAATGATTATTAATTAAAACATGTTTTTTTTTTGGATAACCGTTTAATGATCAAATACCGATATTATCACCTGATTAATAAGTAATTACTTCAAAAAATTTAATTCATTCATTAATTTTAGTTACGTCATTATTTTGTTATTTTTGATCATTTTCAATTATGTTTGACTTTCTTTAGTTACACGATAAATATAATCATTTGATTAATTTCTATTATCAATCAGCAAGCCAAACTACATACAAAAGTTAAGAATATTTTATAACTGCTTGAATTATTTTTTTTTTATTCTTATCCAAATTTCAAGTTATAAACATTATACTTTTATAAATTTTTAAAAAGAATAGACTGAAATGCCCAAAGTTAATGAATATAATTTATTTTAATTCAAACTTTTATTTTTATTTTAGTTCACTCAAAAATTAACTAAAGTATTCATTTTATTTTTAACTAAAATGTTTTCCTGTGCATATTCAATATTATTAAAAAAGATAAAAATATAGTATTTATTGTACCTAAAACCTTTTACTTTTAATAACATTTAATGAAAAATTCATTTAAATTTATGTTCGAAAGTTTGAAATTAGGGATGTGTAGGATATCCGGTAGATATCCGCAATCCGCCCTATCCGGCCGTTTTTTGGTTATCCGGTTATCCGGCCGGATACTGGCTAATATCCGGCCGGATTCCGGATATCGATTATAGAAGATTCAATTTTTATCCCACATTTTGTATTTTTGTAATCCAATTTAATAGTATCTAATTAGTAATCAAAGTTATCAATTTGTATATTTTTCATTATGAAAAGAAGCATTTCCGCATTATCGGGCAACAACCTATTTCTATTTTCAACATAAATGTTACCCGATGCACTAAATACTCTTTCCGAGTTCGCTGAGGAACAGGGATGCCGTTTGGATCTAAATAGATCCAATTGGATACGTTTTTAGACGAATTTTTGCGGGATACTTATGTTTTCCGATCAGTATAAATGTGGATACTTTTTTAAATAGGCCAAAATTTTATATTTTCTATAAAGTTTTTTTCGTTCAAAAATCGATTTTCATTAATCTCGTTTTCTAAATGTTTTAAAAAGCGCTATTTAAGAGTGAAATTTTTTATTTGTTTGTTTTTATTATTATTATTTATTTATTTTTTTTATACAATACATAATATAAATACATTCAATTTAATTTTAATGTTTAAAGTTGCAAAAATTTTTTAACTAGAAAATACATTTCCTACAAATATTAAACATTAGGGGCTTACATTTACTCTATTTTAATCATTTTATGTGTTATTTTGCTCTTTGCTCCAAATTTGATATATTAAAGTAAATAGGCAGTGTTCAACATCCTGAACATCTTATATGTATGTATATTTATACAGATTCCTGTTGAAAAATATATACTTTTCAGTAGTAGTTTTACACACACTTTTTAGAGTGTACAGGTACAAATGTAACATATTCATTACTATTTATTATACTTACTTTGAAAAGTACTTATGCGTAAAAAATGTAATTTGTAAATTGAAATTACTAAACTTTGATTTTATGAAATATAAAAATATATAAATACATATTCCAAGTCCTTAAGATGGTTTAAATTATGTATTTTTCTTGAAAATCTTTGGTTTTCTTACAAATTATGAGATGGATACGTAAAAAAAGAAAATTGGATACATTTGAATACATTTTTGGCTTGGTCGGTGATACATTTTCTTTGGACGGCGCGGCAACACTGCTGAGGAAGGTGGCGCGCAGAGATACTTCAGGCTATACTTCCACTAAGTTAAGGGATCTTCTTGTCTGGATATAAGAGGTAGCTGCAAATATTTCTCTATTTCTAGTTCATAAATCGCAACCTTTTTTCTTGTACGTTCGCTGCCTTGTATACCAATCGTTTGGCTATCCATATCACTAGAAACACTAGAATCAGCATCAGAGCCGTTGGCGATTCCTCAAAGCATTGCCAAATATCCTCGTGAGCTCGATCTTCGATGGAAGCTTTCACTATAGTTCGGCATTTTTCATATGATTCAACTGGTTTCTCCATGCTGATTTATAATTTCGAATTAGTTCATCAACAACCCAGTTTTTAGCTTTATTGGCGTCAGAAAAAAAACGAGTTTTGAAACGGTGCGAATCTGTTCCGAAAAAATTACAACAATGCCACAACTATTTATTGGAACATTCACAGCTCGTCATTTTGTCGTGCCGAAATTGCAGACCTACGCGTTCGGAAACGAAAAAGGTTAATAGGCGGGTTCTGTATAATTTAAACAAAAATTAACGTAAGAAAACAAAACATCTTGATTGTTCAAAAGCAAAGAGTTTGATGAAGATTGTTTTTTGTTTATAAGATGCCATTTTTCACGTCGATAGCATCGCACAGATGTGTGCGTAATTGTGTTTTCGAAGTGGTAAATTCTATAGCATCAGAAACGGTGCGGAGGTCGAGGTGAACTCGAGCCGGCAAAAAACAATATTGTGAAATTTATTAATGGCAGCAGTCTACCGGATATCCGATCGGATATCCGAATCCGGCTGTTATTTTTTACAGGGTATCCGGAATCCGGTTATCCGGCAAAATCTATATCCGGCACATCCCTATTTGAATATATATGTATGTATATATTTTTGCTTTTAATTAATAGTCAAAAAATTTAACACTAATTATTGGCAAATCTAAGGCTACCAAATAAAATTTTTTTATACATATATTAAAGTGTACTTAACCCTTTCGGTACATCTTTTTAAATTCGGGCTATAAAAATCCAATTTTTTTATTAAATGATCCTTAATACATAATATAATAACATTCAATTTAATTTTTTTCCAAAATGCGATTCTAAAGTGTTTTTTGGAATGAATATTTATATGCATATATATTATTATATGAATATATATATTATTTATGGCATCATTTGTACTAATTTTTTATATGGTATTTTATTTTATTCAAATCAAATTAAATAACACCACAAAAATTTAATAAAATAAGTTGGAACATGCATAGATTTAATAATTCATTTAAAAACTTTACGAGTTGCAATTTCCCAGTACAAATATATCGTTATTTGCTGGTGCGGATTTCAGCTCCTTCAAATATTATTGATGCCATTTGGCATCATACACATTTAAAAATATACCACGCGTTTATTAGCACTTTTTTAAATTAAATTACAAGTTCCAGCAATATTTGACACTATTTGGGAGACTATAGCATATTTATTTGTTTTTAATTTATTGGGTTATTTGGTAAAATATAGTATTTTAATGTAGACCTTTCTAAGCGGAAGAAAAAAATTGAAATTTTTCATCTACTATGGATAAAAATAACAATACCGTATTAAAATATAGTTTATAAAACTTCCCATTACAGCGTTGCATATAAAAATATAATTTCAGATAAGCTCAATTAAATCTGTGAGTATTCAAAAAAGCATGACGCCATATGGCATCAAAATAGCGAAAGTGTTAATCAAAAGTTTTTATTGTATATTCATGAATTCATTTTATTTTTTGACTCCCAAAGTAGTGGCTTTGGTTCATAGTTGGACTAGTATTTTTCTATATATTTTGAACTAGTATGAGACTATTATATTTCTGACCGAAATCTGACAATTGCCATCTCGTAGGGTATCCTCATGTTAAAAATACCAGTTGGTTGCATGGAAAAAAGATAGTTGGCTGACTAGTTGGGCATGCGGTTCATACTAGTTGTGAGGTAGTTTACAACTAGTTCATTTGACTACAGGGTGAGTACGTAGTCGATTTAATGGTTTACAATATAACCAAATGAAAGTTATATTTATTGTATTAAACTGTCGAAGTTAAAACAGTGCATGAATAAATCGTTTTGTACGTGGTACAAGTCTTGTCATTTTCGAACTAGTTCGGTTTCTGTCAGGAAATTCTAGTTGTAAACCAGTATTTTTCCTGACTAGTTTGGGATTTCACTGCAGGGCTGCTATACAGTTCAATGCGAGCGTGAGCGTGAGCTTTTTATTTTGACCGATATCTTCGTTATTACTTAACTTTTTGCAATAGTTGTTACATCAAAAGATAGCGAATTAAAATATCTTTCAGAATTATAGAATAAAAACTAATTTAAAATGCATGATATGCCTTTTATCAAGCTCACACTAAACTGCGTGCGTACACAAAGCATTCGCATGTGAACGACAAGTTTTGACAGATGTGTGTGAGCGTCCATAAGAACAGTGTACGAAAATAAACTATATTGTACGTTACTATTTCGTTTCGTTTATTACTTTAACAGTTCGGTACAATACGAAAACAAAACGGCTGAGTTCACTTTGGCGATAGTACACTACAGTAGTTAGTAGTTACATACGAAACAACAAACGAAATGAATCGTGCAGAAAAAAATATATGTATCTATGTATGTACATATATGCAATAACTAAATACAAAACGAATGGCTGCAATGAATAAAAAAAATAAAAATGTTTTTTAATCGAATTGGATATGAAAAATTACAGAAAAAAATATTTTTCACGTAATTGAAACGTTTGCATACATATAAAACGTACCATATGGTACAATTGTCACAAACGAAATGAAAACGTTTCTCGTTGGGGAAAATGACAGTGAGTCTTACAATTTGTTTCTGACTATGTACAAAACTGTACAAAGCAACAAATGATATGATGATCGATGAGCAAATGGGAATTGTTTTGTACAGTTTATTTTCGTACCCTGCATAAGAAATCAAATGGAATTCTTTGCCTTTGCGACCGTTCACGTTCACGCTCGCATTGAACTGTATATCAAGCTTATAACAGGCTTTAGCAAATCACAGCGTACGGCAGTGCGCGCGAGGGACGAAAGCAGCCACAGTAATGCAGAAATGACTCGCTTAAATATACATACACGAGATTTGGAAGTTTTTATCCAGACGTCCAATCGACATGTTTGAGTTATCGTTAGAAAGGTCTTGCAGAGTGTGTCCAGCAGATGTATTCAAGCTTCATAAACGATTAACCGAATTCTTAAAAATAAAATAATGTAAAAAAAAATATTTTTTAAAAACAAGCTTGTCGCGCGAATAGCAAACCGGCATTTAAATATCTGCATACATACATACATATACATACATACCTAACCAATTATGCATGTACGCTGAATTCGCCGACAAGCTTTTTTAAAAACGAAGTAAATAAGTACAAATTGTTAGTCATTTTCATTAGAGTTTGAATAACTCCTTTCACTAAATGGCTTTTAGCAACTTTAACGATACCTTATTACTTATACTTATTTTATTTTATTCATTTTAGTGCAGTTTTGACAAAATTTTCTTGCTAAAAAAATCTTTTGCTACACTACTTCATTTTATTCCTTTGATTGTACAGGTTAAATAAAAGCTTGTTTTTAAAAAATATTTTTTTTTACATTATTTTATTTTATAATTTTTAGTCCATTTATAAAAGCGTTGTATATTAAGAAGTGTTATTTTATTTTATGTACAAAATTTTGCAATAGATATTAAAAGAATTAAACTTGCAATGAAAGAGAACAGAAGCAAGCAAAATGTTGTTTGCTTACGTTTTGTATAAACATACATATGTAGATATAGCAGCAGTTAATTTTATTTAAAGAAATGGCGTGTCGTCCATTTCCGCTGTAGCATATGTAAATGGCGTATATTTAGGCGCAATATTTAACTTCTTCTGGCGGGGCGACATCTGGAGTCTTTTACTTCCTACAACGAGGCTCATATCTAGACTAGGTTGATATCTAGAATTTGCCACAAATAGCTTTGCTACACGGCGCGCCGGCAGCTTTAACAATTTTATAGTGGTTTTACGTTCTTTGGCAAATTAAGCTCTGTTAGCCATAAATCTTACTATTTTTTGACCGCCTTTGAATCAAGACCCCTGGACCATATGGGGAATTCATTTATATTTTAAATTGCATTGTCATCGGGATTGGAACTATGCTGAAAATTTCAAGTCTCTAACTTGTCGGGAAGTCAGTTTAAAATCTATTGGAAATTTCCGCGATTTGCGCGGGATGACCAAGTTAAATAAAAGCTTATAATTAGGCTAAAGTGTTGCGAAACAAAAAACGTTTCTTTGCTTTTGCCGGTTTAAGGGAGTATGTGGATGCACCAAACATATTTAGTGTTATTCTATAGGTCAATACCTTTCACACGATACTTTATATATTAAGTTCCGGTCACTAGTTGGAATGATATAGAGCTAAATATGTTTTGGTTTGTGTCTCCACTACGAGATGCTTTGCGATGTGTGTAGCGTCTGTACGTACCTTCATTTAATTTTATTCAAACTTTCAAGAATTAAAGTACCAAAAAAACTGGGAAGGTTTTTTCTAGGATGTTTCGATTCGTAGGACTTTGTGGGCGTGTCTAGTGCCTGAAATTCGGAAAAAGGCAATTATTTACACTACCACTGAGGTCGCCCTACGCAATCCAAGACATTAATCAGGATATCAGTAAAAAGGTCTTCAAACAAGCTATCTAATCCTGTCTTTTGCGTTTATAAAATATAAATATGCCATAACGTTATCGCCTGAAAACTAAAAATCGGGCTGCTGAAAGTACAGATTTCGGGCATTTTCTTAAAAACTGGTCAATCGATTTTATTCTAAGTTTCCACAAGTCTAGCTTAAAACCTTAGCTTTCATCTGGTATATAGCTTATATCTGGGAAAGCTCTTGTTGTGGAGATATTACGATTCAAATTGAAACAAGTGATATTTAGCAAAAACAAAACCGACTTAAAAAAATATATATCCATATATATTTCATGATCCAATGATCGGATCTAAACCAGATTAGTATAGGACCACCTCTGAGACACTACCTTTCCGATGCAAAATAAATGATCGAAACCGGTCGGCGTGGTCCAAAGTTATGCGGTCACATACATAAAAAAAAAATTTCCGGCGAACTGATAACCTCCCCCGCTTTTGGAAGTCGGTTAAAAATGTCGCTGCAAAATAGTCAAATGGTTAAAAATTAAAAAAGAATTACTTTAAGATATAAAAATAACATACCCGAAAAAAAGTGGCCATTCTCCGATTGCAACTTAAATCGAAATTCCCTGCAAATCGGGGAATTTCCCGCGAGTTGAAGGTACACAGTATGTAACTATGCTACATGGGTTTATCATCCGCACTTAACCTACCTGGGAAGACGCATACAATATTACCTACAGTTGTATTTAAATATGTATGTATGAATGCATTTAGTTCACCCAATGTACCGCTACTACTTACATAAAACGTATAAATTGCTACTGAGCAAAACTACTTGAGAAAAAAATCGTTAGTTTAATAGCACGAGTGCAACACTGTACACGTGATAAAAGTAAAACTTATTAAAAAGCACAGGTCTGCGCCCCACACCCGGTAGAAATCTTAACAACAATTAAACTACGAGGCAATCAAACGAATACAGTTGATTATTGTATCCGAAGTTGGTACCAAGTTGATAGGGTTTTATCAAATACAAATACATCATCATTCTCATTCGCTTTATTCCGTATGCGAAAAATTATATGTTTCAATGGACACATCGATTTGAATACATAATTTAGATTAAGATAACATTTTTAGCAATTAATTTGAGAAAAATAAAACATTTAGATTATTGTTTGTATTTTGGTCGATTTTAAATTTGCTACCACGACGCATTTATCTTCTAATATTACTGTTTGGTGGTTGTCAGAAGGCATATTTCCATTGCTATCTTAAATAACCTAGCAGAAGTGTATATGCATACAAAGATACGTAATAGCTTCATTGCGTTTGAAAGGCGCCATGTCACCTTATCAAATAGCCGCAATTTTCTCTAAACTTATGGGATTGATTTCATATATCTCCATACCATGTTCGAGTACTCTACCATGAACACTTACAGAGATAAGCAGTGTGAAAAATTCGGTTTGTATGGGAGGTGCCACGCCCCTTTTTCCAATAGCCCCAATTTTTCCTCATGACTATGCGAATGATTTTATATGTCTTGTACATACCAAGTTCCAGTACTCTACCATGAACACTTGCAGAGATATAAAGTGTGAAAAATTTAGTTTGTATGGGAGATGCGACGCCCCCTTCACTTAGCGCTATGAAACATACTTCACAACCTATTATCTACCGAATATACATACATACAAAATTTCATTCAAATCGGTCAAGCCGTTTCGGAGGAGTTCGACCACAAACACCTTGACACGATATTTTTATATATTAGATTTTTCATACAAAAATACTAAAAATTCGAAAAGAAAAAATTGAGACAATTTTTTTAGGATAGGGACACACTAAGCGCCGAATTCCAGTACTCTGTCGTGAACACTGCCAGAGGTATGCAGTATGAAAAATTTGGTTTGTACGAGAGGTGACGCCCCCTGCACCCAGCGGTATGATATATCAAATAAAACACCTCTTTGAGGTAAAATTTTCGAGTGACGAAAGCTGAACTAGAAACACAAAATTTATGAATTCAATTCCGTGAAGAAAATTATATGCATTTTTTAACTGCCTTTCAAACGTAGGGAAAATCTTTTTTATTCATACGAATCGTTGCAAAAGTTCTGTTTTTTTTTATTGTGTTTCTAGCAGTAAACGGAAATTCGCAGCGTTCCGAATAAATAAAAAAAGATTTTCCATACGTTTGAAAGGCAGTTAAAAAATACGTATAATTTTCGTGACGAAATTGATATCATAAATTTTGTGTTTCTAGTTCAGCTTTCGTCACTCGAAAATATTACCTCAAAGAGGTGTTTTATTTGATATCAATTATTTTGGGGTAGCAAATTTAAAATTGACGAAAATACAAACAATAAACTAAATGTTTTATTTTTCTCAAACAAATTGCTAAAAATATTCTCTAAATCTAAATTATGTATTCAAATCGATGTGTCCATTGAAACACATGGTTTTTCGAATACGAATAAAGCGAAAAAGGATGATCAAGGATATGATGATATCAAGGATGATATGTATTCGAAGAAATTAAAAATTAAAAAAAATATGAGAAATGATTAAAACTTATCAACTTGGTACCAAC
>NW_023458559.1:19893337-19897642 GCF_013731165.1 Rhagoletis pomonella | reverse complement strand
TTGTTAAGATTTCTACTGGGTGTGGGGCGCACACATGTGCTTTTTTTTAAGAAGTTTCACTTCTATCACGTGTACGGTGTTGCACTCGTGCTATTAAACTAATGATTCTTTCTCAGTGGCAATTTATACATATGTATGTAACAGGGATGTTGCGAATGTGGAATTTTAGACATCCGCGGATGCGAATTTTTTATTTTTATACCCGAGCGCATTTGTGCACAAGGGTATTATAAATTTGTTCACATAACAATTCTTTGTAACAGGCAAAACGAATCGAGATAGACATAGACAAATATATACATAAATGATAAGAATGAAAAAAGAAATCGATTAAGCGGTGACTGTCTGTCCGTCCGTCCGTCCGTCTGTGCACACGATAACTCGAGTACAAATTGAGATATCTTAACGAAACTTGGTATGTGTACTTCTTTTGGGCGTTTGAAATTGAAATTGAAAATGGGCAAAATCGGAAGATAACCACGCCCACCTCTCATATAAAGGTAGTTTTGAGAAATACGAAAACTGCGATATTTTAGTAACTACTGAAGCTTATTCACTCAAAATTACTATTTACAATCATTTTTAGGCGAAAAATAAGAATATTATAAATTTTTAGAAAATGGAATTTCCACATGGAATTTGTGTGTCATGGAATTTTTGAAAATGGGCGTGGTGCCGCCCACATATATCCATATAAGTTTATCTCATTATATCTAATTGAACGTTCTATCGAATATGTTTGAAATAGACGTAAAACCACCACTGCTTACCATGTAGCGGTAGTTTTCGGAAAGGTGAAAAAACTATATTGAATACTTGCGCCGAGTATTTAATGTTCGGCTCCGCCCGAACTTAGACTTATTTATTTGCTAAGAAATAATTTAGGTGAGTAAATTAGGTGATTTAGTTAAAAAAGTGGAAAGTTGGTTGGTTGGTAGTGGAAAAGTTAGTAATTTTTATTAATGTTTTTTTTTTAGTATTTGAATTTAAAAATTGGAACATTGTATTCAATAAAAACGTTTTAAAGCGTCGTAAGTTAAACCTGCGCCGCTAAATAACTACTCGCTCGAGGCGACAATCTTGAAAAACTTGAAACTTGACAAAATTGTAAATTCTTTTCGATTGACGCAGCACCAGTTGAGAGGTCTTTCAGTTATATTTATATTTTTCTTATTGCGGTGCAATAATTCTTTATTGAGAACTGCATCGGGCTGCAAATGTCGAATGTATCCTCCTGACTTCCATCTTCACAATCTTGTATCATGGCAAGATCGTTGTTGAAACACCGTTGTTTTCCAAAGAATTCTTCATTCTCATTCTTTTGGTTGTTTCTGAATTTAGAGAACCTGTAACGTCAACAGCGTTTTTCGATTTTAGTTTTTGTAATTCATTTTTGATCCTTTCTTCTGTGACTGCAATAGCTTTTAAGCAGAAATAACGAAAGAAGGTTACCACCTCTGTTTGTATTTTTTTTTTTATCATTTAATACTAAAGAAATTCATATACCAGACCCAAGGTTTGTTCTATGGTAATTAATTAACATTTTTTATTGAAATATTTTTTCAATGGGTTGCTTTGGTCGTTTAGACATTTCCTTCGTTTGGTACCAAACTTGTTTAATTTGGATAAGCGGTTTGTTTATTATCCGGAAAGGACTTTTAATTGAGAATAAAAAATATTTGGCCAAGTTTAGCTGGTAAAAAAAAAACTGTTATTTTCGGTTCCTTCAATATTCGCATTAGCAAAAGATCCGCATTGATTATTGCGAATGCGAAAGCGAATGCGAATGTTAAAATTAATGCGGAAGCTCCGCGGTTGCGAATGCGAGTGCGAATATTCGCAACAATCCTGGTATGTAAGTAGTAGCGGAACATTGGGTGAACTAAATGCATTCATACATACATATTTATGTACAACTATAGGTAAATACCAGGTAGGTTAAGTGCGGGTGATAAACCCATATAGCATAGTTAAATATTGTGTACATACCTGCAATTAAAACGGGGAAGAATGTTACAATTTCGGCATGTGACTGAAAAAAACTCTAAAATACACACAAATTGTGGTTTCCAAGACATGTACGAAGTGATTAGCACAGCTGCATCCTTCAAATTGTCAACTCGCGGGAAATTCCCCGATTTGCAGGGAATTTCGGTTTACGTGGCAATCGGGGAATGGGCGATTTTTTTCGGGGAACTGGGTATGTTATTTTTATATCTTAAAGTAACCAAATTAGACGGATATGTTAATTTTTAACCATTTGACCCTTTTTGGAGCGACATTTTTTCAATTTGAATAGCAATATCTCCACAACAAGAGTTTTTCCAGATATAAGCTATATACCAGATGAAAGCTAAGGTTTTGGGCTTGACTTGTGGAAACTTAGAATAAAATCGACTGACCAGTTTTTGAGAAAATGCCCGAAATCTCTATTTTCAGCAGCCCGATTTTTAGTTTTCAGGCGATAACGTTATAGCGTATTTATATTTTATAAACACAAAAGATAGCGTTAGATAGCTTGTTTGAAGACCCTTCTACTGATATCCACATCAATCACATGGACTGAATAGTGCGGCCTCAGTGGTAGTTAAAAAATTTGCCTTTTTTCGAATTTCAGGCAGCAGCCACGCCCACACAGGCATACGAATCAAAACATCCTGGAACAAAACCTTCTTAGTTTTTTGTGTACTTTAATTCCTGAAAGTTTGAAAAAAATTAAATGATGGTACGTACAGACGCCACATACATACCAAAGCATCTCGTAGTGGAGACACGAACCAAAACACATTTACCTCTATATCTTTCCAACTAGTGGCCGGAACTTAATATATAAGGTATCGTTTGAAAGGTATTGGCCTATAGAATAACACTAAATATGTTGGGTGTACCCATATGCCCCCTAAAACCGGCAAAAGCACAAAAACGTTTTTTGTTTCGCAACACTTTAGCCTAATTTTTAAGAATCCGGTTAATCGTTTACGAAGCTTGAATATATTTTCCGGACACACTCTGCAAGACCTTTCCAACGATATAACAAACATGTCGATTGGACGTCTGGATAAAAACTTCCAAATCTCGTGTATATATAAGCGAGTCATTTCAGCATGCTACTGTTGCTGCTTTCGTCACTCGAGCGCACTGCCGTGCGCTGTGATACTTTACATACCAATTCTCAAACCTACCATATATGCAGAAAAAGTTTCATAAAAATCGGTCAAGCCATTGAGGAGGTGTTCGACCACTAACACCGTGACACGAGATTTTTATTTATTAGACTAGCTGTACCCTGCCACGCTTTGCTGTGGCATATTCCTGTTATATAGATAATAAATTATTAACGAAACAAAGCATACGTTTCATATGTGTTTGGTTATGTAATAAGTACTTGTGCGCACACAATTGTTTTTCCATTCTCTACATAGATATCAAGGATATCTGGTTTGCCGACACAGGAACACGCAACATCTGAGAAGCAATCCGCTTATAAATCTAAACCATACTTTTCTAAAGTTCGACCTGGAGCATTATTGATTGTGATTCCGAATGTCAATCGAATTGGAAATTGCAATCTTTTAAATTAAAATGGTGTATCACTCGGAATCATGGGAACTCTTCACCCTTAAAAGGTCACCTTAAAATCTTTACTTACACTACTTTCTTCATCAATTTAATAAATGCGAGTCGCGTGCCGTTGCAAAGTTTTGGCTGATTAATATTCCGCAACATGATAATTGTCACACCTATTTTCAATTTCAGTGTGTGCGGTCTCCCTGGAAGATCAATCGAGTTAAAAAGTTCGGTTGGATCGTCTTTTTCCACAACGGTATTTATCGACGTATATACTATTTCCTCACGTTGAATGCTGGATTGAATAACATTAGTGGTATTCACCAAAGTGAGCAAGTGGTCTGGCAGTCTGGTAAAAGAGCAGATCCGTTCAAGCAAGGACTGTTGTCAATACCACTATTATTTAGTTGATAGACATCCTTATTCTTCGCAGCAAGAATAGCCCGTTCACTGGGCCAATCGTGATTTCTATAATTAATTTTCTTCTTTTAATCGAGAAACTACAGACAATGTTTGCGTAAAATCTCTTGCGAGCAATATCAATGCATTCCCGAATGGTTTAACGTTTCCACGCAAATCTCGCAACAATCGATCAAGAACCTCAAGCGATTTTTTATGTGCCATGGTGCACTCATCCCAAACAATGAGTTTAAATGAGTTTAAATTTTTGTAATACATTTTCCATACCGGATGCTCTGGAAATATTGCACGTGGGAGTTTCGATGTTTTATATGTTCA
>NW_023458559.1:19854992-19868337 GCF_013731165.1 Rhagoletis pomonella | reverse complement strand
ATTGGTCGTGTTTTCGTACTTACCAGTAAAGCACTATCCAGTAACTTACCAGTAACGAAGTTTCCGATAATAAGACGCAAACGTCAAAGCTGCGAAGCTGTGGTTTTTTGTGATCTGTTTAAATTTTGTGTTTTATACAGCTGTTTACGCTTAATAAAGTCAAATTTAAAAAAAGTGTTAATAAACTTCTGGTGCACAATCTAAAGATAAGTAAAATATCGAAATTTCCTGTAAATTTGATTAGTTTAACTTGATATTCTTAATTGCATTGTGCCGAGTATTTTGTTTCATATAATATATTGTTGTTGTACAATTGTTTTTGTTTGTGCACATTGATTTTGCTCTTTTTTTTCATTTCTGCTGTTTCACCTTTGTCACAGCTGTTTGCGTTGTGTTTATTAGGTGTCAAATATTTGTTTTGCTTGTTTCTTCTAAAACCTAAAAATAAATATAATTTTAAACATGTCGTGTATTTACACCAATTGCCACGTTAAAAGCGAGTCCTATGTGTCATGATGGCTCTGCGATAGGATTGCCCATATAAAATGTGCTGGTTTGAGCGGTAGGGTATTAGATGCTATTAACGAGGGAAAGGGTCTTCGTTGGTATTGTCAAAAATGTAGATCGACCGAAGTTGATTTATTTAAATTCTTTAGGCAGTCCAGAAATGGTTTTTCTGAGATCGGGAAGAATCTGTAGGTGCTTGTTGAGAAGTTTAAGCATTACGAAAAAGTGTTTAGGTCTTTCACTTGTCTCGACAACCCTCCACACTCTGAGGATAGCCGAGAAAGTAAAGGTAGGCGTGTTATTAGTCCACCTAAAAAGACAGCCACGGAATCTAGTCAGAAAAATCCTACATCCCAGTCCTTGGAACTTATTAATCTTTCTTCTCCATGCCCTCAGGCATTGGAGCCTCCGCTATCTAAAACCATATCCACTAGGTATACATCTAAAAATAGTCAAACCGTTGATTTAACAGTGTTGCCATCAACATCTGCAGCTGCACTGTCTAACTTAGTTCCTCCGAATAATTCGGAGCGCCGCACATCAGACATCATTACCAAAAAGTTGGTTGTAATTCCTCCGAGAAGATCAATCTTTGTCTCTAGATTTGCTAAAGATACTTCTTCGGATGATATAAAGTCATACATATCGACTAAAATTAGAACCAAAGATGTATATATTCGTAAATTTAATTTTAAATACGATCGCGATATTTCATCTTTTAAAATTTATGTAGCCTCCGAAGATTTTGATTCACTACTAAATAGTTCATTTTGGCCGACCGGGGCGTTTGTTCGCGAGTTTGAGTATAAACCTAATAAAAGTAATAACAACGTAGCTAACATTTCTAATCTTAATTCGGATTCAAAAAACTAACTCGCAAGGCTAATTTAAGTATTTACTATTAAAACGTTAGAGGCTTGAATGCCAAATTAACTGACGTATATTTAAAAGACTTTGACTGCAATTATAATATTATTTCCTTGACCGAAACATGGCTCAAACCTCATATTTTTAATTCCGAAATTCTTCCAAATGATTATCAAATATACAGGAGTGACCGCGAGGGCAGAATCGGCGGTGGTGTTCTTTTTGCGGTGCATTTATCGATACCATGCGAGGAAGTTAGTGTTCCTGTCATTGAATATATCGAATTTAAATGTATACGTGTACAGGCCGGAAAGATTTATACTTATTTAGCTCTTTGCTGCATCCCTCCTAATTCTGCCGTATCAGTATATATGCAGCTAGTTTCTTTACTTGAGACCGTAAATGCAATGTTTACGGCATCCGATTCTATGATTGTTTTGGGCGATTTAAATCTGCCACACATTTCATGGAACATCATTGACACCGATGTTGTACCAGTTTCATCTAGAGATAGTTACAATGTATTTCTGGAGGAAATGGCTGAACTTTGCCTGAAACAAATAAATATATTTCCAAATAAGTTTGGAAAGGTCTTGGATCTCGTTTACGTTGATGATGTTCCGAAGGCCTCTGTTAATCGGTGTGATCCCCTAGTTTTGCCGGAAGATGCATACCATCCCGCTCTTGAGTTAAGCTACGAAATCATAAATGAAATACATAATAATAAGTCAAGTTCAAGTACTAGATATGTTTTTGCGAAAGCAAAGTTCAGAAAAATAAACAAAGAACTTTCAAAGTTATCTTGGCCAATATATAGAGATGACGTGGAGCATAGCGTTGAGCACTTTAATGATACTGTTTTCAATTTGTTTCGAAAGTATGTGCCAAAACGTAATATTGTTCATGAAGAACCAATACAATTATGGTTCACTAAAGAGCTTTAAAAATTGTAAAATAAAAAGTCACATTCTTTTAAACTGTATAAAAGAACGGGCTTACACAGTGATTACGTAAAGTACTCAGTTTTGCGGCATAGTTACTTTGCATTAAATAAGAAATATTATAATTCATATTTCTGTAAAATTAAGAAGAATTTAATTAACAATCCTAAATCATTTTATGGTTTCGTAAATTCAAAGCGTAAAGTACATGGTTTTCCGTCCGCTATGCATTATCGCAACATTGTGTCTAGCGACAGCCAACTCATTGCCAACATGTTTGCTCAGTTCTTTAGGTCCAATTATTATGTAAACATCCCTATAAGCGGAGACTATCCGTAAGAGCTTTGTCCAATCAACTCTGCTTCTATTCCAGTAATATCTTTCGATGAAGTTTTACACTATTTAAAAACCTTAAAAGCGTCATTTAGGCCTGGACCTGATCATATTCCGACCTGTTTTCTTAAAAACTGCGCTGAGAACATCTGCGAGCCTTTAAAAGCTCTATTCAATTTGTCACTTAAGCATGGCGTTTTTCCGTCAGCCTGGAAGGAGTCTTTCATAATACCACTACACAAAAACGGCAGCAGGTCCTCTATAGAAAACTATCGAGGTATAGCGAAACTCTCCGCTATCCCCAAATTATTCGAAGCAATTATTGTTAATCAGCTGACATATTCTATATCTTCTTCAATTTCACAATCTCAAAACGGGTTTTCTAAAGGAAAATCTGCTATCACTAATTTATTGGAGTTTACAACTCATGTCTCAAACGGTTTTAGAGAAAATGCTCATGCCGACGTAATGTACACCGATTTCAGTAAAGCTTTTGAAGTATGTCACTCGTTACTCATCTGTAAACTCGACCTAATCGGCTTTCAGCCCAGTCTTCTTCAATGGATCTCATCTTACCTCTCTGATAGAACACAAAGAGTTATTGTTAATAATTGTTCTTCTAACATCATTAAAGTTTCTTCAGGAGTTCCTCAGGGAAGCCACCTTGGTCCGATTCTGTTCCTGATATTCATTAATGATATTTCTTCTATAATAAAACATTCAAAAATTTTAATGTATGCCGATGATGTGAAACTTTTTAAAACATTGTCCTCTATCGAAGAAAGGTCTTTGTTACAAGCGGATCTGAGCAACGTGGTTAGTTGGTGTAATGCAAACTATATGCCACTAAACCTTCAAAAATGTAAAGTTATGTGTGTCTCTCGGAGGGCTGTTCAACCAGCTGTTTATTCAATATCAAATTATAATCTTGAGCAGGTGTCCAATTTTGTCGATCTTGGTATCACAATGGATTCCAAACTCAATTTCAACTGTCATATTAATGTTACAGTCAATAAAGCCAAAGGCGTTTTTGCATTTGTAAAGCGATGGTCAAAAGAGTTCAAAGATCCTTATGTTACAAAAGCTCTTTTTACCACTTTAGTTAGACCTATACTAGAATACGGATCTATTGTTTGGAATCCCCGCTACCAAGTCCATTCAGAGAGGATTGAATCAATTCAAAAACAATTCTTTCTTTTTGCGTTGCGTGACTTTAACTGGGATTCAGATTACAATCTCCCACCTTACACAAGTCGTCTAAAGCTCATAAATTTGCCTACACTCGCAAGTCGTAGAGAAATTCTAGGTATAATATTTATCGTAAAATTAATGACAGGCTTGATTAACAGCCCGGCCCTCCTGGCTGAGGTCAATTTTAATGTCCCCTCTAGAGGAGTGTCAAGACACTTTCGACCTCTGTTTTTGAAGCCATGCAAAACTAATTTTGAACTAAACGAATCATTCCGTTGTTTATGTCAAGATTTTAACTCTCATTCCAGCACGTTTGATATATCGAACTCGATTTTTACTATAAAGAAAACTATCATTTCCACTCTCAATAATTGAAATACTATCTTTAGCATATCCAATCAGCTGATGAATTTGATTCTGTAGCTGAATAGTTTTAGATCTCGACACTTAACAAACTCCGGTTTCCACTACTCGGCACCAAAAAACTAAAAAAAAGGTTCCGTACGTCATGCGGACTGCGCCCCTCGTGTCGGTTGGGCGGGAATGGAGGGTAAAAAGCCGTTGGGATTAATTAAAAAAGACAACATTTCTCTCAGATAAAGAAATCTGCAAGAAAGTACGAAAAACGCAAAACCAGTAACACTTTGCAAGTTTGTTACATATGTATTTTCCGAAGCATTTTTTTTAATAAAAATAGTATTTTCTATCTTATTATATATTTAAAAAGCTTTAATTTGTCAATTTCAACTATAAAAGATATTCTTGCCAGCAGCCGTTTTTCTTACCGCAAATAGTTACTAGTAAAAAATTATCCAGTAAAAAGCCAGTAAAACTTGCAAGTTCATCTATCATATTCGATCTCTCAATTTCCCCTACCTTGCTGGTTTATTGCAAGTTTTGGCGTACAAAAACAATGTAATAATTATTGGTTTTTTTATTGGAAAGCTTGTACCGCAGTGCGCTTGTTTTAACAGGACTTTAAGTGGTAAACTGAAAAGCGACAACAAAGCTGGGGTCTTTGAGTTGTTGGGTCAATTTAACCTTGTACAGTCATTGCTACAACTGGTCTTTACACAAAAAACTGCTTCCAATAATTCCCCCTGCAACCGAAAACAAAACGTTTTGCTCGTAAAAAGCAGCAACGTCCCCAAACAATTTCCGCTACCAACATCATTTTACATGCACTTTTTTCGATTAAAACGGCACTTTCACTTCGACGGGACGCTGCAAAAACAACCCCTTGGTTACAAAGTAGCAACGTACACATACTCCACTGCCGCCGCACTATTTGGGTACCAACAAGTTCTAAACAACGTAACTGCTCTTTTCTTGCATATTAAGTGATTTTGCTCAGTAATCCGAAGGGTAAGTTTGGGAAACCCCCTTAATGAGGAATTCCCTAACGCCAGCAATGATGACTCAAACAACTGGCAATGAACAGTGAATAATAAAAAAAAAAATTCATTAAAAAGCTCGACAGTCACACGAGTTAAACCCAAGCGTCTGTGCCACAAATGCGTTGAACCACCATCCCATATATCAGGTGTTCCCAAACTTTTTTCACCTCGGCACCGTTGTTGTGCTAAAAAAATTTCGCGGCACCCCTACTCTTCAAATGTCTACGAAAACCAGAAAACACAGTGCAAGCTGTATGCTCCTTCAGCTTTAATGTGAGGACTGAAATATTTTTGATGATTTCAGTATTTCCTTTAAGTTTATTGGGAGTTTTGAAAATTTTATCCTGAAATCATTTGACGCTGAAAGCTTGCTGGTGTATTTGTTTTTAACCGACTTCACAAAAAGGATAAGGTGATCAATTCGTCGGAATATTCTTTTATTATTTTT
Source organism: Rhagoletis pomonella (assembly GCF_013731165.1). NCBI lineage: Eukaryota > Metazoa > Arthropoda > Insecta > Diptera > Tephritidae > Rhagoletis > Rhagoletis pomonella. The sequence goes on along the minus strand of NW_023458559.1, from coordinate 19,862,653 downwards.
GTCTATGTACGTTACTTCATAACTTTGGACCACGTTAACCGATTACTATAATTCTTTTTTACAGGAAACCGGTGACTGGTGATCTAACTTGCTTTAAATCCGATCACTGGACCACGAATAAATTAACGATCATCTTATATTCTTAGATGGGAATTGAAATCGGGTTTTTTGTTTGCTTAAAAATTACATGTTTATGTAAGCATTTGTTGAAAATGCAGTCTCACATAGAAATGTAAAAGTAAGGCCCCTATTATGAGCTGCATTCGACTGTGGTTGAAAGTGCTGATCGAACGAATTTGGTATTATGACGCTCATTCGATGAAGAATAGCGCTATTGTGAATTTCGCTCGGTTAGGTTGTTTACAATAGTATATTTTTCACCGCTGAGAAGTTTTGTTTACAAATCGAGCAAACTAAATAGTGTGCTTGCACATAGTATGTATGTATGTAAATTTGAAATAAAATTAAATAAAAAAAAGAAAGAATAAAAAAGAAACAAGAAAGAGTTTATAAAAACGTGGTAAAAATTAGTACAACGGAGTTCTGGTTCAACGATTCGTCAGAGGAGAGAGCTTGGTAAACTGGCCAGGAGTAGAAAATGTTTAAGATGGTTTAAGTGTAGTCTTTCGAATATATTTTGACATAAAATATATTTAAGAAATTTGTTTATTAAAAACTTCCGACTGTCTAAGGAGACGTTTGTGAGCCAAATCGATTTAAAATATGTTAAAACTATCAACAGCTTGCGATTTTTTCTCAGAGGTCGTGCCAACTGAATATTGGGATTTTATTTCACAAGTAAAACAAGTCTATCGAGCTTGTGTTTAATATTCACGTTAGAACTGCATGAAACTAATAAAAATTGTTTAAAATTAGTGTCTGGCCGCCATAAGTAAAAAACAAATGCAAAATCATACATATTTGACAATTCTCTAAGACTTCGCCGATGGTGTACATCGGAAGCAAAATTCTGTTCGACAGAAAATTCGATACTGAACGAAAATTTCGACACGGTTGCATAGCTCATAATTTCATTTTCGAGTTCGATCTTCGATAAGCAGCGAAGATCGAAAATCGAATGCAACTCATAATAAGGGCCTAAAAATCACTATTATTATGCAATCTTGCCAACAGCAGCTTTTTCTGCATACACTTGCATCCCGAACTCTCTTGGCTCCCTTCGTAGTATTTAATAATCAAAGTACTGTCTTCACTGATGTCCAGAAGGTTTTCAAAAGCTTAATTGGTTATCTCAGTAGGTTTACTTTTCGGGCGATATGAAAACGGGTTTGTTATCCAGCTGAAGCCATCCTCAGAGTCAATGTTGGGAAAATATTCGGCAATGGTTTTTGCTAAACCTTTCAAGTTAACGCTGGTAATGCGCGTTAACGCTAAGAAAATAATTTTTACATCCAATTTCACGAAAGCAATTTAAGTGATAAATGATTTAAATTTTTTTAATTTTATATGGAAATTGCTAGTGAAACCGACTGTTATAAATTTTATTAGCGTTAATTTCGAAGCTACATAAGTTTTTCTGATTTACTTTGTTTATTTATGGGGTTTTCATGCAAATTACTAGAAATTCTAAAATATACGTGTCAACGTTAAAAAAAAATCTCGACGTGCTAGAAAAAACCCAGAGATGTATTTTAATTTCGCATGCCTCTGCTATCTTCGCAGCGTCATCCAATACGGGTTTTAAATCTACTGGCGCCATCTTCCTAGTCGCCAGGGAATACCGAGGGATCATACAGTGACTTCTCGTGACGTTCTCTGCCTCTTGCTTCATCATATACATCGCTCCTTTCGTTTTTCCAACCACCGCAAATATCCGCACACTCGTTCTATTTCAAACCATTGTTCTGTACGAATTTGTCGATAGCTTTAGAAATTTCGTCGCTAGTGGCTTAAGTCTGAAGTACTTCGTTCTTCTTCGATTTACATTGCGAATGGGTACCTCACTAACACGAGAGGACTACCTCTAAAATCGTGTTGATTCACTCTTAGACAGTGTGATTTACTACGTTTATACGCATGCATAAGTCGCTTTAATTCATTTCGCCGCGATTCAAAACATATGTATAAACTGAATTTCAATTCGCTTTGAAAGAGCGAAGTGTTTTGGCTCACAATCCATTTCAAATCGGTAGTTTATTTCTCCAGGCAGTTAGAAAGAGTGTATAAACACCGCTCCCACTCAAAGCGAATTGGAGATCAGCTGTTCCGCTCAAATTACAAATAATCGCATCAGTATTTAAAAGCTGATTAATAATAATCGTTCTTTTTCTTTGCCACGATTTTATAATGCCGAATAAAACTAGATTTTTATCACTTTCCATTATGTTAACTTATAAAATGTCAAATGAAAACAGCTTATTTTGTTTGCTTTTGAAGACGGTTACTTTGATGCCGATATAAAGCCGTAAGTATAAACACTAGAGCGAAATGTGTACGGTGTCAATGCGCTTTCAATTGAGTCGATTATTCTGTGCGTATAAACATAGTAATTGTGAAGTTCCAAAGAATAAGTAATATATACACGTGCGCTAAGCTGCCGCGCTTGTTACGAGAAAAGCCCAGCCAGCAAAAAATCCGAAAATTAAGCCGAAAATGGAAAGAAAAGTGGATGAAACGCGGATTAGGTCTACAAAAGTGCCGAAAGTGGTTGTGAAAAGGGTACGTTTTCGGCTATTTTCGGATTCAATTTTTCGTTGAAACAATATACTGGAGAACTACGCTTCAGAGCGAAATATTGCTTTGCTGCAAGCTATTTGTGTTGTGTATGGGGTTTGACGAGCCGCTGAAGGAAATCTTAATAAAATTCAAAATTTTTTGATTATCTAGCCGCCATGTTGAAGTTTGATCAAACCGCTTGCGTTGTGTATGGAAAGTCTATAGAATTTGCCCGCACCACTAGTATGCTCTAGCCACTAGCGGCACCCCAGGGAGCCGCTTCACCCACTTTGGGAAGGCCTGCCATATATGATGTCTCACCACATTTTCACAGATAAGTTATGCTGACTCTGGCTTTTTGTGTAGTTTAAGGCGTAGAAGCGTCATTCATACATTCATTCATGTTGGGGTGGACATTTTTAAGACAGGTGTTAATGCGGGGAGCAGCGAGGTGTAAAGGTTGGGTTGAATGTTAAAAATGAGTAACTCCAACCCCCATTGTGTCTGCATCGTTTCACACCCTTTTGTTTGTTTTATGCATTCAATTGAGTGGGTACAACATTGTTGTCGTAACGGAAAGCAATACGTTTTTCAAGTCCCCAGCCCCAAACACGAGCACCCTCAACCTGCAAGTAAAGCCGAGTGCTGATTTTGTTATCCTCCATTCTAGCTCATTTGTGGTGTGAGAGAAAGCAAATTGATGATATTCTAAAATGTACTTTTATTACTATTTTTATTGTGACGCTACCGGTATGCAGGGTGTCCAGATTGTTTAAAAAAAATCGCAATTTCTGAAAAAAATCGACATTTTTTTTAAATAAAATTCATGAAATCGATTTAACAAATCTTTTATTTTAAAAATGAAATCCTGTTATAATATAGTTTTTAAAACCAAAAACGAATATACTACCTTAAGAAGGTAATAATAAATAACACAAATCACTTATGTAATAGTGATGTACAAACAATTTTATTTAAAAATACGCATACTTTTTAAAAATATTTGTTTCAACACTTTTTGCAATAGGACTGCGCAATTATTGAATTTATTATAACTCATATTAATTGATTAATCGCACATTCCGCTTTTAAGCGCTCATCGCTAAAAAATAAAATAGAAACCTATAATAAGGCGAGATCAGCTATTTCCACAATTTCTTCGAAATCACCTATAATGTCTGAATCATTTACATGTCTGTTGTCATATATTGAGCTATTCAATCTTGATAGCATACTGTTTGAACGTTTTGCAGCAGAAACTATTAGTCTTCATATAACACTTTATTCGAATTATTGAATTAGCTTTCCAACCTCATCCTATTTCGAATCTTAGTTTTTGTTGAATTCATTACGGAAAAAACGCGCTCAACAAAAGCATGTGAGTGCGGCAAGGATAATAATATGAAGGCTACTTTACCTATATTTACAGACATTTTATTGCCTGTTGTGGTTTTCACTCCGTAAGCAATTATTCAAAATTCTTCAGAGTCGGATGGAATGGTTCTGAAAAAAGTTATTCCATGGGAAAGTTAAAAGATTAAAATATTCACTTTATGCTGCTTTTCTTTCCTTCAAAGTCAAATTGTGAATTGGCAGGTCCCTGAAAGTCGCCCTCTTGTGATTCACACACGTTTCTGGTAACAAAATCAAAGCTTTTTGAAAAGTATTTAATTGACTAGGTAATCGTTTTAAAATCGTTTCTTGGATAAGGGTGATTAAACATTTTTGACAGTCTTTTAATATGCTTCTTAAATCAAGTTTATCACGCAGTTCATTAGCGTCTTCTGTAAAATTATCGTGGAAAACTAAGTTTTGTATATTTTTATAATTGGAAAAAATTTATTTGAAGGAAAAAATCGGCAAAAATAGCCAATGGCGATTTCCCAAATTTTTGCGCGCAAATATCCAAGAAAAATCGCCAAATTGGCGCGAAATCGCCAAATCTGGACACTCTGCCGGTATGCAACAAGGTGAGGATAGCCCAAGGATGGGGCAGTGTAATTATACTACGCGTCTGGCATGCGACTGTTGCATTTAAAAAATGGTACCAGCCATCTGGTGAACACTGAAATAATCACAGTTTTTTTAATGTGTAATTTTTCACTGGTAGAAATGTTATACATATGTATGTGTATGCATGTACATACATAGATATCGCACGTTTAAAAATACAGAGAATGATTTGAAAATTTACGTTTTTGGAGATTTCATGATATAATTAATAAGCTTGATAAGCAGAATATGTGCAGTCTAACAGATAAGTAAACTCTTCAAAATTAAAATTTTGAAATTTTTATCTGTACTATTAAACGTACGATATGTACATAAGTGCATATTCTTTTCACTCTTTTAAATATTCCGATAGTTGGCTCTCGGATACACCCCTTGCAAAAATGCGTGTATTTGCATACAAACATAGAAAGCTTTACTAATAAATATTACATAAATTTTTAACCGACTTCACAAACAGGAGGAGGTTATCAGTTCGTCGGAATATTTTTTTTTTATGTATGTTACCGCATACTTTGGACCACGTTAACCGATTTCGATAATTCTTTTTTCATTGGAAAGGCGGTACCTCAGGGGTGGTCCCCCGATAATCCGATAATTGGATCGTGAAAAAATTAACGAGAATCTTAAATTTTTATATGGGAATTGAAGTCGGTTTGGTTTTTTACTTAAAACTTGCGTGTTTAATATTTGAAAGGGCATATTTTACAAAGCCATCCTTTATTCTTTGAATATTTTGAACTTCAGACAACTTTTATCAACAGTGGAATAAATGCTCACTTCCTTTTCTCCGGTTTATGGGTACATTATTGGATTAAATTTTAAGGATTTATATTGGTAATATGGCATAACCGTGGACAGGGGCGGCGAAATGCCCTGTGCCCGGGTGGGTAGGTCTGCTGGTGGCAAGTAGGGATTAAACGATACCATGCAGGTATCGATACTTTTACTTGGAAGTAGTATCGAAAATATGTTTACAATTATATAACAAACTCGTGGTACTTTGATCAAGAAGCTTGCATCAAAACCCAATACCATAAGACATATAAATATATCCATATAGGGCTTGTTTCTCCAACTCAACTTAACATAGTTTAGCCACTTTTTGGACTTAAGTCAAAAGTTAGCCTACGTATTACACCGCTTATTCTTGACTAAGTCAAGAAAATTGGCTTAACTAAGTTAAGTTGAGTTGGAGAAACCAGCCCATAATGGCTAAGCAATGGTGCACGTTCCACTTAATCAAGTAAGTAAGGAAACAATAACTGAAACTGCCCTTCCATTACAAGGATTACACTTTGGCGGCATTCCTTGACATAGAGGAGGCCTTCGATAACATAACAGTCGAAGCAATTGTTCGATCTCTTGTGAAGCTGGGAATATCTGACCACATATGCGAGTGGATCGAACAAATGCTCAGAAACAGAATCATAATTTCAACCATTGGTTCAGTAACGCTATCACGTTATGCAAATAGAGGCACTCCCCAAGTGGGAGTTCTGTCTCCGCTACTATAGGTGGTGGTACTGAGCGACATTCTACTTGATCTCAACAAAGGTGGAGTGAAAGTAGTAGGATATGCAGATGATGTAGTGGTGGCGGTATCAGGTCTCTTTCCCTCAACGATTAGTGAAATCCTAGAGGGAGCTTTGCTTCGGCTAAACACCTGGGCTACAAAAAGTGGACTGGGTGTCAACCCTATCAAGACGGAGCTGATGCTGTTCACCAATAAAACAAAAATACCACAATTCAGGCTTCCCTCCCTTAATGGAACGTCTTTCACATTGTCCTCCGAGGCTAAATACTTGGTTGTCGTATTAGATACCAAGCTGAGCTGGAAGACAAATATAGAGAGGCGGGTTGAGAGAGCCTACACAGCTTATTATACATGTAAAAGAATATTCAGTAGAAACTGGGGATTGAAGCCAATGCTTGTCCCCTGGATGTACCGGGCTATCATACGACCAATACTAACGTATGCGGCGTTAGTTTGGTGGCCAGCACTAAATAAACAATACAACGTCAGGAAATTAGGCAGTATACAAATAGCAGCTTGTGCAGGTGCTACAGGGGCAATTAAGTCGTGTCCATCTGATGCGCCTAATGTAATCCTGCATCAACTACCCATAGAACTCCATGTCCGCGACACTGCAAAGAGTCAGGCTGCTGGAGGGCGCTGCCGCACGGCCATAGTGGTATTCTTGACAAGCCTTTCGAATCAGGGAAACAATCAGATTATATACCTCCTACGACAGATTTCAGGAAAAGCTTTCAGGTGAAGTTTCCTTCAAGACGGGATTGGAGTAGGGGCAGGATAGTCGAGGAGAATTCCACTGACGGGACTGCGGTGTGGGTGCGGGGGTGTTCTCTGAAACGCTGAATGTCTCTCTCTTGTTTCGACTACCTGACTTTGCTAGCATCTTCCAAGCGGAAGTACTGGGCATCGAAAGGGCCTGTAATGCATTAGAGAGGAACTACGTAGGTGTACGAAAAGCATACATTTTTTCAGATAGCCAAGCGGCACTTCTGGCACTTGTCTCACCGGTAACAAAATCCAAAACAGTCAGAGATTGCAAATGTGCGTTAAGCTCGGCGGCCGAGTTAATAGACATCACTCTCATCTGGGTTCCCGGCCATAGGAACATACACGGAAATGAGAGGGCTGACGAGTTGGCTAAGGCCGGAGCATCTTTGGATGAATCCGAAGCAGAAACTATAAATTGTCCACTCGGACTCATCAAAAGGGAACTGCATCTGCAATTCACACGTATGGTCGCACTATGACAAGCCAAACACAGAATAACTTCTTAAGAGGTCGAGGAAAGATATAGTCAAATTAATAGCCACGATAACGGGACATTGGCCCATTGGTGAACATGCAGCTAGAATGGGCCTTCCGTATAACCCTCGGTGCCGTAGCTGTAATCTTGCAGGAAGTAAGGAAACGGTCCTTCACTATCTTTGCGAGTTCCCAG
>NW_023458559.1:19850414-19854892 GCF_013731165.1 Rhagoletis pomonella | reverse complement strand
TTCCTGGTGCAATAAGCAATGCTCCGCAATAAAATCGCTATAGTTTTAAACAGATCACAAAAAACCACAGCTTCGCAGCTTTGACGTTTGCGTCTTATTATCGGAAACTTCGTTACTGGCAAGTTACTGGATAGTGCTTTACTGGTAAGTACGAAAACACGACCAATGACTATATTTTGAAACACTCGAAAAATCGGTTTTTGCGCGGTACTAGCAAATAGTACGTATGCCATTCGGGATTGTGACGCGAGGTATCATACCGAACCTTTCGGAGTAGGAGTAAAACTGTAGGTCCCTCCCCTTTGTGTGACAACATCAAATCGGAGGAGAAGCTCGGTCAAACATAACACATTGCATAAGCGCCATATATTATTATTATCATTTATAATTTGTACGAATATCTAACCAAAAATTAAATAAAAGTAATCGGAAAACTTTCAGATCCTAAAATTAAAATTTTAAGGGAGCATATGCACTCTTATTTTTTCGAACACTCTAAAAAAACATAGGGGACACGTTTTTCGAGCGGATGCTTTTAGGACAGTTAAATTAGGATCGAATGCTGATAACACAGGTCCACAAAAAAAAAACGATGAAAGGTTCCTTTAACCAAACCTAGTCTGTTTTATATTTTTGGGGCCGCTGAACACGAATCTGAAGTCCGTTTTGCTCCATCACGTCTGGACTTTTTTCTAACCTTAAAAAACATCTCGGATTTTACGTGACAGAAAATCTGAGGTGTATACATCTTTCGTTTCGGTAGGGGTAAGATTTGCGAAGCTGTAACGCATAGCCCAGGAGAGAATTTCGAAGGGCATAGCATGTATGTATATTGCAGCAGAAAACTTCGAAGAATTCCAATTTGGAAAATTGCAATCCATTTGAACCCGCCGTTTCTTGAGGGCCACTTCGAATATTTATAAGTTTGACATTAGCGTTCTTTTTGATTTTGTTTTTATTTCAAATTTTATTTCTAATTTGGAAAAACTTACACTTTTTTTACGTCACATGCAATTCACAGAGGTATATATAAAAATTCATTTAATTCTGAGTCAACATTAACATCCAGATTGCGACCAATATTGAGAAAAGCTAGCCCATTGGTTGCTCGTTCTCTGCCCATGCCTGCACATTAGACTGGGCCTCAGTTGTATGGATAAATTTTTTGTTAAGCTACAAAGCAAGACTCCCTCTATAAATGTTCCTTTGGTCATAAAAACGTACCCTGCGAAAAATTTTTAAAATCGGACAGCGGAAAGATGTGCTTAGAACGACCCTGAAGTTCAGCATTCTCATGAAATTTTTCACAAAGTGGTCAAAATTGCCTATAAGTCAGTGGGAAATTTAATATATTTTAATGGCACTTGTTGTTTTGTCCCCAGATGTCAAATATGGCTAACCTATTTCTAAACCTCCGCAACTTTTAAAGTTATTGAGGTTTTTTAGATTTTTTTTTGGGGTTTTTGCGATTTGCAAGCTTATTTTGCATTTTTTCGTAAAAAACGGTTGTTTATATTAAAGGTACACGCCGCCGAGCCACGCCGCCGCCGCCGCCGTCTTTTGTCATTCCTCACGCGCCGCCGCCGAGTTACGAAAATATCGGCGCGGCGGCGGCGGCGTTCGGCGCCTAAGGAATTTTGTAGAAAATTTTCATGATATATGTACATTGAATACATCGTTTGAAGGAACTAAATATTACTTGTATAAAAACACAATTTTACGAAATGAAAATTACATTTTTAAATTAGTTTTTTTGCATAATTTGGGCCACTGGACAAGAGTATGATCACCTTTATTTTTTCCAAAAATAGCATAACAGAAAAAACATAGGTAACATATTTTTTGACGACAGCGTTTATTACAGATAAATTAAGGTCGAATACTGGTAATCTAACGATTTTTTTCCGCAGTAGACAATTCTTTTCTATACTACAAAAATACTACTTTTTTATACACCTACTACAACAACAAGAAACTTATAACACATCAAAAACTTTAGCTCCAATATCTCAGAAAGCAGTTTTAATAGAAGCGGCCTCTTTGCATCTAACTCCTCAATTATTGAAAATAAATCAAAGACAAGTTGATTTTTCTATGTATTTTTTTAATATTTTAAACAAACACTTTTTTGCTAATATTTACATTCGTAAGTTATTTCATTCTGGGGTCCCACATACGTATACAAGTACTAGGTGGCTGTCTGAAAATTACGTTAGCATTCCTTAGTGGTGGTCAAACCCCAGGAAGGTTTTGCTCCCTCGCATCGCTATGTTTTCTACACAGGGTTAAAGTTCCCTCTTTATGGTAAACATTAGTATTATTTTTCATTACATTCTCCTTAGAAAAATTTGGCGCTTCATATTTTAGTGGAAGTTTTAACGATCTATAAGCCATTTTTTTCAACAGTGGGTCAAAAAGTCCCATTCTGGTTCGAGTTGATAAGACTATTGCAAAAATTTATTGAGAGCGACATAAATTACCCCAATAACTAAACTTTAAACAATTTTTTTTTTCTTTAAATTTAAATAGTACATACGGATCTGTAGAGAATATAGAGAGTGTGTATGTATGTATATACCTCAGACCTTCTTCTGTTCGCCCATCAATCAGCGCCAGACACTCAACATTTTAATTCAAGTAGGAAGTAACAATATTTAAATTTAAAACTAATTCAATAATGAAATAAATAGAATTATAATAATAGAATAATTGGCATGGCGAATGCCTAACGCTGACGAGTTGAAATGATAAGATTAGTAGCCTCATGGCTCTTTGAAATCTACCTTATGAGAAGTAGCGCCGGCGTTTCCAGACGCGCCGGCGTCGCCGCCGCCGCCGCCGCCGAATCTTTTTGACGTTGACCACGCCGCCGCCGCAAAGCCTGTCGGCGTAAACCTCTAGTACATACACAAATTTGTAGATAATTTAATTTCCCATATTTTTTTTTATACAAACTTAAACAAGTGAATCACGGTTTTCGCCATTTTCCAACAATTTCTGATATACATAAATTCGTAGCATATTAAAATGCCAAAGTGGTAGGGAACTTTTCTCTTTTGGTGTTGGGTTCTTAGGTGGCAGAAAATTTGTAAAGTAAAATCTAATTTACCGTTAGTTTAGACGCCATATTTGAGACTCAATGTTGAATTTTTCAAAAGGCCTCACGGCCTTTTCCAAAAAAAAAAACTCAATCAGCCTTATCATGAGTCTCATTTTCCCCTACCCGGTTCACTTTTCACTTTTGGTTTCCATGGTTTTACTATGGGCGGATGCCAAATTTTCGGGTGAATTTTTTTCAGGCCAAACTCAGGATAAGACCGTACGGGCAAGCGAGCCCATTTCGCTGGCTAGATCAGGGGAAAATCATGGGCAAACGTGAAGGGGGCAACAAATCTTACTAATACACGTATACCAATGAGAGCCACTGCACACGCATCCTGGAGTAAAAAGGCTTACTCTCCCAAACGTACGCCACATACACTCCTCATCATTTGAATAGCTCAACCTTTTAATCCTTAGTATTTACATTTTTAATTTTGTTTATTTAATATTCATTACATCCGATTTTAAAACTTTATACAGTGTTAAAAAAATGTCAACGAAGGGGTGCAATAAAGTGCAAGTTTCAAGTGTCTGTAAAATAGCGGTGATTTTTGACAATTTTTGAAAACTGTAAATACTAAGGATTAAAAGGGTGTGCAATGCAAATGACGAGGAGTGTATATGAGCAGATGTGATCACTACCGCAAGTAAACGCGTCTGAAAGTGTGATTGGGGTAGTGTGCCAATTACGTTTGAATGATTTTGCAAGCGAGAGCGCACACATATACGAGAGGATGAACTATGGGTAAAAATCAGAAAATTACCTACCAATTTTCACGTTGTTGTATAACACCAATAAAATACATAACAATTCATAATTAATAACAAACAAGTGCTGAGTAATAATTTTTTCAATGTTTTTATTTCAGCATTTAATTTTGTTTGTCAGATATAATCTATATTTGGTTGAATATCATTTGCTGTAGCAACACGCATTATTGCACCAAAATTTATATCCGATAACCTACTCCTCAGTTTTGATTTGTTCAATCTCATTCTTGAAAAAAATTGCTCGCAAGTGTAAGTGCTTCCAAATATAGATATAATTTAGGAAACGTAATATCTCAATGCAGGATATTGTTTTGAAGAAAGTTGTTGATAGAAAGTAATCTTGTATCTATCTGAGTAAGTAAATTTTAAAGTTCAAAACAATATTTTTCAACATTCACCGTTTGCCTTTCGCTTATTGTACTCAAACGTGGAAAAAAGAAGAAGGTATTTTCAGCTAGCTGTTCTTTCCAAAGGTCAAGCTTTCTTCTAAAGCTTTTGACTGCATCACTCATGTCGAAGACTAAATTCCGCTTTCCTTGCAATTGCAAATTTAGACCATTAACAGGCTAACCTAATATTCGCGGCTTGCGTTTTGGTACGCATGC
>NW_023458559.1:19846801-19850314 GCF_013731165.1 Rhagoletis pomonella | reverse complement strand
AAAACTATAGCGATTTTATTGCGGAGCATTGCTTATTGCACCAGGAAGTCTTATGTGCTAAGTCAATGTCTTTCGGACATGTGATGGATGTCGTCGTGAAATGCGTAAATACCGTTAGATCCCACGGGCTAAATCACCGACAGTTCAAGGAATTTCTTGACATTATGGAGTGTGAACATATGGATATCCCATATTACACGGAAATTCGCTGGTTGAGTCGTGGAAGGACACTCAAGATTTTTCGATCTGCGATTATTAATTTCTAACTTTATGGTAGTATACTCGTATATGGTAATTGAGTTATTATATCGTTTTAATTTTTTTCTATAGGAATCGAAAAATAAGCCTTTTGCAATTTTACACGATCCCGATTGGATAGCAGATTTGGCTTTCTTAACAGATATGACGGAACATCTTACAGGCTTTATGGGAAGATGTATGAAAATTCAACTTGCTATAATTTCATATGCTTAACAGTATCACAACAGTATGTTTACAGTATCTCCCCATAACTTTTCATATGAAAAAATGTATTATATGCATCCCACTCGATATCATTGAATTCCTCATTAGAACATGTAGTCCCTCTATTTTAGCGTATCAACAGTTCATATGGCTTCATACCATGTAAATGCGCCATTACTTTTGTACAAATGCGCACACCCAGCTAATAACCAGAATATTCTATGAATTCCGTGATAGAGACTGTGTGGAAATATTGCGTTTAGATTATCTGGGAGCATATTATCCAGAGGAGGAGCTCAGCCAAACACTAAGTGTGTAAGTCAACGGATAAAGTTTTCCGTACGTTTGGAATGAATAAATGACTGAACAAAATAAATACAATGTCACCATAGAATCACGTTTTTAATATAAAATTACCTTGAAAAGAACACCAAAGAACGAAACAAGCGCTAAACTAAAAAATGTTCGCGTTTTAATTCCCTAAACGCACTTAATTTATTGCGAAAGCCACAAAGTTGGCAACAGTTATATCGATGCTCATCACATGCGAGAGCGTAACGCAAAATCATTCAAACGTAATTGGCACACTAACACAATTACACTTTCAGACGCGTTTACTTGTGGTAGTGATCATCGCTGCTCATACATACCCTGCAGGGAAACCGCGGACTAGTGAATAAAATTTCTAGTTCCGTACTAGGTCTTTGTCGTCAAAAAGGAACTAGGCCGATAGGAACTAGATCGCCACCAGTACAAAATCGGCGAAAAGTGGTACTCATTTTTTTCAGTTTTTTCACTAGAAATCTATATCTAAAGTGACGAATTTAGAACTGGTTCGGAACTATAGAAAAAGGGATGCAGAACGAACTAGATCTTATTTGTCGAATTTTGAACTAGTTCGGAACCATCGAATAAGGGATGCTGCGGGGGCTTGTTTACTTTACATAGATATGTGTTCGGCGGCTTTTTCGTTCATATACGCTTCTATTCTGTGCTTAGCAGATGCTTTTTCATAGCTTGGTAATACAAAACTAAAATTTGTGTTAACATTTCAACATCTTGGGACCGTCTGGAATCTAAGAAATAACAGCGAGCACCTCTGCAAACTCAGCTACAGCTAAAGGTATGTAAACGTACATTTCTTGCAATCATTCAAACAAATTTAATTTCAAATTTAAAACACATTTCTTCCAAAATAACTTAAAATCGCACACACGGAAGAACCAAAAAGATTGAAAAATCATGATACTTTTTTCTTTCATCTGTCGATTTTAGAACTGGTTCGGAACTATAGAATTTAGGACTAGTTCAGAACTATCGAAAAAGGCATGCAGCGGGGGGCAATTGACACTTCCTAGGACATCGCCATGTTAAATTCGCCAGTTGCTTGCAAGCAAAAGAGATTTATCGCGAACCAGTACTGGGTCTAAATGTACTAGAAGCGCACCAGTTCAGAACTAGAGATTTTCCCCACAGGGTATATGTGGTGTGCGTTTGAGAGTGTGTGCCTTTTTACTCCAGCATGCGTGTGTATTGGCTAATAAGTATATGTGGCTACCTTTCTACCGCTCACCATCCCTAGCGAGGTATGTCAGTTTCGCGTCAATCGTTCGATGCTTCACAGTTGTCACTTTGTTGTCGTTCAAACATTTAAGGCCGGTCCACAAGGACCTTTTGGGTTGGTTTTGGTGTTGGCGTTGGTTTGACAGAACGCACATTAAAAGTATGCTTGCTACAATGAACGCTTAGCAGCGAATGCTTGGGCCACTAAATTAACATACTAACGACAGATAAATTAATATTTCATATCAATAATTGCATTAAAAACGATATTTCTTGCCTGCGCTTGATTAAAATTTTATTTATACATACATAATTTTATTTATTTGCAACAGCTGACGAGTGACGCACGCGAAAAGTTTAGAGTTGGCCATCTTTTTGCTTTGTGTTGGCGTGAGCGTTGTCGAATTTTGACTATGTGGACGGCTGCATTTGAAGTCATGTATTCATAGTCAGCTGTTGAAGCGACGCCAACGCCAACGCAACGTCAAAGTTCTATGTGGACGGGCCTTTAGCGTTTTTTACAGTGTTCAAAAACTAACTTATATTACAGTTGAAGTTTGCACAAAATGACATCCCCGAGTAAAAACAGTAACCCAGTTTTAAAAAGAAAATTTAATTCATTTCATGTGGAATGGGAGGAAAAATATTTGTGTGAGGAAAGCTCTGGTAGTATACAATGCCTAATATGCAAAAAGCATGTATTGTGCAAGGCGTATAATATCAAAAGGCATTATGAAACGCTCCACAAAGAATTCGATAGCTATATAGGTGAATCAAGAGCAGATTTGCTTATAAACTTAAAATCGTTAGACAGCAGTAATGCGGAGGTTTGTAACTTAGCGAGCCGTTCCGAATATGTTGTTACTTGAAATATCTATTCTATTTTATTTTTTGAAGTGTGATGTTGATAGCGAAGGCGCAATCCGTGTTAGCTATGCGATTGTGCATAAAATGATTTTAGGTAACCACTCATTTTCCGATGGAGATTTCATCAAAGAATGTATTTTGAATGCCGTTGGAACTTTGACAAAAGAACACCTTCCTAAATATCAAAAAATATGCTTATCGCGACGAACAATAGCACGAAGAGTGCAGGATATGGCCAGCGATAGTGAAAGGCAGTTAAAACAACGGATCTCAACATTTATTTCAGTATCTTTAGCGCTAGACGAGAGTACTGATATAAACGATATTGCACAGCTCGCAGTTTTTATTCGTGGCATTGATAATGAGTTCAATGTCACGGAAGAATTGCTGGATCTAATACCTATGAAAGGAACCACTAAAGGGGAAGACATTTTTAACGCCGTTGTGAATTGCGCCATTGATAAGGGCTTAGACTGGAGTAAAGTTCATAGTATAGCTACAGATGGTGTTAAATCAATGACCGGGCACAAAATCGGGTTTATAGGCAGGCTTAAAAGCAAATTTAGTGAAGAAAACTATAGCGATTTTATTGCGGAGCATTGCTTATTGCACCAGGAA
>NW_023458559.1:19845360-19846701 GCF_013731165.1 Rhagoletis pomonella | reverse complement strand
TTCCCATATAACGGTAATTTTCAGAAATACGAAAACTGCGATATTTTAGTAACTACTGGAGATTATTCACTCAAAATTGATATTTATAATAAGTCTTAGACGAAAAATAAGAATATTATAAATTTTTGGAAAATGGGCGTAGCCACGCCCACTTATGGTTACATGTGTATATCTTGGTAACCGCTGCACCAATTTCTTCCAAACTTGGCGCAGTTGTTGGCCTTGGTACAAATCGGACAATAACCACGCCCACATCCCATATAACGGTAATTTAGAGAAATACAAAATCTTCGATAAATCATTAAATATTGAAGCAAATTTATTAAAAATTGATGCTTGCAACAATTCTTTACCAAGAAATACGTTTATGGTAAAATTTTGGAAAATGGGCGTGGCACCGCCCACTTATGATCACATATAAGTATATCGGTAACCGTTCTACCAATTTGTACCAAACTCGGTATGGTTATTGTACTTGCCACGTGTAAGCAAAACGTTGAAAATTATTGAAATCGGAATAAAATAACGGCCGATTCTCATATAACGGTAAATTTAAGAAATGCTTGAAACTTCAATATTTCGAAATTGAAGGACGCTAATTTACTCAAAATTGATACACCTCGGCTTACCATCTAGCGGAAGGTTTCGGAAGGGTGAAAAAACATATATTTAATACTTGCGCCGGGTATTTAATGTTCGGCTCCGCCCGAACTTAGACTTTCTTACTTGTTGAAAGTCAAAAGTTGGCAACACTGACGGGAGGTGACGCCCCCTGCATCCAGCGGTATGAAATATACTTTACATACCGATTCTCATACCTACCATATATGCACAAAAAATTTCATAAAAATCAGACAAGCCGTTGAGGAGGTGTTCGACCACTAACACCGTGACACGAGATTTTTGTTTATTAGAAAAGGAAGAGCTGTTCGTAAACAGCGGTTTCCGACTGAATTTCAGTGTTTTTGCTAAAGCATACATATCGTCGTTTAAAGTGCAAAACCGCGTATCAGCAAAATGCAAAACCGTGTATGTGAAGTTGTAGAAATTATTTTCTAGAGGGTAAAAACAATCATGTTTCAAAACGGTTCTCTTTTTTATAAAGCAATCGCATTTCCGGCTAGTATATTTCAGGACGAATGGATAAGGATTGAGCCAAGAGCTTGTGTGAGCAAATCCAATTTTTGGCAGCCAATGGCAATGGCAGTTACGCGGTTTCGCAGGATGACGATACGCGGTTTTGTACTTTAAACGACGATATGTATCTTTTCCTGTCATAAATATATTCTGTCAAATATATATCTGCAATAACGACACAACTCAAAATTCAAAAAATCAAAT
>NW_023458559.1:19844646-19845260 GCF_013731165.1 Rhagoletis pomonella | reverse complement strand
TAATAAAAAGTTATTTCATTCTTTCTTTACCGGGACAATTGTTACATCGGTGGGCAACGACGCAATTACAGAACTTTAGACAGAGCAATCTTTTTCGATCGGGTTCAAATCGGGCGATTGTGAGGGCCTATTCACGAATTCAAGTGTATTTGCAAAGGTGCTGTAGCTTACCAATGTAACAATCGTGCCGATAAAAAGGTAAAATATAACTTTAAGTTTGCTATTAAAAACCCCACCTCCTTTCTATTTGAAGAGTAAATTTGTTGATGCAACAAAACGGAGCAGATTTTCAGTTGAGCGGAGTAGAGGACTAGGTTTCAAATTGTTTCGCCAAAACGGAACAAATCTACTCCCATCGGAGGAAAGTCCGAACGATGGCTTATTGTGAATATGAGGATGCTTTCCATTTCCAGACAACCGGTAAGGTACGAGCATGATTTTTAATTTCGACCAAACTCAAATACATTGTTTGTTGGTCCAAATAATGAGACACGTATTTTTTCTTTTGGCTCGGAAAAATTTTTCGACCGAATTAAACGCGATTTTGTTTTTCAGGCAAAAATCGATTATTCGAATTGACAGTGAGAATGTTTTTTTAAAATGCCCATAACTTT
>NW_023458559.1:19830384-19844546 GCF_013731165.1 Rhagoletis pomonella | reverse complement strand
TTTTTTTTCTGAGTTATGATATTTTATAGAAAATATACGTTTTTGTAGTACATACTACAATATTCTTATATTGTTTAACTAAATGGAACATATGTATGTAATATATCAGCAAAAAATACAGCCGTGATCATTTTTTGTGTATCAAATAGATATTAGAACACACTTTCCACCATACAGTTTCGATTATAAAAAGCGGGAAAATGTGATTTTGTATTTCGAAACTGTATGGTGGAAAGTGTGTTCTAATATCTATCTGTCTCATTATTTGGCCCAACAAACAATGTATTTGAGTTTGGTCGAAATTAAAAATCATGCTCGTACCTGACCGGTTGTCTGGAAATTGAAAGCATCTGAGGAAAATTTACGCTCTTTGTTTGGTGCACAAAGTCAGTATTACCGCCAGTGTTGCCGTTTTAGCCGTTTTCCGGCTAGATTTAGCCGGTTGCAATAGCAAAAAGCCGGAGAAATTTCGGTTTAGCCGGAAGCCGATTTGTTAGCCGTTTTGTAAAAAAATAGCCATTCTTAGCCGATTTTGCTATTTCTTTGTTTTCTTAAAATTCGAATATATATGTTTCCATTTTTGACTAAGCGACCCAAAATCTGTTAGAAATGGCTACTAGCGTTATCGTGGAGGCAGGGTTATATAAAATTGGGCCGATTTCGATTATTTTTATTTTAAACAAATATCTTTTTTTCTAAAGAAGGCCGTAACGGGGACTTTCTTCATAAAATGTTTGTTATCAATGACTTAAATTTAAGTGTGAAGTTTTATTCGCAAACTTAGAAAATAATAAATTGTTTCACTGTTTGCTTAACAGGCGTTTGTGTTTGGATATACTGCCAAGAATAAATGTTACAGGTATTGTCTTCCCAGATAGCGTATATTCATTTCTGCCTTAAGGCCTGTATGCAGCTCTCAAGAAAAGCAAAAACTCCATATAAAATGACGTACAAGAAATGGCTAAGAAATTTTCTTGTGTAAAATTTCCTTATGGAAGTACGCAGTTCTTAAGGAAATTGCTACGCTTTCTACTACGGTTTTCTAAGGCGACCCAGGTTTGCAACAGAAATATATGCCCGTTCCATTATTTCTTGAGGAAAGAGTGAGGCAACAGGCTGTGAAGTATCAAAAATGTCAAAATTCCTTGGACACACACACGAAATAATGGCAAATTTTTCTTGACCGTTTTCTTGAGAGCTGCATACAGGCCTTTAATTACAAAACATCATTGTTGCCCACGCTTAAAGTTTAAAGGCAAGGGAAAAATGGATATTTTCAGCCCTATGTACACATATGGGCTTTTTTAAACTAACTTTTTTTCCTGAAAACTTATTTAAATTCCAAAAACCGAAGGCCAACTTGAATTAAAAGAACCAGCACTGAAATGCATAAAAATGAAAGTAAAAGAGCACAAATTTCTAAGCAAAACTCTCTAGGAAGACAATAGGTTTGTTCTTCGAAAATCCAGCGAAAATTATCACCCAAAATATCAGTTAGTAACAAAAAATGCTCCCAAATTCTCTCTCAAGTAGAGAAACTTGCAAATTTCTGCACGAACGCAAATTTGCAGGAACTTGCAAGTTTCTCTGCCAGCTAGTGTCGACGGTTGCATTTAAAACATAAGAAATTTGTATAGAATTTTAAAGTTCTTTCAGAGGGACGAAAAACAGGATCTACATGTATATTTCTTGCTAGTCCGACTTTCTTCAACATACGTTTCAATTTCTTTGCCGTACTAACTGTCGCGTTTCCGATATCGACTGGTTGAGATTGCGTTACGAGTACGTTTCAAATCATTGGAATTAACTAAACTAATTAAGTAAACAAGTCTTTACTTAAAAATTTTATTATAAATCGCTCAAGTTTGTAAATTCTTAAATTTGACGAACCTGTTTATTCAAATTATTTTCGACAAAAAATGCAACCATGTGCCACATTCATATGTTTTTTCTAGTTGCAAATTCTTGCCGCCAAAATTTTTTCCAGCTTGAATTTGCAACTTCTCCCCAAGAACTAGTCTTTCTACTTATGATTTATTTAAATAAAACATGTGAAATTTAGTTGAAACAGTTTAGCCGTTTTTAGCCGTTTTTTTTGCCAATCTAGCCGGTTGGCCCAGAAAGTTCTGGCAACACTGATTACCGCAGCCGTACTGCTATGAACATGGTGTATGTGGGGATATAAATAATTTTTTCGCAACTTTTCATACCCTTCCTCCCGTAAACTGTTTTTCCCTTCTCTAGACCGCGCTCGCCCTTTCGCTACTGCGCGGGCAAAAAAGTGACCATGTCTGATCAAAGGAATAAAATAAAGTACAAACTACTACTTTAAAAACGAAGTAAATTAGTACAAAGTGTTAGTAATTTTCATTAGAGTTTGAATAACTCCTTTCACTAAATGACTTTTAGTAACTTTAACGAGACCTTAACTTATTTTATTTTATTCATTTTAGTGCAGTTTTGACAAAATTTTCTTGCTAAAAAATCTTTTGTTACACTACTTTATTTTATTCCTTCGATTGTACCTGTTAAATAAAAGCTTGTTTTTAAAAATATTTATTTTACATTATTTTATTTTCTAATTTTTGGTCCATTTATAAAAGCGTTGTATATTAAAAAGTGTTATTTTATTTTATGTACAAAATTTTGCAATAGATATTAAAATAATTCAACTTGCAATGAAAGAGAGCAGAAGACTATGCAAGCAAAATGTTGTTTGCTTACGTTTAGTATAAACATACATATGTATGTACATATAGCATACATATGTACATACATACACGGTCAAAAATTTGGGTTTAATTTTTAAACCGCGCTGGGACTACTGCCTTTTTTTAAACTTTTATAGTCTACTTTTTAAACCAGTCAATAGTTTTACGCAATTTTTAATATATTCTGGTTTAAATTTTAGCCCAAAAAGTTCGTGGTTTAAAAATCAAACCAAAATGTTTTAATTCTAGTTTCTAGGTTTCAAATATAGAAACTTTGGTTTAAAATCTAAACCGAAATAGAATATGATTGCACAGCGAATTGTGGTGTTGATTCAAACTCAACATATGAAAGCACATTTACATGCGTGGCTGTAGCTGAGTGTGCAAAGATGCTTGATACAATTGGTTGCTACCAAGGCTGTCCGGGTTCAATCCCAACCAGACGGAGCATGAAATTTAAGATTGTTTTTTTTTTTTTATTCTTAATTATGAAAATGTTTGGGTTTAACATTTAAACCGAATTGTTTAAATTCTAAACCCAACATATGTGCTCTCTTTTTTATAAACTTGGAAGGTTTGTATTTGAAACTGAATTTAGTTTGGTCATATATGTAGTCCAAAAAGTTTAAAATTAAAACCTAAATTTTTAACCGTGTAATGCACGCGGCGAATCGTAACAAATCTATATATATAAAACAAAGTCGTGTTAGTTACACCATTTATAACTCAAGAACGGCTGGACCGATTTTTATATTTGTTTCTTAAATTTGTCTCCCTTCCGAATAGCAGAATAACTATTAAAATAACCGCTAGGTGGGGCTGGAGTCGAGTTATTAGTACAACCCGTATTTATGGTCCGATTCGCCTCATATTTGAGATATGTATTGACAATAGGAAAAACAATACCATTGCAAAAAAAAGAGCCGCCAGGTGGCGTTGGAGTCGAGTTATATACTACTAAAAATCGTGTTTATGGTCCGATTATCCTCAGATTCAAAATATGTATTGATAAAAGGAAAATGTATTATTTCGAAAAAAAATTGCCGCCAGGTTGCGCTGAAATTGTGTTACATATGTATATGTAACTAAAAATCGTATTTATGCTCGAATTTATTTCATTATCGAAATATATGAATTCACATATCGATGGTCCTCTACAATAACGACACAATTCAAAATTCAAAAAATAAAAACTCGTACTATTGTTAAATGGCTCATGTCTTTAATCGTTGTCTTATTCAGGTATAATCTTTACTACTTACTTTAGTTAGGATTATAATGGGTTAGCCAAGGACTATAGACACGAGCCTCTTAACAGTAATAAGGAATTTTTTGAATTTTGAGTTGTGTCGTTATTGCAGATATATATTTGACAGAATATATTTATGACAGGAAAAGATACATATCGTCGTTTAAAGTACAAAACCGCGTATCGTCATTCTGCAAAACCGCGTAACTGACATTGGCTGCCAAAAATTGGATTTGCTCACACAAGCTCTTGGCTCAATCCTTATCCATTCGTCCTGAAATATACTAGCCAGGAATGCGATTGCTTTATAAAAAAAGAGAACCATTTTGAAATATGATTGTTTTTACGCTCTCGAAAATAATTTCTACAACTTCACATACGCGGTTTTGCATTTTAAACGACGATATGTATGTATACTTTAGCAAAAACACTGAAATTCAGTCGGAAACCGCTGTTTACGAACAGCTGTTCCTTATCTATATTAATAAAAATGTTGTGTTCGTATGTCACGGTCGTCAAAACTCGAGAACAGCTGAACCGATTTAAATAATTTTTTTTTGTATTGTTCGGTGTAATACCAGAACTAATGATATCGCAAAAAATTTGAGGGTTGCCACATATTTGAAAATATTTAAACCCAATTGTATTGATAAAATAAGTGAATAATAACAATATGGGTATCAAATTAAAGAGGCTTAAGAAATATAACTGTTGGAAATATCTTTGAGGAGGGTTGCCACCTATTTGAATATTTTAACTCAGTCAAATTGATAAAATAAATGAAATATTGCCATGTGGGTGCCAAACTAAAGAGTTTGAAGAAGGCTTACAGTCGAAAATATGTTTGAAGAGGGTTGCCACCTGTTTCAAAATTTAACTAAAGTACATCGATAAAATAAATGAAATATTACAATATGGGTATCAAATTAAATAGGTTTAAGAAAGATATCGTTGGAAACATTTGTGAGAAGGGTTGCCACCAATTCTAAATTTTAACTCAGTTAAACTGATAAATTAAATGAAATATTGCTATGTGGGTATCAAACTAAAGAGTTTTAAGTTAAAAAATTTAGCGTAATTTAATTTATAAACTAAATGATATATCACAATATAGATATTAAATTTAAGAGGGTTAAAAAAGATAACTGCTGGAAAATTTTTTGAGTAAAATTGCCACATATTTGAAAATTTAAACCTAGTTATTTTGATAAAATAAATGAAATACGGAATTTGGGTATCAAACTTTAAATTTTTAAGAAGGCTTACAGCCGAAAATAAGTTTGAGGAGGGTTGCCACCTGTTTGAAAATTTAACTCAATTTAATTTAATTAGGTATCAAATTAAAGAGGTTTAAGAAAGAAGACTTTTGGAAATACTTTTGATGAGGGTTTCCACCTATTTGAAAATTTTAACTCAGTCAAATTGATTAAAAAAATGAAATATTGCAATGTGGATAGCAAACTAAAGAGTTTTTAAAAGACCTACAGTATAAAATATGTTTGAGGAGGCTTGCCACCTGTTTGAAAATTTTACTCAATTAAATTGGTAAAATAAAGGAAATGTTACAATGTTACGCCATGGTCATCAAAACTCGAGAACCGCTCAACTGATTTGAATAATTTTTTTTTGTATTGTTCGGTATAATACCAGGATCATTTATATTACAAAAATTTGGAGAGCTGCCACCTGTTTGAGAATTTTTAAATCCAGTTATATTGATATAAGGAACATAACTGCTGGAAATATTTTTGAGGATGGCTGCAACCTATTTGAAAATATTAGATCTGTTAAAATGATAAAATAAATAAAATATTGCAATGTGGGTATAAAATTAAATAGGGCCAAATAAGATATCTGCTAGAATACTTTTGAGGAGGGTTGCCGCCCATTTGGAAATTTTAACTCAGTTAAATTGATAAAGTAAATGAAATATTGCAATGTGGGTATAAAATTAAATAGGATTAAGAAAGATATCTGCTGGAATAATTTTGAGGTGGGTAGCCATCTGTTTGAAAATTCAACTCAATTTTAAGGTAAAATGAATGACTTATTACAATATAGGTATCAAATTAAAGAGGTCTAGGAAGTATGGCTGTTGGAAATATTTGTGAGGAGGGTTGCCACCTATTTGAAAATTTTACTTCAGTTAAATGGATAAAATAAATAAACTATTTCAATATGGGTATCAAACTTTAGATTTTTAAGAAGGCTTACAGCCGAAAATATGTTTGAGGGGGGTTGTTATCCCTCTGAAAATTTAACTCAATTTAATTGAGAAAATAAATAACTTATTATATACACAGGTGTCAAATTAAAGAGGTTTAAGAAGTATGACTGTTGGAGACATTTTTGAAGTGGTTTTCCACCTATTAAAAAATTCTAACCAGGTTAAATTGATAAATAAATGTAATATTGCAATGTGGGTATACAACTAAATAGGTTTCAGAAAGATAACTCTTTCAAATATTTTTGAAGAGGGATGCCACCTATTTGCAAATTTTAACTCTGTTTAAGTGATAAAATAATAGAAATATTGCCATGTGGGTATCAAATAAAATAAGTTTTAGAAAGATTGATCTTGGAAATATTTTTGAGGAGGGTTAAATTGATAAAGTAAATGAAATATTGCAATCTTGGTAACAAGCTTTAGATTCTTATTAAGTTTTACGACCGAAAATATATTTGACGAGGGTTGCCACCTGTTTGAAAATTTAACTCAATTTGCATAATTGATAAAATAAATGACTTATTAAAATATAGGTATTATATTAAGGATGTTTAAGATAGATAACTCTTGGAAATATGTTTGAGAGTTGCCACCTTTTCGTAAATTTGAACTCGAAAGCTTAGTATGTTGCACCAATGTATTTTCAATATAAAGCGATAAAATAAACCAACGAAAAATTAGTCCATTGTCAAATATGTTTGATTTATTATTATTTATGTAGGGATATGTACAAATGTTAAGCGGATACGGACGATGGGTGGTGGCTGACGGTCGTTCCTAATTGAACACGGGAAAATTAGTGCCCGCGCTCTTTTCAATAGAATTGAGTTCAACCTCAAAGCAGTAAAACTGTTTGGAGGGGAAGTTAAAAGATAATTAATTTGGCGGGGACAATGTCTGACAGTTTCTAATAAATACATGTGTACATGTGTACATATGTATATTATTAAGCATTAAGGTGGACCGTCTTGGTTTGATTAAACAAATGAAATTTGCAAAGAAGACTTACAATCGAAAATATGTTTGAGGTACAATATTGGTGCCAAACGAAAGGTATTTGAAAAATCTTGATTTGGAAATATTTTTAATAGGATTATCACTTATCTAAAAGTAAAGACCGAAAATATTGAAATTAAATGAAATATTACATAACTGGTTCCAAACGAAAATTGTTTGGGAAAGCTTTACTAGGGAATTTTTTAAATCTTTCCACTTATCCAAAATCCGAATAGTTTAAATAAATATAGAATTTACATCATCTTATCAAACGAAGTGCTCATATTATCATCGAGGAGTTGGCACACAAATTACTTAATGTAAAAAATTAATAAACAAGTAATTTTTAAGCAAAAAACACACCGACTCCAATTCTCACATACAAATTTAATGGTACTGGTAATGGTAATGGATCACTTGGAAATCGGTTGACCTGGTCCAAAGTTATGCGGTAACATACATACAAAAAAATATTCCGACGAATTGATAACCTTCTCCTTTGTTTTGAAGTCGGCTAAAAACTACTGAAACAAATAAAAAATTATAAAAGAGTAACGAAAACAAATAACTTTCGTTTGAAAGCTGTTTAAAAAATACTTAATGAAAACTTAAAATTGTTGACATCATTCCCTAGCATTGTAAATCAGTTAACTTTTATTCGTAAACAATTTCGTTTGCGGTCTCCATAGCATACGTAGTAGGCTAAGGAATTTTGAATAACATGAGATAATATTATTAAGATTATGATTATCATTACTATTATGAACTCCTTTTCCCGATCAAGGATTCCCAAATTACGATCGCATGATGCAAATGTTAAGATAATAAGAGCTGCAGAACTGAACCATGCAGGAACATTTTTTTTACAAGGGCGTGTAATTTCTGGCGTGTGCCAATGACATCGACATCAGCGGTAACAAAAATCGCGAAGTGTCTTCTGCCTTTTCCAAGCTGGTAAACGAGGACAAGACGAAGTATCTCCTGTCATAAAAAAAAGTCAGCGCATTCGCGCCTTCGAACCCACGTCACTGTTGACAGTAATAATTTCGGGAAAGTGGAGAATTTCGTTTACTAGGGAACCAGCATTATCACCGATAAAAATATAATAATATCCCAACGGTTTTTACCCTCCATTCCCGCCCATCCTCACGAGGGCACGATCAGCATGGAAAACCCACGCAGAATCACTCTTGCCAACAAGTGCAGCTTTGGACTGAGTAGGCAATTCGGGAGTAAAGTCCTTTCTCGACGTACAAAAACCGCACTCTATAAGTCACTCACCATGCCCGAGCTGTTATGGCGCAGAATCTTAGACAATGACAACATCCGATGAGACGACTCTTGGAGTGTTCGAGAGAAAGATCTTACGGAAGTTTCACAGGCTTCTACGCGCGACGGGGATTACCGATGTAACAATGAGTTGTATGAGATTTACAACGAAATGTACATAATGCAGGGAATGAAAATACAGCGGCTCCGCTGGCTTAGACATTGTCGTTTCAATAGAACCCGAAGTTCCAGGTGTGAATGAAATCAACTCGTAGTCCGCTGGTGTTAGCAGAGGAATAGGGGCTACCTATTACCAATAGAATGGAGAGGCCAAGTTGGCACAGAGAGGAATGACTGGCCAAAATGGCTTAGGCGGTTAAAAAGCCAAAGTAAAAGAAGAATATGCAAATGATAAATGACGGAGTTGGGGGACCATCTTCTTGGATGCACCAGGAGGAACTACGAAAATATTCCTTATCAGATGGATTCTGGCAACGGTTCGATCAAAAAATTACATTACCTTAGCTATCGCTTCGTCTGGAATCGCTGCGGCATTGTTACCAGGTGGAAACATTGCCAATTCAGCTCTTGAGCTGCCACTGAACATATAAAACATCGAAACTCCCACGTGCAATATTTCCAGAGCATCCGGTATGGAAAATGTATTACAAAAATTTAAACTCATTTAAACTCATTGTTTGGGATGAGTGCACCATGGCACATAAAAAATCGCTTGAGGTTCTTGATCGATTGTTGCGAGATTTGCATGGAAACGTTAAACCATTCGGGAATGCATTGATATTGCTCGCAAGAGATTTTACGCAAACATTGTCTGTAGTTTCTCGATTAAAAGAAGAAAATTAATTATAGAAATCACGATTGGCCCAGTGAACGGGCTATTCTTGCTGCGAAGAATAAGGATGTCTATCAACTAAATAATAGTGGTATTGACAACAGTCCTTGCTTGAACGGATCTGCTCTTTTACCAGTCTGCCAGACCACTTGCTCACTTTGGTGAATACCACTAATGTTATTCAATCCAGCATTCAACGTGAGGAAATAGTATATACGTCGATAAATACCGTTGTGGAAAAAGACGATCCAACCGAACTTTTTAACTCGATTGATCTTCCAGGGAGACCGCACACACTGAAATTGAAAATAGGTGTGACAATTATCATGTTGCGGAATATTAATCAGCCAAAACTTTGCAACGGCACGCGACTCGCATTTATTAAATTGATGAAGAAAGTAGTGTAAGTAAAGATTTTAAGGTGACCTTTTAAGGGTGAAGAGTTCCCATGATTCCGAGTGATACACCATTTTAATTTAAAAGATTGCAATTTCCAATTCGATTGACATTCGGAATCACAATCAATAATGCTCCAGGTCGAACTTTAGAAAAGTATGGTTTAGATTTATATGCGGATTGCTTCTCAGATGTTGCGTGTTCCTGTGTCGGCAAACCAGATATCCTTGATATCTATGTAGAGAATGGAAAAACAATTGTGTGCGCACAAGTACTTATTACATAACCAAACACATATGAAACGTATGCTTTGTTTCGTTAATAATTTATTATCTATATAACAGGAATATGCCACAGCAAAGCGTGGCAGGGTACAGCTAGTCTAATAAATAAAAATCTCGTGTCACGGTGTTAGTGGTCGAACACCTCCTCAATGGCTTGACCGATTTTTATGAAACTTTTTCTGCATATATGGTAGGTTTGAGAATTGGTATGTAAAGTATCACAGCGCACGGCAGTGCGCTCGAGTGACGAAAGCAGCAACAGTAGCATGCTGAAATGACTCGCTTATATATACACGAGATTTGGAAGTTTTTATCCAGACGTCCAATCGACATGTTTGTTATATCGTTGGAAAGGTCTTGCAGAGTGTGTCCGGAAAATATATTCAAGCTTCGTAAACGATTAACCGGATTCTTAAAAATTAGGCTAAAGTGTTGCGAAACAAAAAACGTTTTTGTGCTTTTGCCGGTTTTAGGGGGCATATGGGTACACCCAACATATTTAGTGTTATTCTATAGGCCAATACCTTTCAAACGATACCTTATATATTAAGTTCCGGCCACTAGTTGGAAAGATATAGAGGTAAATGTGTTTTGGTTCGTGTCTCCACTACGAGATGCTTTGGTATGTATGTGGCGTCTGTACGTACCATCATTTAATTTTTTTCAAACTTTCAGGAATTAAAGTACACAAAAAACTAAGAAGGTTTTGTTCCAGGATGTTTTGATTCGTATGCCTGTGTGGGCGTGGCTGCTGCCTGAAATTCGAAAAAAGGCAAATTTTTTAACTACCACTGAGGCCGCACTATTCAGTCCATGTGATTGATAGTGGATATCAGTAGAAGGGTCTTCAAACAAGCTATCTAACGCTATCTTTTGTGTTTATAAAATATAAATACGCTATAACGTTATCGCCTGAAAACTAAAAATCGGGCTGCTGAAAATAGAGATTTCGGGCATTTTCTCAAAAACTGGTCAGTCGATTTTATTCTAAGTTTCCACAAGTCTAGCCCAAAACCTTAGCTTTCATCTGGTATATAGCTTATATCTGGAAAAACTCTTGTTGTGGAGATATTGCTATTCAAATTGAAAAAATGTCGCTCCAAAAAGGGTCAAATGGTTAAAAATTAACATATCCGTCTAATTTGGTTACTTTAAGATATAAAAATAACATACCCAGTTCCCCGAAAAAAAATCGCCCATTCCCCGATTGCCACGTAAACCGAAATTCCCTGCAAATCGGGGAATTTCCCGCGAGTTGACAATTTGAAGGATGCAGCTGTGGTAATCACTTCGTACATGTCTTGGAAACCACAATTTGTGTGTATTTTAGAGTTTTTTTCAGTCACATGCCGAAATTGTAACATTCTTCCCCGTTTTAATTGCAGGTATGTACACAATATTTAACTATGCTATATGGGTTTATCACCCGCACTTAACCTACCTGGTATTTACCTATAGTTGTACATAAATATGTATGTATGAATGCATTTAGTTCACCCAATGTTCCGCTACTACTTACATACCAGGATTGTTGCGAATATTCGCACTCGCATTCGCAACCGCGGAGCTTCCGCATTAATTTTAACATTCGCATTCGCTTTCGCATTCGCAATAATCAATGCGGATCTTTTGCTAATGCGAATATTGAAGGAACCGAAAATAACAGTTTTTTTTTTACCAGCTAAACTTGGCCAAATATTTTTTATTCTCAATTAAAAGTCCTTTCCGGATAATAAACAAACCGCTTATCCAAATTAAACAAGTTTGGTACCAAACGAAGGAAATGTCTAAACGACCAAAGCAACCCATTGAAAAAATATTTCAATAAAAAATGTTAATTAATTACCATAGAACAAACCTTGGGTCTGGTATATGAATTTCTTTAGTATTAAATGATAAAAAAAAAAATACAAACAGAGGTGGTAACCTTCTTTCGTTATTTCTGCTTAAAAGCTATTGCAGTCACAGAAGAAAGGATCAAAAATGAATTACAAAAACTAAAATCGAAAAACGCTGTTGACGTTACAGGTTCTCTAAATTCAGAAACAACCAAAAGAATGAGAATGAAGAATTCTTTGGAAAACAACGGTGTTTCAACAACGATCTTGCCATGATACAAGATTGTGAAGATGGAAGTCAGGAGGATACATTCGACATTTGCAGCCCGATGCAGTTCTCAATAAAGAATTATTGCACCGCAATAAGAAAAATATAAATATAACTGAAAGACCTCTCAACTGGTGCTGCGTCAATCGAAAAGAATTTACAATTTTGTCAAGTTTCAAGTTTTTCAAGATTGTCGCCTCGAGCGAGTAGTTATTTAGCGGCGCAGGTTTAATTTACGACGCTTTAAAACGTTTTTATTGAATACAATGTTCCAATTTTTAAATTCAAATACTAAAAAAAAAACATTAATAAAAATTACTAACTTTTCCACTACCAACCAACCAACTTTCCACTTTTTTAACTAAATCACCTAATTTACTCACCTAAATTATTTCTTAGCAAATAAATAAGTCTAAGTTCGGGCGGAGCCGAACATTAAATACTCGGCGCAAGTATTCAATATAGTTTTTTCACCTTTCCGAAAACTACCGCTACATGGTAAGCAGTGGTGGTTTTACGTCTATTTCAAACATATTCGATAGAACGTTCAATTAGATATAATGAGATAAACTTATATGGATATATGTGGGCGGCACCACGCCCATTTTCAAAAATTCCATGACACACAAATTCCATGTGGAAATTCCATTTTCTAAAAATTTATAATATTCTTATTTTTCGCCTAAAAATGATTGTAAATAGTAATTTTGAGTGAATAAGCTTCAGTAGTTACTAAAATATCGCAGTTTTCGTATTTCTCAAAACTACCTTTATATGAGATTTTCAATTTCAATTTCAAACGCCCAAAAGAAGTACACATACCAAGTTTCGTTAAGATATCTCAATTTGTACTCGAGTTATCGTGTGCACAGACGGACGGACGGACGGACAGACAGTCACCGCTTAATCGATTTCTTTTTTCATTCTTATCATTTATGTATATATTTGTCTATGTCTATCTCGATTCGTTTTGCCTGTTACAAAGAACTGTTATGTGAACAAATTTATAATACCCTTGTGCACAAATGCGCTCGGGTATAAAAATAAAAAATTCGCATCCGCGGATGTCTAAAATTCCACATTCGCAACATCCCTGTTACATACATATGTATAAATTGCCACTGAGGAAAAATCATTAGTTTAATAGCACGAGTGCAACACCGTACACGTGATAGAAGTGAAACTTCTTAAAAAAAAGCACATGTGTGCGCCCCACACCCAGTAGAAATCTTAACAACAATTAAACTACGAGGCAATCAGACGGAATACAGTTGTTTATTGTCCAAAGTTGGTACCAAGTTGATAAGTTTTAATCATTTCTCATATTTTTTTTAATTTTTAATTTCTTCGAATACATATCATCCTTGATATCATCATATCCTTGATCATCCTTTTTCGCTTTATTCGTATTCGAAAAACCATGTGTTTCAATGGACACATCGATTTGAATACATAATTTAGATTTAGAGAATATTTTTAGCAATTTGTTTGAGAAAAATAAAACATTTAGTTTATTGTTTGTATTTTCGTCAATTTTAAATTTGCTACCCCAAAATAATTGATATCAAATAAAACACCTCTTTGAGGTAATATTTTCGAGTGACGAAAGCTGAACTACACCTTTTCCAAGAGTACTTCAGAAAGCGTCAAATGTATTTCAGAAACTGTAAAATGTACTTCAGAATAGTCAATTGTACTTCAGGAAACGTAAAATGTACTTCAGAATGGTCAATTGTACTTCAGAAACCGTAAAATGTATTTCAGAACAGTCAACTGTACTTCAGAGTAGTCAATTGTACTTCAGAAACCGTAAAATGTTCTTCAGAATAGTCAATTGTACTTCGGAAACCGAAAATGTACTTCAGAATAGTCAATTGTACTTCAGAAACCGTAAATTGTACTTCAGAAACCGTAAATTGTACTTCAGAAATCGTAAAATGTACTTCAGAAGACGAAAATTCGTACAAATTGTAATTATTTAAATAGTATATATATTATAGTGATTTTAAATATATTTACGTTTTAATATATTTTTCAAATTACAAGTAAATTAGTTTGTTCGCAATGTCTA
>NW_023458559.1:19822277-19830284 GCF_013731165.1 Rhagoletis pomonella | reverse complement strand
ATTGGCACAAATAAGGCAGATCACACTCGGGAGTTTTTCCATTCAAAATCTTGGGGAAATTTCCAAATTCACCATTACCAACCTAAATAGATCCAAATGGAATGGAAATGGAAAATCCAAATGGTTTGACTAGGGTGGCCAGATATTATAGGGACATAATCAGTACAGTTGGGATCAAAAATCAGTAAAGAGCCATAAAAATCAGCTTATTTTTAAGCTTATTTTTTATTATTATATTATTATATCAACCAAATAACAGCGCATTCATTAAAATAAATAACTAATCGACTTTTAAATACGTATAGTATTATCAATACAAAAATTCATTACTTTAAAACAAATCAAGAATATTACGTACGTACATATGTACAGCTGTGCTCAGGAAAATAGTACTAAATGTATTGACATGTTTTGAAAATTTTTTCTTTCCTTACTTAATTTAATTTTTTTATAAAAATATAGTTAATTCCATGATACAAAAAAGAAGGTAATTTCATTTATTGACATTCGTTGTTGTTGTTAACCATTTGACTTTTAATAAAATTATGACATTTCATTAAATTCATGCTACCTGATCACGAACAGTAATATTTTGTTTTTAAGCAGAAGATTTCATCAGTCCACTCAAAGATGTCGAATATGATGAACCTGAAAATTAATGCATAATCTCCAAAAGGGGGTTGACGAAACTAGGTTTCAGAACGGATGAAGAAAGTGATCAAAATTATACTTATGCTAATTGCTTATCGGAGGGCGGGCGGTCTGCGCAATACGAATTCAAGTTTTTCGCGTACATTGGAAATTTTAAATTCGAAATTTGTTGAAGTTAATGGTGATACGCCAACCACAAAGCCTAATTTTTTGCAAAATCTGATGAGAAATTTAAAAGTAAATTTTCACGAATTTCATCACGAATCACGAATTTCATGTGAACAAATATTCCCAAAATTATAAAGTAAACCAAAATTATTTTTCCCAATTTGTTTTTGTTTTGCATGTTAAATTATGAGAACAATTTATTCACGTGGAATTGGCGATTATAAAAAGATTTATTTGGAAAGAGAATTCTTTAGAATTATATTTTTAAATTGTAAGATTGCATACAAAATAAGAAAATAAAAAAATAACTACATAATGCTCTCGTGATTTTTATTATAAAATAAAAAGAACAATTTCAATGAAGTCTCCTTTAACATTACATATTTTATATATTTTATTTATATTTATATTTTTTATATATTTTTAATAAAAAAGGTGCTAACCCCGTAAGTAAAAAAATGACACTGATAATGATTTTCCATTTGAAATATTATTAAATGTGGGAAATACTCCGATTTATTGTTTTAATATTATCAAAGTGGCAAGGCCGTTGAGAATGCTCACAATTTATGAAACTTCAAAAAATTTTATTATCCGTCAAAAGTTGTTTATTGAAACTACCTTCTTTTTTGTATCATGGCTAATTCCATGATAAAAACATAGCAAGGTAGAACCGTTCTCTCATTTTGTCGGCCATGATTTTTTTTGAAGTTTGCCAGCATTTTAAAATCATATAAAATTGAAAATAAAAAATTGAAATTGTTCGAAATTGTTGTTGCTTGAGATTGAAAATGAAAATGAGTGTATGAGTTTGTGAGTAAATTTAAAAATTAAAATGTTTGGAAACGTCAAGAATTTTAAAAGTAACTCTCAGCGGTTCTACCTTACTATATTTTTATCATGGTTAATTCTATAACAAAAGACATGTGAGTTGAAGTCTCAAACTTTCTAGAAAATTTATAAGAATTGAGAAAAAAAAATACATTTGTGTCGCCCATTCAGTTTCAGTAGAAGACGAGCTCGAGTCAGAATCTGTTTGCATATTTTAAGCTACAAATTTGAAACATATTTAGTTGGTGTGCTTATTAAATACAATATTCACATTAAAATGTTGACTAAAAGGTATATTACCGAATTATCGCTAAACGAATTTTCGAGTACGAATGAAATTTAATAGTGTTAAATGTGTATGTGCAAAATAACAGGTGGTCGAATATCAAAAATCAAAGTAAAGCTACATACATATATCATATCCAAGAGTCGGTAGTTTGCACCTTTTCCAAATTTTCAGAACTTACATTGCACCGTAGCAGTAGTCGTCTTAAGTTTTGAAATACTGACAGCCGATTTCTCAGTGGATGTTTAATTATAATCGAAAGATTATCTCTTATTGTCATCTTCTCAGTGTACTTAATATATGATTAACTCACCACCATGGTTGCCACAATTGGTAACTTTCTACCAAAATTGGTAACTTTTAAGCGGTTTGGTAACTTGGTAACTTTTATTTCATTTTGGTAACTTTTGCAACCAAACATCTATTTGCATTACTAGAAAAAAATTAATTATGTTTTGCGTAATTATAAAAACCCTTCGAGTTTCAGTGGCACCACTACTGACACTTCTACAAAATTACTTCGATAAAATTAGAGTTATCTTATATTCGGCAATATTTGAATTACAATAGCAGCACCACGGGCTACACTTCTAAAACAACTATCGAATTTTTGCGATGAATTTTGAATTCTACCATCTCACAATTAATACTGGAAATACTGTTTGCAACAATAATACAGTGAAATTAGTATACAAAATTCGGCCATCTGGCAATTTTTGGTAAAGTCCATAAACAAAAAAAATGTCGCGTACTTTTTACCAGACCCACCTACTGACATGCATTTCGACTCAATGAATCCGAATCTGAGGTCCGTTTGACACGTACAGTAAATTATGAAAAACCGGAAAAATAGCAAAAAAATTAGCAATTTTCGCAATTTACTCGAAATTGTGTATGCGTCAAACGGACAGTTAAATTGGATTGGGTTGAATCCAAACAGTTTGTTATTTTTCGAAATCCTAGGAAACGAAACAATTGCAAGCTGACACCTTTTTAATAATGGTTTAAATTTAATTAAAGCTTTCAATCTGCTCACACGTATGAGTTGTCAAAAACCATTGTTTTGAACATGTCAATTACACGAATTTACAAAAGTATTAAATGTAAAAATCAGTACAAAATCAGTACAAACTCAAAAAATCAGTCGGTTTTGCGTACTGATTTCGGGCTCTTAAAAATCAGTATAATAGAAAAAAATCAGCACACGTACCGATTAAATCAGCGCATCTGGCCACCCTAGGTTTGACAAACCCAGCGAATCATGAAAGCAGATAAAACCAGGGGTCCCAGAGAAAGCGTATCAAAATGGTGCTTTCAGCACTAATTGGGTCCTGGGAACATACCCAGGCGACGCTTCTACCAACCAACCAGTATCGAAAAAAGTATCGATGCCTGAAAAATATCGGACCTAATGTATCGATACCTACTCGTATACTCATTGTGTATTTCGTATTAAGTTAAATTTATTTTTCAAATCACAAGTTAATCCTCCTCTGGGAATCCTAAACTCCGAATAATAAAATTTAATAATTTAATAACAGAAAATAAATAAAACTCCGTTACATGGCACATATACATATACATTAGAAAAGATTATAAGTTCATCTGATTTAAAAAAAAAAAACCTTTATTAATAAAATGTTTCAGCAAAAGAAGTCTTATTTTGTTGTACTTCCCAAGAATAGAAGTTTTTCCAAATGTTTGCCAGTCAAATGATTTCTTGACGTGGTTATTGTTGCTCCTGCTTTCGAAAACAATCATTCGCAAGGAACAGATGTTGCAACTATATGTGAATATGATCGTGCTTATTTATACAACAAAGGAAACGAGGTTTTCAGCTCAAAGGATACTGGGCTGGATAAAAACAAAGAAACGTATTTTTTTATTTTGAAAAAAATAAATAAATTTGGAGGTCGCAATAGTCGGTTTTTTAAAAAAAGGCTGATTTTTTCAATTTTTTATTTTCGTGACATGTTATAGTGCAGCTAAAAATTTTGTTTTTACATGTAGTTATCCAGGTATTATTGGGGAATATTCCCTTAATTACATACCTGTCTTGGACAGTTAGAATGGGCCTAGTGCTCGAAAATATGCTTTCGAAAGGAGACTGCTATATTGAAACGTTGAAACTGAACGTTTTAATAATTTCCATGGGTTCAAACTCGGTACCTTGGGATTTCTGGGATCGCTGATTACGCATCTGATGCAAGTTTTTCAAATTTCAAAAATGCGGATCCCAAATTGGCGAAAAATGAAAAAAAAATGCCTGGATTGGTTCGAAGCTCAGAACTCGGGAATTTTTCGGGTCGTTCATTACGAATCTGAAGTTAAATTTTAAAATTCAAAATGGCGGGTCCAGTTTTGCTATCAAATTCTTAAAAAATTACTGAAATTAAAACGTTGATACTGAAAGTTTTAAGCATTGTCATGGGTTTAAACTTGTTACCAATGGGTTTCTGTGCACGAATCTGATGTCAGCAAATTTTCAAAATTCAAAATGGCTGATCCAAATCCAATCACATTATTTTTTAATTGATCGCCATTTTGAATTTTGAAAATCTGACATCAGATTCGTAATCACCGACCTCGGAAACCCCCTCGTAACGAGTTTTAGCCAATGATAATGCTTACAACGTTCAGTATCAACTTTTTATTTTAGTCATTTTTAAGAAATTGATCGCCATATTGGATTGGAATTTAAGAAAATTTACTTCAGATTTGTAATTAGTGACCCCAAAAACGACCGACTACCGAGTTTCGAACAAATCCACTAATTTTTTATAAGCTTTTATTTAACTTGGTCATCCCGCGGAAATCTCGAAAATTTCCAATCGATTTTAAACTAACTTCCCGACAAGTTAGAGACTTAAAATTTTCAGCATAGTTCCAATCACGATGACAATGCAATTTAAAATATAAATGAATTCCCTATATAGTCCAGGGGTCTTGATTCAAAGGCGGTAAAAAAATAGTAAGATTTATGGCTAACAGAGCGTAATTTGTCAAAGAACGTAAAACCACTATAAAATTGTTAAAGCGCCGCGGCGGTAGTGTAGCAAAACTATTTGTGGCAAATTCTAGATATCAACCTAGTCTAGATATGAACCTCGTTGTATGCATCATATCAAGGAGATACAATTAGAAGACTCCAGACGTCGCCCCGCCAGAAGTTAAATATTGCGCCTAAATATATGCACCATTTATATACGCTACAGCGGAAATGGACGACACGCCATTTATTTAAATGAAATTAACTGCTGCTATATGTACATATGTATGTTGATACACAACGTAAGCAAACATTTTGCTTGCATAGTTGACTTATTTTAATATCTATTGCAAAATTTTGTACATAAAATAAAATAACACTTTTTAATATACAACGCTTTTATAAATGGACTAAAAATTAGAAAATAAAATAATGTAAAAAAAATATTTTTTAAAAACAAACTTTTATTTAAATGTACAATCAAAGGAATAAAATAAAATAGTGTAACAAAAGATTTTTTAGCAAGAAAATTTTGTCAAAACTGCACTAAAATTAATAAAACAAAATAAGTTAAGGTCTCGTTAAAGATACTAAAAGCCATTCAAACTCTAATGAATATTACTAACAATTTGTACTAATTTACTTCGGTTTTAAAAAAGCTTGTCGCGCGAATAGCAAACCGGCATTTAAATATCTGCATACATAATTATACATACCTAACCAATTATCTATGCATGTACGCTGAAGTCGCTGACAAGCTTTTTTAAAAACGAAGTAAATTAGTACAAATT
This sequence comes from Rhagoletis pomonella, assembly GCF_013731165.1. Lineage (NCBI taxonomy): Eukaryota > Metazoa > Arthropoda > Insecta > Diptera > Tephritidae > Rhagoletis > Rhagoletis pomonella. The sequence continues at coordinate 19,824,568 of NW_023458559.1, read as the reverse complement.
GTTAGTAATATTCATTAGAGTTTGAATAACTCCTTTCACTAAATGGCTTGTTTTTTAAAAAATATATTTTTTACATTATTTTATTTGTTATGAGAAACAGACATCAGATACGTAATCAGAAACCCCCTGGTAACGAGTTTGAACTCATGACAATGCTTAAAACATTATGTATCAACGTTTTAACTTTAGCAGTCTCTTTTCGAAAGCATATTTTCGGGCACTAGGTCCATTCTAACTGTGCAAGACAGGTATGTAATTAAGGGAATATTCCCCAATAATATCTGTGTAATTACATGTAAAAGCAACATTTTTAGCTGCACTATAACATGTCACAAAATAAAAGAATTGAAAACATCAGCGCTTTTAAGAAAACCGACTAGCGCGACCTCCAAAATTTTTTTTTTTCATAATAAGAAAACCCTTATCTTTTTTCTCACAAATAGAAATATTTTGATGTAGCATAAATCGAAAAATCATAAATCATAAATCGAAAAATTAAAGATGCTATACATGCCAGAGCCAAATTCGTATCTTTTTTTCTCACAAATAGCAATATTTTGATGTAGCATAAATCAAAAAATCATAAATCATAAATCCAAAAATCAAAGATGCTATACATGGAGAGCCAAGTTTAAGTGCTGATTTCTTCTAAACGAAAAATACACACACTTTGAAATTTGCACATGTTATTTAATAAGACTGGAAGAATATTTTAAATTTTTTTTCAAATTTTTTGCTGCTCCAGAACGATGTTTTGCAAAACCTTTGTTAGTTAAAATATTAATAAAAAGTAACAAAAACAAAATTTGCATTAAAAAAATATGTCAATAGAAACTCTGACATAAAAGAAATAAGTTCTGAAAATTTAATCCAATTCGGTTAAATAGTTTATGAGATATTGTGAATCGAAGAAAAAATGCCATAAAAATTGTTTATGCAATAACTTGCGAAGTATATATTTTTTGGAAGTTTTGTTGATGGGAATCCCATTCCATGCTCTTGAATTACACATCCACCATATTAAAATTGAAAATCAAAAAAACTTTAATTTTTACTTATTGATTTCACGGATTCTGGATCAAATTTATGAATTTCCAAAAAGAGTTTTTTTGAACAACTCTAATATATATATACATTTCCTAAAGACTCGAATCGAAGGTAGCGTTTAAGTTTTCTGAGCTTGAGATACGTTTAATATTTTAGTGTTTTCTAAGATTCTTTATTTTTTTTATTTATATTTTGAGTCAACTCTTTTTCTTTATTTTTTTCTTTAATAACATAGCTATTTGCCCTTTAGTATTGCCTGCTAATATTTACATCGCAAAGAATAATGGAGTTACTCAGTGACTTGCATCGCGTTAAAACGTTTGTACTGAACATTGATCCACTTCACACTTCCACTCGAACAGTTGGCCGTGTAAACGTTGCAAACCATCGACTTTGGTGAAGCAATTGGATCGTGTATACTCTGCATTATGTCGGCTTTGGCGCCTTCTCGCAGTTTTCGCTAGCAATTAAGTTGCCAGAAAGCTCTGGACGATTCATATTAGACATAAACGTAGAGGAAAAAATTTCGGAGTAAAATTTAACTTGGTATCGGGTTTCGATACGAGTACTTATTTTTCGATACCTACTCGGTACGAGTATGTACTTGTATTTACTCGTATCGTTTCATCCCTAGTGACAAGACTAAACAGGTAAAGAAAATAGGTTGTTGATGTAATTGAGAAGGTTAATAGGGTATGTTACATAAACATATTGTTTAGTTTATAATACATTTATTTTTCATACATACACGGAACGGAAAACGTACATAAAATTAATGTACTTGGACGTTAATATCATAGCAAATAACAGTTGATTTTGTGCCGGAGAACATGTTCATTAAAGATTAATGAATAGGCCCGATTGTTTATGAACGAATGTTAGGAATATGAATGAAACTAATGAACATGTTCATAAAAATTGTATGAATAGGTTCATAAAATATTATAATTTTTTTTCATAGATTTTATGAATTTATTTGTAGGTTTATATGAATTTTTTCATAGATCTCAATGAAGATATTCATTATTTTTATGGACTTATTCATGAATTTGCAAAAAGAAAACAGCACAAAATTTTTTTGGTACATTTTATTAAAATCAATTCATTCAAAAAAAAAAAATCAGTATTCAACATATAAAATATTTCTATATTGGCAGTAAGCTAACTTCTCAATGTGTAAGCATTCCGAAATCAGAGCGAGACAGTCTAGTACTGTTTTTGTCAATGTATTGTGTACTTGAGTG